>NC_064629.1:610779744-611103910 GCF_023864275.1 Schistocerca cancellata
AGTGCCAAGTTTGTCGGCCTGTACCACGGAAGAAATTGGTGGTGCAGATAGATAACGAAGTCGCACGCATTATTCCATTGTCAGATGCAACAGTTTTCACTGGAACAGAACAAAGGGTATGGATACCTTATACATTACTACAAAGCATGTTGGATAAGTCAAGGGGCATACCTGGAACGATTTTTAGATTTAAAACTGACTATTGACGAATATATTAAGGTCAAAGGAGTGCAAGAACGAAAATTAGAACATCCGCAATGGAGTGTTCTCGCATTTTAAGTGGACTTGACTGCACACTGCCCACAGCAAGGTAACTTCTTTCTGATTTGGTGGGGATGCATTTCAAAAGAAATTCGCATTGTGGAAGGGACGCACTCTGACAAAAGACAGTCCAGTTCCATAAGCTCACTGGCATTAAAGAAAACGCGGCGTTTGAAGAATTCATTGTGACCTTGAAAGAATTACAAGGCTAGTTTTACAAAGATTTTGAGCACAGTGCCAATCTTACATCTGTTTCAGAGCTGTTTTTGAGACAGTTCGCCGTTTCAGTTGAAAGTGCCAAAGTACGTGTGCAGATGTAACTGACTGACCTGCAAGGCAATTCCAGTTTTAACGACAATTATTTTTACGTTCAAACGTCTACATTGCTTTCCTCATGTAGAGTTTCCAAGTCTCCATAATGAGGTTGCAAAAGTGCTACAATATTTCGATCGACATATTTGTGTGAGACTTTTTTTTTCAATTATGAAACTAAAGAAGTCACGATTACGTGGCAACTTGAGTGAAAAACTGTGTGAAATTGTCTGTGTCTGTCCGTATGACGACAGTTTGTACCAGATAAAAAGTACATTATGTCTTCAGTGAGATAAAAATAACTAATACTAAAAATTTGTTTTGTTTGTGGTTCAAATGGTTCAACTGGCTCTGAGCACTATGGGACTCAACTGCTGTGGTCATAAGTCCCCTAGAACTTAGAACTACTTAAACCTAACTAACCTAAGGACAGCACACAACACCCAGCCATCACGAGGCAGAGAAAATCCCTGACCCCGCCGGGAATCGAACCCGGGAACCCGGGCGTGAAAAGCGAGAACGCTACCGCACGACTTTTGTTTGTGAACCTATGTTGTCGCAAGATATAAAACCAAATAGTATGCAGTGCAACTGTATGCCATGTAAATACGGCCCGTTCGCAATTTCCCCCTCTTCCCCATCCTCACGCTCAGTCTGGCTTGGCGTTGGGGAAACACGAAGCAAGGCCAAGCGCCTTGGCACTCGATCCTGGGCGTAGCCCGCGAGCCGAAATCTTGGCCGTCCCTGTGGTAAATGTTTCACAAAAATTTAACTTTAATTGTAGTATGGCCTGGGTGACACACTCCCCTCCCCCAATTTTCTTGCTAACTGCTCACTGCTGCTCCTACTTCCACACAGTGGCGTGACATCACATGCATTGAATAACTGAGTGAAATTGCCTGTTGTTGGTTGCTGTCGTCCATTGTTGCCAATACCCCATAGTGGAAGGATAGTACACATCATCTTCAGCACGGGGATCCAGCTATCGTTAAATTTCCTACTGAAATTGCTGGGCTGTTGAACAACATCTATTGTCTCTCTGTATAGCCTTTCATGGTATCCGCTTGTGGCTACCAGTACTTGAGTCCTATCAAAATGAATATGGTGGATTCCTGTCTACAAAACATGTTCCACGCCAACGGCCTCGCCGCAGTGGTAACACCGGTTCCCGTCAAATCACCGAAGTTAAGCGCTGTCGAGCTGGGCTAACATTTGGATGGGTGACCATCGGGTCTGCCGAGCGCAGTTGGCAAGCGGGGTGCACTCAGCCCTTGTGAGGCAAACTGATGAGCTACTTGATTGATAAGTAGCTTCTCTGGTATCGTAAACTGACACATGGCCGGGAGAGCGGTGTGCTGACCACATGTCCCTCCATATCTGCAACCAGTGACGCCTGTGGGCTGAGGATGGCACGCCGCCCGGTTGGTATCCTTCCAATGCCCTGTTCGGACGGAGTTAGTTAATTAGTTAAAAACATGTTCCATGACAGCTGATCTCTCAATCTCTCCCTTTCTAAAATCGCCCTTGTGCTCTTCTAGTCGTCATCTGACTGTTCTTTTTGTAGTACCCACATACCCTTTCCCACAACTGCTTTTTCCAGCGGTTTGTGAGTATCCTTGGCCAATTTTAGGCGATTCTGTATCTTCCAGGTGGCTTTCTAGAATATCGCAATGTTCCATTTTGTTAAGATTTTTCGTACGTGGTCAGTAGTATCCTTAATGAAGGGCCAAGAATGCTCACAAACTGCTGGTAAAAGCAGGAATTTATAGGATTCCATGAAGTTGTGGGGAGGTGTACACGGGTACTACAAAAAGAACGATCAAAAATCGAATAGATGAGCACAGGGACAACTGCAGAAGGGGAGAAACTGACAGATAAGCTGTTGCGGAACATGCTGTGCAGGGGGCAGAAGGCCACCACATTCATTTTGATAGGAGCCAAATACAGGCAGCCACAAGACGCTACAATGAAATGCTACACACAGAAGTCATAGATATTGTTAAACACCCCAGAAATTTCAATAGGAAGGACGATGACTTGAAATTGAATGACATTTGGATCCTGGTGCTAAAAGTGCGTACTAGTTTTCCACCAAGGGGTGATAACAACAGTTGACAACGGCAACCGACAATGGTCAATTTTGCTCGAGTATTGAAAGCATGTTACGCCGTGCCACTGCAAAGGTGCACATGCAGACAAAATTTTGCAGCAGCCAGTAGCGAGTCAGGGTATCAATCAGACACTCAAAGAAACTGTGATCCCCCTTGGAAATGTCCTCCATAGATGGGAACTAAACATTGGCTTGATAACGATACAGTAGCCCAGAACATTTTATGAACTGTGCTGCTACTTTGTTACTATTATGGATAGAGAGTTACGGTTCAGTCAAAATGTCTGTCTTTTGTGATTTTTGACACAATTTCACTGTAGTACTGAAAAAGACTTATTTACAAACTTTACTAGTTCTTTTGTTTTCCCCTGTATCCTTTTTTCTACAACATTAGGCCACTTTTCTTGTCTTTTGAGCATTAAGTGTTATCATTTGATGACTCTTTTGTGACAAGCCAAGACAGGTGAGATAGTGTGGAGAAGTACTGGGAAGTGGAGAGTGTACGGAAAAGGAGATGGAATGGCAAGAGAATGGAGAGGAGAAGGGAAGTGGAGACGGGCAGGAAAGTGGAGAGGAGAGGGCAGTTGTGAGACATGAAAGGAAATTTAAGAATCTGCAGAAATACCGTTGGGGAAGTTACAAAAGAAAGAAGTAAACGCCAGCTAACAATATGCAATCAAGCTAGGTAGTTGTTGATAACAATATGGGTAAAACAAAGTAGACCATATAGCATCCACAGTTCTTTCTTCATTCTTTACAAAGATCCCATATGGTCAGCGAAAATATTTAATTAACAGTAGACAACTGTAGCACAAAATTAAACTGAACTCTGCCTGAAGAGGCCATGAAGGCCAAACGGTACAGACCGGCCGCCGCGTCATCCTCAGCCAACAGGCATCACTGCATGTGGATATGGAGGGGCATGTGGTCAGTTCAAAATGTGATTAAGACTAAAACTGATGCAAATAATAACAAATCCACTTAACTGAAGGTACTATGTTTCTCTATCCAGTAAATAATCAGCAAAACCAAAAAAAAACAAATAAAACATTGTATGGCGCTAATTGTAAAACAAATAACGGTATTCTATAAAGCTCATGCAATATGGATCTCATTACTCCGCAAGCCACCCAACGGTGTGTGGCGGAGGGCACTTACGTGCCACTGTCATTACCTCCCTTTCCTGTTCCAGTCGCGTATGGTTCGCGGGAAGAACGACTGCCGGAAAGCCTCCGTGCGCGCTCTAATCTCTCTAATTGTACATTCGTGATCTCCTTGGGAGGTATAAGTAGGGGGAAGGAATATATTCGATACCTCATCCAGAAACGCAGCCTCTCGAAACCTGGACAGCAAGCTATACTGCGATGCAGAGCGCCTCTCTTGCAGAGTCTGCCACTTGAGTTTGCTAAACATCTCCGTAACGCTATCACGCTTACCAAATAACCCTGTGACGAAACGCGCCGCTCTTCTTTGGATCTTCTCTATCTCCTCCGTCAACCCGACCTGGCACAGATCGCACACTGATGAGCAATACTCAAGTATAGGTCGAACGAGCGTTTTGTAAGCCACCTCCTTTGTTGATGGACTACATTTTCTAAGGAGTCTCCCAATGAATCTCAACCTGGCACCCGCCTTACCAACAATTAATTTTATTTGATCATTCCATTCCAAATCTTTCCGTACGCACACTCCCAGATATTTTACAGAAGTAACTGCTACCAGTGTTTGTTCCGCTATCATATAATCATACAATAAAGTATCCATGTTTCTATGTATTCGCAATACATTACATTTGTCTGTGTTGAGGGTCAGTTGCAAATCCCTGCACCAAGTGCCTATCCGCGTTGCAGAGTGTGCATTGCCGTCCGTGGTGATCACACGCGCAACCGTGTCTCGTCTTTTGTAATGTCCTGGGGATTGTCATGAATCACAGTAATTTCAATGTAATTATTTTCATTAAATAAAAGTGTCGTTTATGTTCGTCTCATTGCGTATTTGTATCATACACCTTATGTACTTTACTGTAGCATTTGTTTCTATCGGCCACTCCCGCCGGAGATTCGAGTCCTCCCTCGGGCATGGGTGTGTCTGTTGTCGTTAGCGTAAGTTAGTAAGTTAGTGTGTAAGTCTAAGGATCTGTGATCTCTGCAGTTTGGTCCCGTAGGAATTCACACGCATTTGAACATTTGTATGTATGAGTAGTCCAAGTTTCATCGACCTGTGTTACATAGCAGTCAAACGTCGCGCGAAAGTTACTTTCGTCCCTAAGTTTTACGCATCAGTGTATTTTGCACGTTCAGTAACACCGCCGGTATCGTCTTTATATTATGAATTTTCAGTATTTACAAGTAAGTCATCAAACTAGAAAGTAGTGGTAGTTGCAAAATTATAGTAGTGAATCTCTACTGATTTCCCGATGACAAATGTTCAATTTTCTCCATTTTTACTCTGAGAGATACTTATTTCAGTTTGGGTTTTTAAGCTCCGCCTTGTGCTAAACATAATTTTTATTTTTATATTTATAGCAACGTGTTCTACATCTACATCTACATCCATACTCCGCAAGCCACCTGACGGTGTGTGGCGGAGGGTACCTTCAGTACCTCTATCGGTTCTCCCTTCTATTCCAGTCTCGTATCGTTCGTGGAAAGAAGGATTGTCGGTATGCCTCTGTGTGGGCTCTAATCTCTCTGATTTTATACTCACAGTCTCTTCGCGAGATATACGTAGGAGGGAGCAATATACTGCTTGACTCTTCGGTGAAGGTATGTTCTCGAAACTTTGACAAAAGCCCGTACCGAGCTACTGAGCGTCTCTCCTGCAGAGTCTTCCACTGGAGTTTATCTATCATCTCCGTAACGCTTTCGCGATTACTAAATGATCCTGTAACGAAGCGCGCTGCTCTCCGTTGGATCTTCTCTATGTCTTGTATCAACCCTATCTGGTACGGATCCCACAGTGCTGAGCAGTATTCAAGCAGTGGGCGAACAAGCGTACTGTAACCTACTTCCTTTGTTTTCGGATTGCATTTCCTTAGGATTCTTCCAATGAATCTCAGTCTGGCATCTGCTTTACCGACAATCAACTTTATATGATCATTCCATTTTAAATCACTCCTAATGCGTACTCCCAGATAATTTATGGTATTAACTGCTTCCAGTTGCTGACCTGCTATTTTGTAGCTAAATGATAAAGGATCTATCTTTCTGTGTATTCGCAGCACATTACACTTGTCTACATTGAGATTCAATTGCCATTCCCTGCACCATGCGTCAATTCGCTGCAGATCCTCCTGCATTTCAGTACAATTTTCCATTGTTACAACCTCTCGATATACCACAGCATCATCTGCAAAAAGCCTCAGTGAACTTCCGATGTCATCCACCAGGTCATTTATGTATATTGTGAATAGCAACGGTCCTATGACACTCCCCTGCGGCACACCTGAAATCACTCTTACTTCGGAAGACTTCTCTCCATTGAGAATAACATGTTGCGTCCTGTTATCTAGGAACTCTTCAATCCAATCACACAATTGGTCTGATAGTCCATATGCTCTTACTTTGTTCATTAAACGACTGTGGGGAACTGTATCGAACGCCTTGCGGAAGTCAAGAAACACGGAATCTACCTGTGAACCCGTGTCTATGGCCCTGTGAGTCTCGTGGACGAATAGCGCGAGCTGGGTTTCACATGACCGTCTTTTTCGAAACCCATGCTGATTCCTACAGAGTAGATTTCTAGTCTCCAGAAAAGTCATTATACTCGAACACAATACGTGTTCCAAAATTCTACAACTGATCGACGTTAGAGATATAGGTCTATAGTTCTGCACATCTGTTCGACGTCCCTTCTTGAAAACGGGGATGACCTGTGCCCTTTTCCAATCCTTTGGAACGCTACGCTCTTCTAGAGACCTACGGTACACCGCTGCAAGAAGGGGGGCAAGTTCCTTCGCGTACTCTGTGTAAAATTGAACTGGTATCCCATCAGGTCCAGAGGCCTTTCCTCTTTTGAGCGATTTTAATTGTTTCTCTATCCCTCTGTCGTCTATTTCGATATCTACCATTTTGTCATTTGTGCGACAATCTAGAGAAGGAACTACAATGCAATCTTCCTCTGTGAAACAACTTTGGAAAAAGACATTTAGTATTTCGGCCTTTAGTCTGTCATCCTCTGTTTCAGTACCATTTTGGTCACAGAGTGTCTGGACATTTTGTTTTGCTCCACCTACCGCTTTGACATAAGACCAAAATTTCTTAGGATTTTCTGCCAAGTCAGTACATAGAACTTTACTTTCGAATTCATTGAACGCCTCTCGCATAGCCCTCCTCACACTACATTTCGCTTCGCGTAATTTTTGTTTGTCTGCAAGGCTTTGGCTATGTTTATGTTTGCTGTGAAGTTCCCTTTGCTTCCGCAGCAGTTTTCTAACTCGGTTGTTGTACCACGGTGGCTCTTTTCCATCTCTTACGATCTTGCTTGGCGCATACTCATCTAACGCATAATGTACGACGGTTTTGAACTTTGTCCACTGATCCTCAACACTATCTGTACTTGAGACAAAACTTTTGTGTTGAGCCAACAGGTACTCTGAAACCTGCTTTTTGTCACTTTTTCTAAACAGAAAAATCTTCCTACCCTTTTTAATATTCCTATTTACGGCTGAAATCATCGATGCCGTAACCGCTTTATGATCGCTGATTCCCTGTTCTGCGTTAACTTTTTCAAATAGTTCGGGTCTGTTCGTCACCAGAAGGTCTAATATGTTATCGCCACGAGTCGGTTCTCTGTTTAACTGCTCAAGGTAGTTTTCAGATAAAGCACTTAAAAATATTTCACTGGATTCTTTGTCCCTGCCACCCGTTATGAACGTTTGTGTCTCCCAGTCTATATCCGGCAAATTAAAATCTCCACTCAGAACAAGCATATGCTCAAAAAACTTCAAACAATTACCAGTAAAACCAGTTCTCGAATACGATGGAATGCATAATACACAAAATTGCATGCTCGTCTCATCTAATTTTCTTTGTTGGTGTAACTGAAACATTTATACTAGGGTCGTCCACAAAGTACGTTTCGTTTCTATTTCTATCCGCGGCATTGCTACGATCGCAGTTCCGAGCATGCGCGGCAGTTACTCTGACTCAACGAGAAGACGTGTACGCCATTTTCAGATCGCTGCTGTCGACATTTGCTTTTTTTTAGTGCTTCTTTATAATGTCAGCCGTAATTGAAAATGCCGCCGCGTGTTGAATCAGATCTGTGATTCGTTTTCTAAATGCAATGAAAGTTAAACCAAAGGAATTTCATCCGCATATCTGCGAGGTTTACGGACAAAATGCTACGAGTGATTCAATAGTTAGAAGACGGGTTAGACTGTTCAATGAAGGACGTGATCAAGTGTACGATGAAGAACGAAGTGGACGCCCATCTGTGGTTACGGATGCGGTTCACACAAGTGAAGATAAGATTAAGCACAACCGTAAGTTAACATCTGTGGTCATCAGTCCCCTAGAACTTAGAACTACTTAAATCTAAGTAACCTAAGGACATCACACACATCCATGCCCGAGGCAGGATTCGAACCTGCGACCGTAGCAGTCGCGCGGTTCCGGACTGAGCGCCTAGAACCGCTAGACCACCGGGGCCGGCGTAAGTTTACACTTAGTGCCCTTACTCTGGAAGTTCCGCAAATATCGCGATCACTAATTCATGAAAATGTTACTGAAAAACTTAAATTTCAAAAACTTTGCTCACGTTGAGTACCCAAAATTCTTACTGAAGAACACAAAAAACAACGGACGGGCAGTGCACTTCAGTTTTTCACACACTACAATGAAGAAGGCGATGGTTTTCTTTCTCGGACAGTCACGGGGGATGAAACTTGGGTATCATACGACACCCCTGAAACAAAACGGCAATCAATGGAATGGAGGCACACTTCATCCCCAACGAAGGTTAAGCCCAAGCAAATCTTGACACCTCGAAAAGTCATGTGCACCGTTTTTTGGGACATAAAAGGCATTTTGCCGATTGATTTCTTTCCACAAGGCCAAACAATCACCGTACATGGTTACTGCGAGACCATTAAGAAATTGCGCCGCGCAATACAGAACAAACGTCGAGGATTACTGTCAAAAGGTGTTATATTTTTCCACGATAATGCCCGACCTCACACGGCGAATGTGACCAAACAACTCTTACGGGAATTTTACTGGGACGCGTTTGATCATCCTCCGTACAGCCTGGACCTCGCTCCTAGCGACTTTCATCTCTTCTTACACCTAAACGCTGTCCTTGGTGGTCAACACTTGAACGATGATGATGAGCTGAAAGAACATGTTACCACATGATTGAATACACAGTCGGCAACCTTCTATGAAAAAGGCGTACAAAAACTTGTGCCATGCTATGACAAGTGCCTACAAAATTTCAGAAGCTATGTAGAAAAGTAGTTTAACAGTTGTAGATTTTTGTACAATAAATATTTTTTCTGAATCTGTACACGTTTGTTTTATATAACCAAACGGAACTTATTTTGTGGACATACCTCGTATATGAGGTTATTGAACTTTGTAAATAAAAATAAGCTATTATTGACTGAACAAAACAGTTTCAATGACAACAGATAAACTGAAACACCTGTCTCTCACTTCCTGAAGCAAGCCTTCAGTGCCATAGATCTTAGTAGGTTAAGCTGTGAGCTGTTTCTAGATGGAACTAATTCTTATGAGGTAATACACTGTGCCCCTTTCTTTACGAAATTAAACCATTATGATTTTCATGGAAGTGCCTGCAACTGATTTCTGGAAAGCAAGTAGTTATGTCATAAAAACAGAATAGTTTCTCTTCATACAGGAAACTCAGCTATGGAATACCACCAAGTCTCTGGATTGGGCTTTTTTGTTTTTATTAATGATTTTCTACAGTATTTGTCAGTATCAGAGGCTGATACCAGCCAAGGACAAAGTCAAAGTATTTCAATGTGAAAATAAATAATAATGGCAAGAAAACCAGCTGAAAGATGGTTTAGTTAAAACAGTAGGAAATAATTATTTGTGTTGTACCACTACAAGTCACTTCATATTTATGTATTAAATTATAATTTGAGATAATTACTTTAAAATGGCTCTGAGCATTATGAGACTTAACATCTGTGGTCATCAGTCCTAATTACTTCAAAGCAGTTATGATATCTACAGGGTGTACACGGTGTAAGGCGCCAAAATTATACAGATGGCACATCTCGCAATGCTTGACAAACAAGTCTAGTAACATGTTTGCGTATTTCCTACGGTTGTTCCCGAAAAAAACAGTTCGTCTCAGGATAATGGTTTTGGAAAAGTCGATACTTGGCCGTGCACGTACGTAAGCAATCGATTCCTGTAATGAAATTTTCACTCTACAGCGGAGTGTGCGTTGATATGAAACTTCCTGTCAGATTAAAACTGTGTGCTGGGTCGAGACTCGAACTCGGGACCTTTGCCTTACGCGGGCAAGTGCTCTACCAACTGAGCTACCCAAGCACGACTCACGCCCCGTCCTCACAGCTTTACTTCTGCCATGTAGGAGACGATGTACTGGCAGTAGTAAAGCTGTGAGGACGTGGCGTGAGTCGTGCTTGGGTAGCTCAGTTGGTAGAGCACTTGCCCGCGAAAGGCAAAGGTCCCGAGTTCGAGTCTCGGTCCGGCACACAGTTTTAATCTGCCAGGAAGTTTCAATCGGTTCCTGTTATTGCCCGCTGCGCGTATTGACATCGCGAGCGTAAATCGTAAACACATAGGCAACTGCGGCCTGAGTGGCTGCGTCATTGTAATACACCAAGCGACGACAGTAGGCGAGTACCTGTGCAGTTGTTATAGCAATTCTGTTAACTGTTAGGAGGAGGAGGAGATTAGTGTTTAACGTCCCGTCGACAACGAGGTCATTAGAGACGGAACACAAGCTCGGGTTAGGGAAGGATGTGAAAGGAAATCGGCCGTGCCCTTTCAATGGATCCATCCCGGCATTTACCTGAAACGATTTAGGGAAATCACGGAAAACCTAAATCAGGATGGCCGGAGACGGGATTGAACCGTCGTCCTCCCGAATGCGAGTCCAGTGTGCTAACTGTTAGAATGGAAAGGAGATTTACTATAGCTGAACTATGCGATATGCATTTAATTCATAGTGAGGAAAAAGTTGTTCCGAGGGCAGTTGTGCGAATTTATCGAGAACGCTTCCCACGACGACGACTTCCTGGACGAAAGACAATTGCTGCTGTGCACCAAAGGTTTGTGTCATTGTAATTCTCTACTTGTATGCGATTATTATGCATTTACATCTTCATAAAGTGCAGTAGTTATCTGCACCTTTGTAAATTTTCGTCCGTATGCGAAACGTATCTTCTGTTCTGATATGCTTTCCGTTTTTGATACATCATTACAGAATACAACTGACGAGTACGTATTTAATTTCCTTAGATTGTGAGATACTGGCTCTTTACTGCCCCGCGCAGAAGGCAGAGGCCCACAACGCGCCGATCGTACATTGGAATCTGAGGAAAGAATTCTGGACCGCACCCAGGAGATTCCTTCTCAGAGTACTAGAAGCATCGCCCGCCACGTGGGTATATCGCACACTGTGGTACATCGCACTTTGCAAGAGGAGCGTCTGCGGCCTTTCCACATTCAACGCGTACAAGCATTGGAAGAACAAGATTTCCCTCCACGACGTGAAGTCTCAGAGTGGTTTTTGTTACACAGTGCGCAGCATGATTTTGTCAACAAAATACGCGTCACAGATGGAGCGTGTTTCACTCGCGACGGAATAACTAATTTCCATAACATGCACACGTGGAGTGTACACAATCCTCGCCACGTAGTGGCAACACATTTTCAGCGACGATTTTCCGTAAATGTGTGGGCGTGTATGCTCGATAATTACATTATTGGGCCCTATGTTTTACCTGCACGTTTGACTGGTAACTATTACCGAACGTTTCTAGAGGAAACATTGTTACCGACGTTGTTAGAAGACATTCCGTTACGCATACGTCATAACATGTGGTTCCTCCACGATGGTGCTCCACCCCACATTGGTCACAGAGTACGCAGATTTTTGGATGGATCGGGCGTTCGGGTCCACGTCGATGGCCAGCATGCAGCCCTGATTTAAATCCACTGGATTTTTACTTTTGGGGCCATATGAAGGAACTTGTTTATGCTGAGCCAGTAAATAATGTGGACGAATTGAGGCAGAAGATTTTAGATGCTGCCAATACCATAAAGGCCAATGTGCATGTGTGTGAACGAATGCGACCAAACTGGGTTCGCCGTAATGAAGCATGTGTAGAAGCGAATGGTGGTCATTTCGAACATTTATTGTAGTATTGGTGTAAGAGGAAACGAAGTAATGGGTTTTCTTTTCGTTACGATGTTGATGTACAGAAGGAAAATAATGTGAATTTAGTATTCGTTATGGCATTGCCGTAAAAAGGTGAAACAGTTGATTGTAATTAATGTACAACTATCTACTTGGTGATTTATTGAATTTGTACAAATGGAAATACATTGTGTTTGATATTAGCTTGTCATTACTACTACGGCCTTCGTTATCGACTTGTTGAGAAACTGGTTGTATTCAATTCACGTAAAGCGAATTGCACATTCTTGACAACCCAAAAATCGTTTACATTCCTTTTTTCGGTACCACCTGATTATCACACCACGTCGTTGTACACGTCTAATGATTTCAAATCCTCTGGTCGGCTCGTTGCCCGTCATTATAGGCAATAAGCTCGGTACGCCGTGTACTACAGAAATGCGTATACTATCTATCCTACGAACATTAGGTTTTAATAATAAAAAAATAAAGTACATGATACAAGAAAATGTCATTAGACTTTTTTGTCAAGCACACCGAGATGTACTATCTGTATAATTTTGGCGCCTTATACCGTTTACACACTGTATATTGAGCCAATCTTGATTAGCAAACACTGTGGCTGCGCTTGAGGCGTTGCTACCATGGTGAATCACAAGGAGGTGGTGATACACGAAGCCTGCGGCATGGATCAGTTATTGACTACGTTAGAGGCAAGAGCTAGTGTGAGGCTCTGCGACTTGTCTCTGTTTAATGGACTGGCAGCTACCATTTGTGGTCGACGATAAATCTTGCAAAGAGATAACCGTGACAACTGTAGTGTTTGTTGGCAAATACAGCCCAGTCATACTGATGTTATTTGTAGGGCCGATTGGTGCAACTGACGGAGCTGACAGGCCCTTCATTGACTAGCCTGTGGTGGATGCTTCTACATGGATGATGGAGTTTAATACCGAAAATTGATCAACGCTTCGATGCATGAAATGGTGATTTGGTATCTACTTGTAAAGAGACTGAAATTGCATATGAACCAGTGCCTCACTAGTTCGAATGAAACTGTGGTAGATACCTGTCTTTTTAGATTGCCTAGATTTCGAGGGCTGGAGGCATCCACTTGATTAGTAAACTTGTCTACAGATTAATCTGCTCCTTCTGGCTCACATCCTTAGTTAATGACAACTTATTCGGTAACTGTGCCTTTAGAGTGATTAAAGCTAAATAGCTTTGATTGGCTTCCATTCAGAGTTTTGGGTAAGTCAAGGATGAGAGTTACATTTTTAATATATTGTGTAACACTAGTCCTTTGCGATTTATGTGAAAGAACATTCCTTATAATTTTTTCTGGTTAAACATTTTTAAATTTTCTTAAAGATTAGGTGCTTCTAGCCACTGTGAGATTTATATGATACTGTTGGTCATTGTTAAGTTCAATTAAGTTTTTTTTTAATTGTGGCAATATTCACAGAGCAATTTACTTCCTTAAAATTTTGCTAGCTAAACATTTGAAATTCCTATAGCAGATGGGGCTCTTCTAGCCATTGAGTGCCCCATACTCAGCAGTCGTCCATCATCACTGTGGAAGGCATGAGCCATGCCTGGGCATGGGCGTTCATCATCAGAGTCATTCTCTGATGATGAGTCATTATTAAATTAATAATTGAAGTACTTAACCATGGCAACACTCGCAGAGCAAGTCTGTTCTTACTAACTGTTATCTCCTTTTAATACTGAAGTGTGACTGATGGCTTATTTTGTTAGCACCATGTGTGTAATTATTTTAAAATGTGTCCCTTAGATTTTCACTGAGGCTTGTTTGTCAATGTTTTTGCGAAGGCAGCTGACAGGAAGACTGTAAGGCACCATTCAGTTGTGAAGGCCACACCATCCTCTATACTGACTACACTGGTGTAATATGAATTTGTTCTTAATGTGTAATCCAGCATCTGCTGTACATTGTACCTATTTTTGGATTATTGCAATTATTGTTTAAATAAATATGTGTTATTTCTTGTATTGCCTCTTGATTTGTATCCACGATCATTCCTATGTTTGAACTGAGTGTAGGTAGCTGGGTTATTTGTTTACAAGTCAGACAGCTCATATACTTGACCACTATGCTCACGATTAATAATGTGAAATGTACAACTGTAAATGAGAAGATAACAGCTTAAGAAACATTCCAATCAATCAAATACAATAACTTTGTAATTGACAGACTGCAGTGATGGAGAAGGGAGGGAGGGGCAGGGTTGTTAGCATGCAACCAATCATGCTTGACTGACTAGGCACTGCATGTACCTATAAAACTGGAAAAACACAAAGCATGACACACTCAAGAATGAACAACCACTTGGCTCTCCGAAATTGAGAATATGTTGTTGTTGTAGGGCCTGGCTGGCTGAAAGGGGGGGGGGGGGCTGAGTGGTGGGCCGGTGGGGCTAGGGACAGACAGGTAGTTGAAAAGACACTTTATTGCTTTTAATTTTAATTATAACTTTTCTCCATAATCAATGAGATGGATGGTACTTGCACTGGTGCCCAGCAATGCTGACGTCAGACCTGGGTCCGCAGCTCGTGCTCGTGCGGTAGCGTTCTTGCTTCCCACGCCCGGGTTCCCGGGTTCGATTCCCGGCGGGGTCAGGGATTTTCTCTGCCTCGTGATGACTGGGTGTTGTGTGATGTCCTTAGGTTAGTTAGGTTTAAGTAGTTCTAAGTTCTAGGGGACTGATAACCATAGCTGTTAAGTCCCATAGTGCTCAGAGCCATTTGAACCATTTTTTTTTGTCAGACCTGGGAAGAAAGCCGGCAGCCTGTCAGTAAGCCAAAGCTCTGACATCAACAGTGCACTCCTTCTTCTTGTTGCATTGACCCTCTGATGATGAACACCCATGCTCAGGGACAACTCGTGTCTTCCACAGTGGTGAGGGAAGACTGCTGTGCACAGGGAATGACGCGCTGCTTCCTGGCAGGAGTCTGACAGTGGCTGGCATAGAAGGTAAGTCTGCTGTGCTATTGTGCCAAGCCCCCAAGGTGGGCTTAGTGCAAGAGGCTGCTGCCCCATCCCCATCTCAAACCCACTAATGCAGCTGGAGGCTTTCAGGTGTCTTGTCGTCTCGCGTAGCCCTGGCATTGTGGTAGTACTGCTGGGCACCAAATGCCTCTGCCTCAAAATTCACAGTTATTTATACTACTCTGGGGTGCATCTGTTGCACTATTGCCTGGCTCCCACTCACGTAGCTCGTAGAAAAGTACTAACCCTAGTGTGGTGACACAGTCCTGCCCGCTCTGGCCATTACCACTGTGTGGTGCAGGTTTTGCAGAGCAAAGCTAGCCCATCTTGCAATCATTTCACGTATATCTTGCTATAACTTATATGTCACCAAACGGCACTAACCGGCCAGCAGTAACTAACACAATGCTTCTTACATAGTTTGCTTTGCCCCCTTCACAGGAAAGAGCCAGCCCCTCGGATGCTGCTCAGAACTGGCTCCCCACCGTGAACTACCACCACCATCAAATTACAAAACAAGTGACACGCTCCCAAGATGCTATCAATCTTAAATACTATAAATTTCTTACACTACATTAAACTTCTTGGTTGCTTCCTTGTAATTCCATTAGCACATTCATTCCTTTCTGTATCTGTGTCCGCTGCACATTCTCATTACTGTCTCTTTTACAAAAAATATTCTCCATCTCATGTTCAGGGGATCCAGACAACTGGGACCTGGATTACCCGTGGATCTGGTTGCTGAACAGGTCTCTATCTCAAGTAAATAAAAGCTATGCAAAACAAAATCATAGTCACTATGGTGCTAGGAACTGCAAGACTCAAGGCCACTGTCACCCATTGTCTACTGTCCTGATAGTGTTCAATGTGCTGTATTAGTTACCATGCAGTGATCCACCCCACCTGTGTGGCTGTCATCTGATTCAGAGAATGAACTAGACTTGGTTCCCAGGTATCATTTAGGAAGGTAACGTTTTGTTTAGGAAACATCTCAACTAGACTTGGTTCCCAGGTATCATTTAGGAAGGTAACGTTTTGTTTAGGAAACATCTCCGAGGGTTTGTCCAGAAAAATGCAGCTGCCGTTGTGTCACTTCAAGTGAGTAACTCTTGTCATTGTAGCTGGTAAATGAAACATTGGTCTCGTCATATTGCAGATGGTTCCATTAACTAACAACCCACTGCCTCTTGGCTCCATGCGTCTCACTCCCATGAGCTTCCCTTGTTTGTAACAACTCTCCATTACTATTACATTGTCGTACGCCAGTATACCCACGTAGACCTGCTTGCTGAAAGTATTGCTTCAATTTCGTCACCTACTTTTCACATTGCTGACCCTCTGCCTTGCCCTGAACAATTGTGTGGCACATGCGTTTCCTCCCATTTGGATCTCGCGAACGGGACATATGGTGACTACCCTGCTTTGACATTACTGTAAATCTTCTTCTGTCATTACTGCATGTCGGTTCCAGTCTTTGATATTAGTAACACACCGCTCTGTTTTATCTGCACAAACGTCCTCACTGTTTCTAACCTTACTGGATAGGTGTGCTCTGTGTAACATCTCAACAATACATGTTTGTCCGGGACTTTCACTGACACATAAAACTGTGTACTATGTTTGCTCACCTGCACAGTTGCTCCAAGATAGGAGAAAAGTATGTTTTGACTATTGCGCTCCGCTATTAATTGTAGTTCCGATGGTAGCTCTTTCCGCACCTTTCTCAATCCCTTCAGACACTGTTCAGGTGACAACAGGAATGGACTCAATTGCCCAAGCATTGCCTGATGAACGGCTTCCTGCAATGCCACTTCACTCTTGCGTCCTAGACACTATCCCCTAGTCATTGCAAAAGTCTTTTTAGCGTTATTCTCGCATCCAACACTTTCATTTCTGTTTAAACTGCCTCTGAATCACGGTTCAGAGTGCTAGCTGATGCGTTGGCATAATTCATTATTTCGCCGGTTATCTTCGAAGCATACATGTGTTGTTCAGCACGCTGCTCTCCAAACTCCTAATCTGTGTGGAATGCCGCTCCATTCCCTCCAATCAACTCTCTTGCAGCTTCCGCTGTCCTGTTTAGCTCACTCACGTCGTTTGTATCTACAGTCTCAAATATTATCTTGAGTATCATTCCTCACGCACCTTTCCATCATTTTTGCCTTTGCTCACTCAGTCACCCGTACGCTATGTGTAACGTTTCTTGTTTCTCTAAGACCTCTTTAAATGCTCCAATGCTGCTCGATAACTGCCATAAACCTGAGAATACCTCTTCCACTCTCTTTAATTGATTTTGCAGTTCGCATGCATTAAATATCAAACATATTGTCCATCTGAAACTTGATACCATCACATCGTGCTGCCTGGAAAACGAAACTTTCCCATCCAGGTGATGATCTCACATTGCTCCCACTCCGCCACAGGAAAAAAGGTACAGCACTGCCTAGGCTAGCATCCTTCCTTCCTTGCCCTTGCTGAAGGGCAACCTGAGGACAAGGACCATTATCACCTCCCCTCTCCACAGAAGCCTGCTGACTTTGATCTCTCACACAATATCTAAATATGATCCTTGCCCTAACACATACATACGATCCTACCCTACATTCCTTTAACAACCTACACAAAAATCACACGAAAAACAATGAAGCATAACAAAACGCATCGATTACCTTCTTGCCATTAATGGATACGGTATATGAGGTACAGTCTTAGATATACAATGAGGTGTCAGAAGTCATGGGATACCCCCTAATAGCATGTCGGATCTCCTTTTGCCTGGTGTAGAGCAGCAACCTGGTGTGGCACGGAGTCAACGACTCACTGGAAATCCCCTGCAGAAATATTGAGCCATGCTGTCTCCACAGCCTTCTATAAAAGTGTTGCTGCTGCATGATTTTGTGCATGAGCTGACCACTCGATTGTGTCCGATAAATTTTCGATGGAATTCATGTCGCAAGATCTGAGTGGCCAAACCATTTTCTCGAACTGTCCAGAATGTTATTCAAACTGGTAACAAGATGCACTGCTGTCCATAAAAATTCCATCGCTGTTTGGGATCGTGGAGTCCATGACTGATCGTAAATTCTCTCCAAGTAGCCGAAAATAACCATTTCCACTCAATGATCGATTCAGTTGGACCAGTGGACCCAGTCCATTCAATGTAAACATAGCCCACACCAGTATGGAGTCACCACCAACTTGAACAGTGTCTTGTTGACAACTTGGGTCCATGACTTCGTGGGGTCTGCGCCACACTCTACCCTGCCATCAGCTCTTACCAACTGAAACTGGGACTCATCTGACCAGTCCACGGTTTATCATTCGTTTAGAGTCCAGCCAATATGGTCACAAACCCAGGAGAGGCGCTGCACGCGATGTGCTGTTAAGCAAACGCACTCACGTCAGTCGTCTGCAGTCATAGCCCATTAACGCCAAATTTCGCCGCACTTTCCCTTAACAGATACGTTCGCCGTACGTCCCACATTGATTTCCGCAGTTATTTCACGTAGTGTTGCTTGTCTGTTAGCACTGACAATTCCGTGCAACCGCCGCTGGTCGCGGTCATTGAGTGAAGGCCGCCGGCCACTGCGTTGTCCATGGTGAGAGGTAATGTCTGAAATGTGGTAATCTCGGCACACTCTTGACACTGTGAATCTCGTAATACTGAATTCCCTGATGATTTCCGAAATGGAATGTCCCATGCGTCTAGCTCCCACTACCATTCTGCGTTCAAGGTCTGTTAATACCCCTTGTGCGGCCATAATCACGGCAGAAACCTTTTCACGTGAATCGCATGAGTAAAACTGACAGTTCTGCCAATGTACTGTTCTTTTACACCTTTTGTACGCGATACTAATGTGCATATCACTTTCCCATGACTTTTGTCACCTCAGTGTAAACCCAGCTGCCACAGAGACTAAGTCGGAATTATTCACATAAGGCGGCCAATATAACCGACCGTTCCTCAGAATTGTTAACTCCGGTCATATGCACGATCTGTCAACACTGTACGATGCGGAAGTGTATGGAGGAAGTGCTATCACCTCTCACGGGCTGTCGTGGCGCTGTAACTGCTCGTGGTCTAAAGGTAAGCGTCGCGCAAGGTAGATAAAACAATCTCGTGTTCGAGGACACTTCCGTCAGACTGGTGGAACCTCAGAGATAATTCGCTTCACTTGCTAAGCCAGCAGTAACAGCATAAACGTCCACAAACAATCTCGCAAAACAGCTCGTGGCAGCGCCAAGATCAGGTTACCGGCCGCAATCGCTGCTGGACGTCATGCACCGTCAGACCAGGCGACCACGGTACTGTGAGTGTATTTAACAACTTTCATTTTCTTATTTGAAGTTTTAGTATTCGTCTTGCAGTAACGTATTAGAGTTTGCACACTTGACACTTATAAACGTTGTTCAAGCGTTGTATGGTAGAGTCGCAAGTGAAAAAAAGGTCTAACACTGGCGTTACATTCTCCACCGTTGGCTCAATATATGGCAGTGGAGGCAGTTCTAAACCTTTGTATTGTGTGTGGGGCGAGTGATATTGTGCAAAACACGCCTGAAAAGCATTTTCTTGTTTCACGAAAGATAGTTCTGGCATGAATGATTTTCCACATTCAGGAAGACACGATAACTGACATATACTATGTGATCAAAAATATCCGGACACCTGGCTGAAAATGACTTACAAGTTCGTGGCGCCCTCCATCGGTAATGCTGGAATTCAATATGATGTTGGCCCACCCTTAGCCTTGATAACAGCTTACATTCTCGCAGACATACGTTCAATCTAATGCTGGAAGGTTTCTTGGGGACTGTCAGTCCATTCTTCACGGAATGCTGCACTGAAGAGAGGTATCCATGTTGATTGGTGAGGCCTGGCACGAAGTCGGCGTTCCATAGGATTCAGGTCAGGACTCTGAGCACGCCAGTCCATTACAGGGATGTTGTCGTGTAACCACTCCGCCACAAGCCGTGCATTATGAACAGATGTTCGATCGTGTTAAAAGATGCAATCGCCTTCCCCGAATTGCTCTTCAGCAGTGGGAAGCAAGAAGGTGCTTAAAACATCAATGTAGGTCTATGCTGTGATTGCGCCCCCCCTAAACAGCAAGAGGTGCAAGCCCCCTCCATGAAAAACACGACCACACCGTAACACCACCTTCTCCAAATTTTACTGTTGGCACACGGTGGAGGATGACGTTCACCGGGCATTCGCCACACCCACACCTTGCCATCGGATCGCCACATTGTGTACGGTGATTTTTGTCACTCCACACAACGTTTTTCCACTGTTCAATCGTCCAATGTTTACGCTCCTTACACGAAGCGAGGCGTCGTTTGGCATTTACCGGCGTGATGTGTGGCTTATGAGCAGCCGCTCGACCATGAAATACAAGCTTTCTCACTTCTCGCCTAACTGTCATAATACTTGCAGTGTATCCTGATGCAGTTTAGAATTCCTGTGTGATGGTCTGTATAGATGTCTGCCTAGCCTATTACCCATTACAACTCTCTTCAACTGTCGGCTGTCTCTGTCAGTCAACAGACGAGGTCGGCCTGTACGCTTCTGTGCTGTACGTGTCCCTTCACATTTCCACTTATCTATCAAAATGGTTCAAATGGCTCTGAGCACTATGGGACTTAACATCTGTGGTCATCAGTCCCCTAGAACTTAGAACTACTTAAACCTAACTAACCAAAGGACATCACACACATCCATGCCCGAGGCAGGATTCGAACTTGCGATCGTAGCGGTCACGCGGTTCCAGACTGAAGCGCCTAGAACCGCACGGCCACACCGGCCGGCTCACTTAACTATCACATCGGAAAGAGTGGACCTAGGTATGATTAGGAGTGTGGAAATCTCGCATACAGACGTACGACACAAGTGAAACCCAATCACCTGACCACGTACGAAGTCCGCGGAGCGCCCCGTTCTGCTCTCTCACGATGTCTAGTGACTACTGAGGTCGCTGATATGGAGTACCTGGCAGTAGGTGGCAGCACAATGCACCTAATATGAGAAACGTATGTTTCATACATAGAGTATGTGATGAACTGCGACCATTTTACACTCCAGTGGTCGCGTGTGATCTCTCAGATACAAAGCTACGTATGCTCGGCCCGCGCGTGTGTGGACCAAGCTCCCCCCCCCCCCCCCCCCCTCCTCTTCCTCTACGTATTTGCGGGTCGAGTGCCAGTCGTGCGGGCACGAATCGTTAGCGCTAGGACTTCACCCGGAACAAGTCCCGGCCGCTCAACCCGGTTTCCCCGGTCTTTGTTCGGCGCCTGGGCATCGTTTCAGTTGACCCATGTGGTTTACAGCGTTCGGCTGCACTAGGAGTGAATGTTAAATTAATATCTTGCTAGGTCTTAAATTTTGCCACATAGTTAAAAGACACGTTACAAAAAACGTGCACAATTAGCCTTAGGTGTGCCAGGTACTTCCACAGCAAACATAAGAGAAAACAATTTAGCACTGAATTATTTAAATACGAGAACTCAGTATTCAGATGAATAGCCTATGAAGAAACATACTTCTATGTGAGAAAAAGCGCCCAAAGCTACAAAAGGAAAAACCTACCCTCAAAGAATAATTTGCTTGGAGAAAGAGGAACCACAGTATACTTGACACTTAGTTTCAGAACTCAGACAGTATATGTGAAACAAGCACCAATGTTCACTATACTTCCAGATGGTATCAAAATTACTTTGTTTTTGCTAGATCGATCCAAGCTGTTTTTACGTGTTATTCACTGAATAGTTTTGCTGAAAAGTTTTAGGGGTGGAAGAAGAACTAGCACAGCATGAAGGACGTTTTACAGCCGTGAAACACTGCAGCATTTATTTCCTCCATAACTGCTCTGTGACAAACATACGCCGGCCGGAGTGGCCGAGCGGTTCTAGGCGCTACAGTCTGGAACCGCGCGACCGCTACAGTCGCAGGTTCGAATCCTGCCTCGGGCATGGATGTGTGTGATGTCCTTAGGTTAGTTAGGTATAAGTAGTTTTAGGGGACTGATGACCTCAGAAGTTAAGCCCCATAGTGCTCAGAGCCATTTGAACCATTATGAACAAACATACACATCATCATTATTACGAGGGCTATCCACAAAGTACATTACGTTTTGGAATTAAAAATAAATAAAGTATTGGAATTTTTTTAAATTATATACAGATGAAAGCCACACTTAAATACTACTTTTCTACATAGTGGCCATTTAAATTAAGACACTTATCGTAGCGATGGACGAGCTTGGAAATTCCTTCGTCGTAAAATTCGGCCGCCTGCGCCTTCAATCACGTGGTTACCTCTTCTTGAAGCTGTGCGTCGTCATCAAAACGCTGCATAGCCAACCACTTCTTCATTGCTGGGAATAAGTGGAAGTCGCTCGGTGCCAGGTCGGGACTGTACGGCGGATGAGGACTTCACGAGTGGCATTTGCTGTGTGGGCCCCATGGTGGGCCCGGGCGTTGTTGTGAATCAGCAACTTTGAGCCCAATTTTCCCCTGCGCTTGTTTTGTATTGCTCTTCTGAGGTTGTGCAGAGTTTGGCAATACCTTTGAGAGTTTATTGTAGTGCCTCTTTCTAGGAAATCCACAAAAATCACACCTTTTCTGTCCCAAAAGAAGAGGTAATCACGTGGTTGAAGGCGCAGGCGGCCGAATTTTACGACGAAGGAATTTCCAAGCTCGTCCATCGCTACTATAAGTGCCTTAATTTAAATGGCAACTATGTAGAAAAGTAGTATTTAAGTGTGGCTTTCATCTGTATATAATAAAAAAAATTTCCAATACTTTATTTATTTTTAATTCCAAAACATAATGTACTTTGTGGATAGCCCTCGTATTTTTAAAAAATTGTTTGAATGACATTTACGAAATTAATAAATCTTTTGGTCAAAAACAGACAGGACAAAGAATAACGACAGATTATTTTCCTGAGACGTTTGCAACAGCATATAGGACACTAATCACACAGAAACAGCCACAATTCTTTATAACCTCGTTTATAATCCGCAGGTGTGGCATTGGAAGAATTTACAAGTTAAAATTCACCGATTACCCATGGAAATACTAACGAAATATTGCATATAAGCAAATATCTTACTGCTTTCATTAGGCATTTCTACTTTATGGCCTTCTTATATTCTTTAATCGTGAGCTACTTTGAGGGCCTACATAAACAAAACGATTTTCACTTATTTCTATATAACGTTGATTTTAGACAACAAAGTGAGTCGACTGCATCCGTGGCTTTCTTACCGACATGTCAGATTCAAGACCATTGTTTTCGCACTGTATGTTTGCTCTGCTGTTTCCCTCAAATAAACTTATTATAATAAGTCAATTAGTTAATGAAAAATTGTCCTTATTCCCCTTAAAAAACATCACGTTATTTTTTGTTTTCTATTGCTGGCGATGCTTTCAATTGTCTATAAATACTTTTATTTATTTATTAATGCACATTCATATTATATTACTGCTCAGAAAAACTTGGGGGAGGGCCTTACACTACGGATAGGCGTGGAGGGGGGTGAATGGGCGGAACTTGTTTCGGGTGAAATCCTACCGCTAAGGGCACGAGTCGTGCGGTGACCTTGTCTGCTCAGTTTGATGGGTGTGAGGCCGTTTTATATCTCTGAGATACCACGCGACTATATTATCACGGAAATGCATTGTGTCTGCTTTCCGATTTTGATGCTTGATGTAAGTCGTTTACATTGTGATGTCTCTCATTTGTAGTCATTTACTCGCCGATAAAATACCGTAACCAAATAAGTACGCGTATCTCACAGAAGCAACGCGACTATATATGTGACACGTGATATATGTACTGTCTTTACGGCTATCTGTGAATGTTTCTGGATGATGATATACTATCGTCGACATGTTACAGGTCAATATGGACACTGGACCAAAATATGATCTCAATAATCCTTCTGACATCGACAACATAGACAAACTCCTATTTGACGGATGTGACATGAGTCCTAATAACATTTGGAGTTTCTCGAGTTCCGCACCAGGTCCTTCAGGCCTGGTACCGAGCCTACGGCACACAGTGTGCAATTTACCTGAAGAAGACTGTGACACAGATGCGGAGGAAATAATCGACGAACGTCAGGACAGTTCCGAAACGGGGCAAAGCGACACGAATGTTCCGTCTGAGGGCGAAGAGGACGATGAATTCTCTGTTTGGCATAAAAAGAAGGGGCAAGAAAGTCATCGACTCCATTTCCTGCAAAAAAAACTCCTTATCGTTCGTCGAAAGTGGGAAACATAACCTACTTCGGAAAATCCTAAGCCCGATCGGTAAAGCTCGGGACATGCACATAATTTTAGACACGTGGGCATGTTTATTTGATGGCAACATGTTGGACATCATTGTACGTACCACAAACCAATAATCGATTCCGTGAAAGATCATTATTCACGGGAAAGAGACGTCAAACCCATTGATCAAACAGAGTTGAAAGCATTTATTGGGTTTTTATATAGGCTACTGCTAGACTCTACAAAGCTCGGAAACTAAACCTCGAGGATTTGTGGCTAGCGACGGATTTGGGATTGAGGTTTTCCGACCCACCATGACTCTCGTGCGGTTCCGTTTCTTACTTCGGGCTTGAGGTTTGGCAACAGAGAAACAAGAGAACAGCGGAAAGCTCTAGATCGCTCTGCCCCTATTCGGGACATTTTTCATAAATTTGTTCTGAACTGCCAACAATGTTATTGTGTATGAGAAGAAGTTACAATAGACGAAAAGTTAGAGGCCTTAAGAGGCTGGTGGAATTTGATCCCGCAAAACACGTGTTGAAGATACTAGCTACAGTAGACTCTGGTGTATAATACACACAGAACGTGGAAATTTATGCAGGAAGGCAACCCGACAGTCCTTTCCAGGTTAGCAACAAACCCGTAGACGTGGCTGAATGTCTGGTTACTCCTCTAGCTAACTCTGGCCGAAATATCACTGCTGACAACTGGTTTAGCGACACCACTCTTCTTCACGACTTGGCCACGAAGTACAACCTGTCCTATGTGGGAACACTCAAAAAGAATAAATGGCAAATCCACAATGAATTGAAAAAGATAAAAAGGAGAGAACCGTTTTCTAGTATGTTTGCATTCCGCAAAGAGGGCACTGTGGTGTCGTATGTGCCCCCCCCCCCCCCCCCCCCCCCAAAAAAAAGCAACCTCATTGTGATTTCCAGCATGCATATGGATGGAGCAATTGACGAAGAAACCGGGGTCAAATATAAACCGGAAGTGATTACCTATTATGATCGCCATAAAATAGCTGTGAACGTGGTCGATAAAATGTGTTCTGTGTTCAGTGTTCAAAGAGGCACAAGACGTGGATAAATGGTTTTTTTACGCGATGTTGAATGTTGCTGGCATAAACAGCCAGATCATATGTCTAGGAAACGGAATCGAAGTGCCGGCTCGCCGAATCTTCCTCCGTAATCTGGAAAAAGAACTAATAAGAGACCAGGTCCTAAAGCGATCGCTGCTGCCCCGCTTGCCTCGGACCATTTCATTCCGGCTTCGGGAAATTCTTCCCCAAAATGAAACACCAGCGGCACTCAGTAGCACAACTGCCGAGTGCACCAAAATTGTGAAAGCGATGCCAAATATGTTGGGCGAACAAGACTACGAGACTCACTCAGTACAACTGCAAAGGGTGTGATCAATATTTATGCCTGCAACACTGTGCAATGTTTTGTCCCGGTGGTTGAGACGTTGATGAAGACATCGAAAACGACGGCTGATGATGCATCTTCCGTTTTTATTTTACTTTCTCTGAAAGGGACGTTATTTTGTATTCATTTTCTACCTCTTTCATTACTATATTCTAGATACAAATACTGTATACTGAGCAAAGTTTCTAAATGTTACTACATAAAAGTTCTATTTCTAATTTTCATAAATTTATGTTCTACTACTAATATTTAATACACACATGGTTTGCTCTGTGTTTTGTTTACTTATTCTCTCCAACATCTGGAGTTAATTGAAGGTAATGGTGCAACGTTGGTCCTATATCTCGCAGATACAACGCGACCTCCAGTGTTCCTCCTAGTGACGCGACCAGTGGAGTGTTAAACGTCCAGCGACATTTGCACTAAAAAAACCTGCTGAGGGCATCGGCCCCTAGACTAACACACTACTTAAACTAACTTATGCTAAGAACACACACACACACACACACACACACACACACACAGCGCCCACGCCCGAGGGAAGACTCGAACCTCCGTCGGGAGTGGCCGCGCAATACCGCGCCGGTATCGCCAGAACTATATACTTATATGGATATGGATAGGGTGAGTAATCTCTTACTAGTTCATGCGATAAAGGCTCATTCCAGCTACAGATGCTGTGCGTTTTATTGAAGTACACATTCGTCATAAGGTTATTGTGGTACACTGTACTTCATATGTATTAGCACAGTGCATATTTTAATAGCGTTTTCCATTACTTTGTTGAACACAACAGTAAACACATGTCCGAAAGAACAGACAGCATATCCATGAAAGTATATAGTCCTGGCGATACCGGCCATGACCTCCTTCTGTGCGGATGCACACACATTCCCCGAACTCTTACGGGACTTGGAAGAATGTCTTCCACGAGTAATGAGTGTGTTGAGGTGGGACACTACGAATGTAGTGTGTGGACATAAAAGGTGAGAATGTGGGTCTCACGGGAGGTGTGCGCGAGATAGTCCCTGCAGTCGTTAGCACACTGGACTCGCATTCGGGAGGACGACGGTTCAATCCCGTCTCCGGCCATCCTGATTTAGGTTTTCCGCGATTTCCCTAAATCGCTTCAGGCAAATGCCGGGATGGTTCCTTTGAAAGGGCACGGCCGATTTCCTTCCCCATCCTTTCCTCACCCGAGCTTGCGCTCCGTCTCTAATGACCTCGTTGTCGACGGGACGTTAAACACTAATATCCCCCTCCTCCCTGCAGTCGCACTATCATCTGTGCCCTCGGTGGCTCAGATGGATAGAGCGTCTGTCATGTAAGCAGGAGATCCCGGGTTCGAGTCCCGGTCGGGGCACACATTTGCACCTGTCCCCGTTGATCTATATCAACGCCCGTGCGCAGCTGACGGTATTAATATAATTCTAATTTCTTTAACTCATATCCAGCAGGTTTCTATAGTCGTGGAATAGGTAAACTACCTGAGCACTGCCAGAATTTTCTAGATAATGTGAGAGAATATATTGTTGATAATTGATTTCTCTTTAGTGTTTACTGTTGTGTTCAACAAAGTAATGGAAGACGCTATTAAAATATGCACTGTACTAATACTTATGAAATACAGTGTACCACAATAACCTTATGACGAATGTGTACTTTAATAAAACGTAAGGCATCTGTAGCTGGAATGAGCCTTTATCGCATGAATTAGTAAGAGATTACTCACCCTGGACTTCAAAACGGTCTATGTGTACTTGCTATCCTGGGTCATTCTCAAGTAGTATGAAAATGTGGCATTTCATAAACAAAAAAATAAGATTCTCTGATTGATTTTCGATCTGGCTGCCTATAACCCTGTCACAAAACGACTAAAAATTTGGTATTCACCGAGACTGTACCCAAAAGCCAAAGAAGCCTCCATTTTACAGGCAACCACGTTACTTCAGAGCTAGTGAAGCATTACGCTATTTCCCTCTCCCTTACTGCCCCAGTTGTGGCTAGGTTAGCTCAATCGCAAGGTAAAAGACAAAATAGTTGCAATTTTCAGATGGAACAACTTTTCTGGTCTCGCAACCATAAATTGATAATCTTACTTCACATCTTAATCGAAAATCACTCAGATTATTCAACGGAAATGTTACAATCATAAATGCGACTTTAGCAGAATAATTCTGTGTCAAGCAGGAAGTAATTCGTGGTTCATAGAGCTGCCAAACGAATTATGTGCTGTTGCCAAGATTCAGTTATACTACTAGCAGGAATAGTACCAGCCGACATGTTCCTGGAACGGGTTGGGAAGTGATTATAGTTGGCGTCTCGAAGACGCAGCTGACGAGGTACGAAGTTCTCAAAGGATACGTCAATGAGTCTTATTCGCATTTCAGTGACTAGGTTTAGGGACTTGGGTGTAGTTGTTAGTAATACTCTGATGCACCGACTTCAAACTAAAAGTAATAAATCAATAACCGTCGCAATTATTTGTGTTTGTCTGTCTTAAGCCTACTGAAATCTAAGGTGGTCATTCACCAGACGTGATTCACTTTTTTGAAGCATCTTCAGTAAACATTTTGAGTGGGCTACACATCTGAATTATAATTACAGAGTCATTCCCAATCAAGAAAGGCAGGAAATGCTACACAATGACAGAAAATGTGGGCTCAAAATTTTGATGAAAATGAAACCAGCGAATGTATGCAGTCCACGTTTGAGTGCAGCGTCTGCTAAGACGAAAGAAGGAGCAGTTGTTATCAGATTATCAGAACAAGGAACAAGAAACGCAAAACGCTGACGGTAATGTCTAGAATAAGTCATCCTCAAGCAAAACTGTTATTCAGTACACAAATAGTGAAAGAACGACAATTATCATCTACTCGTAATGAGAACAATACATCCGCTGCTGACACATTGCCAATAAAAGCGTCTATGTTAAAGAGCTTTTAACATGCAGTACACTTTAAGACACAGCGAACCCGAAAGAACAACAGGTTCACCAAGCTAAGCGTGGTGCTGAGATTTGATGCAGAGTCTGAGTAGAGGATTATTTATTTAGCCTCTGACGTTTTCATACGAACGACGCCTCTGGGCTACAACAATATTCATATAACAATTATCGAGCTTTAATGCGACGGCATAGATGGGCAGACGGTTGTAGAATTTGCCCAGACTGTCCTTACGCTGCTGATTCATAATGCCAAACTACCACTACGTCAGATTATAGCCCAGACTTATTGCTGCCTGTGAAAGAATTCCACAACAATAGGTGAATAGCATTAACACACCTGCACCCCACATTTGCGAGTAACACAGAGCCACTGTATGCAAATTAATCGCAGCAAAATGCTCTATGCTTGTATCTTTCTCCCAAAAACTTAATTTCTTTTGCAGCAGACTGTCACACTGTTGTGGAGGCGAGAAACAAGTGCTACGATCTTCTACACCATCGTTCACGCCCGCTCTCTCTCCCAACACACCGAGCGAGGCGGCGCAGTGGTTAGCACACTGGACTCGCATTCGGGAGGACGACGGTTCAATCCCGCGTCCGGCCATCCTGATTTAGGTTTTTCGTGATTTTCCTAAATCTCTCCAGGCAAATGTCGGGATGGTTCCTTTGAAAGGGCGCGGCCGATTTCCTTCCCCATCTTTTCCTAATCCGATGAGACCGAGGACCTCGCTGTTTGGTCTCTTTCCCCCAAACAACCCAACTCAACCCACTCCCAACACACCACACCCACTGTGGATGTCTCGTAACTTATGATAGTGAACGGAGATTTATACCTACACGGTGTTTCCATGATGACGGTACAAACTTTCATGCACGAGGGAGAAGAGTAAATGTATCAATTTCAGGTAAGGGTCACTGGACTAGAAACGACTTGGTCGAAAGTTAAGCCTAGTTTACAAGACGACATTGGGTTGCGCCACTCGTTGCGTGGAATGAGTTGCACGCAAATGGTTTCATACACTCATGCTCATAAATTAAGGATAATGCTGATACATGGTGAAACAACGCTCTGGTGGGCGGTTTGTGGGTTTAAATCACCTCGGCGTATGACCATGGGGTGCATTTGACCTGCGGTCGTCGCACGGTGACGCTGGCAGCAGTCCACATACGCAGAGGTGTGCTGGTGCATGTCAGAGTACAGTGCAGCGAGTAAGTGTGCAGACGTTTTTAGACGTGCTAATGGTGACTGTGTGTTGAAAATGGCTCAAAGAACACATATTGATGACGTTATGAGGGATAGAATACTAGGGCGACTGGAGGCTGGTCAAACAAAGCAGGTCGTAGCACGGGCCCTCCGTGTGCCACAAAGTGTGATCTCAAGATTATTGCAATGATTCCAGCAGACAGGAAACGTGTCCAGGCGCTACAGTACGGGACATCCACAGTATACAACACCACAACAAGACCGATATCTCACCATCTGTGCCCGCAGACGGCCACGGAGTACTGCAGGTAGCCTTGCTCGGGACCTTACCGCAGCCACTGGAACAGTTGTCTCCAGACACACAGTCTACAGACGACTGAACAGACATGGTTTATTCGCCCGGAGATCTGCAAGGTGCATTCCACTGACCCCTGGACACAAGAGAGCCCGTAAAGCCTGGTGTGATTCACGCCGAATTTTAATCTGGCGTGAACCAGGAACCAGACACCAACCCCTAAATGTCCTTGAAAGGGACCTGTATGGAGGTCGTGGTTTGATGGTGTGGCGTGGGATTCTGATTGGTGCACGTACACCCCTGCATGTCTTTGACAGAGGCACTGTAACAGGTCAGGTGTATCGGGGCGTCATTTTGCACCATTATGTCCGCCTTTTCAGGGGTGCAATGGGTCCCAACTTCCTCCTGATCGATGATAACGCACGGCCCCACAGAGCTGCCATCGTAGAGGAATACCTTGAAACAGTAGATATCAGGCGAGTGGCCTGCCTGTTCTCCAGACATAAACCCCATCGAGCACGTCTGGGATGCTCTCGGTAGACATATCGCTGCACGTCTTAAAAACACTTCAGGAGCTCCAACAGGCACTGGTGCAAGAATGGGAGGCTATACCCTAGCAGCTGCTCGACCACCTGGTCCAGAGTATGCCAACCCGTTGTGCGGCCTGTGTACGTGTGCATAGTGATCATATCTCATATTAGTGTCGGGGTACATACGCAGGAAACAGTGGCGTTTTGTAGCACATGTGTTTCGGGAGTTTTTTCAACTTATCACCAATACTGTGGACATACAAGCCTGTGTCGTGTGTGTTCCCTATGTGCCTATCCTATTAGCGCCAGTTTTGTGTAGTGCCACGTTGTGTGACACCACATTCTGCTATTATCCTCAATTTACGAGCATGAGTGTATTTCACTGTAGACACGGCGAAACCAGTACACACTTCAGTTTCGTCGTTTTGTGGGTTCCTGAGTCGTGTCTGAAATGAAAGTTTTGGCAGCTGCACGTCACGCCAGTTGTGATGGAGTTAGAGCTTGTTGCGCGGAATCGCTGCATAAGAAAAAAAAAAAAGAAAAGAAACGTGTTTCGAATCGTGACAGTATGAAGAAAAGACGTCAGCTCGCTTGCTTAGCATCCTTGCTGAAGTAATTTATAATGGAAGACCCAAGAAGTTATTTTAATTATCTTAGAATGTCGTACCAGAAATGTTCACGTTTCTTCTAAATAGAGTTAATTATGCGATAAGGAATAAAGTTACGTAACGCATGAAGCACTGTCGCTAGAACTGAAATTACATACCGTATCACATTGCATGCATTACAATCGAGGACACTCGGCATGCTATAAGATGCGGTTTTAGTGGTGATGGCGCTTTTTCATTAACACCAATGATTATTAACATTAACAGTAATAATTATTAACATTAACAGTAGTAATTATTCAAAGCAGGCCGCATTAAGAAGAGAGTGGTTTCCAAACTACTCTCTTGAAGATAGATCTGTACCCTGGCAATATTTCAAAATTCAAACATATGTGAATGGGGAGCACTGCTGCGACGTTTTAAATAGATGAATATTGAACAAAGAATGACTGACTAGGCTTTATAAGCAAAACTCGTTCCGATTCCTCTGACAGTGGATCTCTGCAACTGCAAGCTCTTTGCTTTCCATATTAATGTTAGCATCGGCGAAAATAAGACAAAAATGTCCAGTAAACATGGGCTCTAAGGCCAGCGCTATGAGCACTTTTTCATCTTTGCTACTGTGAAACAAATCTCTTCCATTGAACAGGTGCTCAATAGCTCTTCAGTTATGTATTTTAGAGCCCATTCGTTCATCATCATAAGAATAAACCTTATGTAAACACTGCATTATGGATTCTCCTGCGTTTACTGGAACCTCATTGGTTCCCATTTCACGTGGGACTGCAGCCAAGCTGTCTCGAGTACTGTAAAGTACGATAATAAGGGTACGTTTTGGGCTGGGCGTTACGCGCACATCGACTTAGCAATAATACGGGACAACAGCTTTACCGGCGAATTTAACTCGGACAGCACTGGCCGGACAGCTCGTACAGCTGGCCTGCAGTGACGTGGCGAGCTGCAGTTCACATGTAAAAAGAGAAGAGCAGAGGAGCAATACAGTTTCGAATGCCGTTTAATTTTCAAGCAGAATAAAATAACACACTACAAATCTCCCACAATACGCTCTTAGACGACTAGACGAAAACCGCAACATGTTATCGTTTTTAGCTAACGTACTAGTGTAATTAAAAATACGAATGGTGAAAATTCCCGACTTAACCACAGGGTAATTATTCTGCATAAGTTGTGTGTAACGTAAGAGTATTTAAGGATTTCACGGTATAGTTAAATATTGATGCCACTGAAGGTGTTACAGCCAGTCGTCTGGTAATCTCTTAGCTCCTTCCATATCCGAATCCTAGAAATACTTTCAGTTCTGGAAGTGTCATCTGCTACGTTGATAACGAGCCTGTCAACAACAGAATCCACGAAGCCAACCAGGCGCAGCATTTTCTCTTCTTTTATGACGAACCGTTCTATATCCCGCCAGAGTTCGGCAGTGACGTGTAAAAAAGATGCGTGCGTTAGCTCCACTACGTCTGACAGCTTACCAGTGTTGTTACTTCTCAGGCCAAACCCTGCAGCTTGGCTCCAGATCAGTTCTGTTAGGTTCATATTGTAACGGTACAGCAGCAAATATAAAAATGCACCATTTGTATGATGTGGTCGATGCTGTAAAAATGATTGTTTTTTTATGTTTCTGCGATACTTATCTACCTCTATTGTATAAAACGATTGACACAGTCCAAACAAAGAGGATTTAGTTGTTCATTTTTGCCTTAAAAATTAAATTCTTATGTTTTCTTAATTTAAACAACGTTTATGAACAGCCTTTCATAAAACATCGATAATGAAGAATTTGTATTTGAAATGGAAACAGGAATTTCGCGTCCAATATATAATTAGAAACACGAAGACGTACATTATTCATAAAAAATGACGAAGAGTTTTATAATTACGAGAGGTAGATATTTCAAATTGAACGAGAAAAAGTTGACACCTGGGGAGATCTGAATCAACGTACGAATAACATTTAGTTTTATTCAAAAAGATTTTGGGCTTGCAGCCGGTCGTCGCTAGCTTCCATCCACGATATTTCGACTCGACAACTGCCAGCCATCCTCAGGTGAGCCATCGAAGACTGACGAAGACGCCCTCCGTTCCGTAATATACAGCGTGCAGCGAGTACTCCGCGCATGCGTCAGATTCATATGAACAGACGAACCACACCGCCCGCCAGCAGCGCCCTCGCTGGTGGGACTGCAGAACTCAGCCGTCTTCGGCGTTGTCAATTGCCGCGGCCATCGGAGTACTCTGACGTCTTCGTCTGGAGCAGATCTTAGAGATGACAGTGTTCCACGCATTATCTAGCTGGTAGCCATTGTCACGGTTAATAAGGTGGTCTGACATGCGAATTTCCACTGATTCTTTTATGACGGAGTCCCAAAAGGATGTTGCTGTGGCCAAAATAGTTGTCTTGTCATACTCCATTGAGTGTCCAGTGGAAATGCAGTGCTCAGCAATTGCAGACCTGCTAGGTTGCACAGGCGAGTACAGCGTTGATGTTCAGTGCAACGTTCTTTTACTGTTCGCAATGTTTGTCCTATATATGACATGCCACACTGACAAGGTATTTTATAAATTCCCACCTTCCGCAATCCCAGATCGTCTTTCACTGATCCCAGCAGGTCGGAAATCTTCGATGGCGGATGGAAACTTACTGTCACTTCGAAACAGTGGAGGATTCTTGCAATTTTGAAGGAAATGTTGCCAACAAAGGGAAGAAAGGCTAAAGATTTAGTAGGCGTGCTCTCTTCTTTCTCCACTCCCTGTTTCTTTGGCTTAATTGCAAGTGCCTTGCTAATTTTCCAGGTAGAATATCCATTCTCTTTGAAAACCCTCTTCAGACGGGCAAGCTCTTCAGGCAAACTATCTGCATCTGACACTACATGATCTCTGTGTACAAGTGTTTTAAGTACACTCATTGTTTGCGATAGGTGATGGCAGCTGGACGAATTTAAATACAAATCAGTATGTGTGGGCTTTCGATAAACCGAATGCCCCAGAGAGCCATCACTCTTACGTCTGACTAGCACATCCAAGAAAGGGAGGCAACCATTTTTCTCTAATTCCATGGTAAACTGAATGTTCTCATGAATGGTGTTGGTTATCTAAAAACTCCATTAATTTTTCTTCTCCATGAGGCCACACTACGAAAGTGTCATCCACATACCTCCAAAAAACAGTTGGTTTGAGGGCTGCTGATTCAAGTGCTCTCTCCTTAAAATCCTCCATAAAAAGGTTGGCCACCAAGGGAGACAAGGGGCTACCCATGGCGACGCCGTCGATCTGTTCAAAATATTCTTGGTTGATCATAAAATATGTTGAGGAGAGAGCGTGGCGAAACAAAGCAGCGATTCCCACCTGAAACTTATTACCAATCAGTGCCAAGGAGTCTGCAAGAGGTACCTTTGTAAAAAGAGACACCACGTTAACATGTTCCACATCCTGGAGTACCTCTTCACTACGGATCAATTGGAATGAAAGTAAATCTAATCTAATCTAATCTAATCTAATCTAATCGAAAACTAACTAAAAGATCTCAAGTACTTAGGCGGAGAGTCCCCAGTCTGTTGATAAAATCGGCCGAGTTACGTATGTGATGTGGACATTTGCCCACAAATGGCCTCAGCAAGGATGCAAGATGTTTGGCTACATCGTAAGTGGGGGCCCCAATATTGCTCACTATTGGCCGTAAGGGTAGTCCATCTTTATGTACCTTCGGAGGGCCATACAGTCTTGGAGGTACGCTGCCACGAGGTCTTAAGCGCTTGATCGTCTCTGGAGGCAACGAGGAAGAATTCAGTAGTGTAGATGTCTTCCATTGCCCATGTCTTGTAGGATCGTTATCAATTTTCCTGTAGGCATACATCTTATACACATACAAACTGCAAAGGCGGGAATTTATAAAATACCTTGTCAGTGTGGCATGTCATATATAGGACAAACATTGCGAACAGTAAATAATGTTGTACTGAACATCAACGCTGTACTCGCCTTTTGCAACCTAGCAAGTCTGCAATTGCTGAGCATAGCATTTCCACTGGACACTCAATGGAATATGACAATTTTGGCCACAGCAACATCCTTTTGGGACCATGTCATAAAAGAATCAGTGGAAATTCGCATGTCAGACCATCTTATCAACCGTGACAATGGCTACCAGCTAGATAATGCGTGGAACACCGTCATCTCTAAGATCAGCTCCAGACGAAGACGTCAGAGTACTCCCATAGCCGCGGCAATTGACAACGCCGAAGACAGCTGAGTTCTGCAGTCCCACCAGCGAGGCGCTGCTGGCGGGCGGTGTGGTTCGTCTGTCCATATGATTCTGACGCATGGGCGGAATACTCGTTGCACGCTATATATTACAGAACGGAGGGCGTCTTCCGTCAGTCTTCGATGGCTCACCTGAGGATGGCTGGCAGTTGTCCAGTCGAAAAATCGTGGATGGTAGCTAACGACGACCGGCTGCAAGCCCGAAATCTTGTTGAATATTTTGTTCGCCAGGAAAATTTTAAATTTCACAACATTTAGTTTACATTCCATAACGCTATAGACTGCGATACACGTTTAATGAAGGTTAGTGTGTCAACTTCAGCATATACAATGGTGGGAAAAACTTTAAAGCCGATTATATCCGTAAATTTATAAAAAAAACACTAACAACAGCTGTTTCTCGGCACTTTTTAATTGTGTTTCACTACAGAACATAAAGCAGCTCAGCCATTTTCATACTGCGTATTAACAGCGCGACAACCAGAGCACAACGCTGCAGAGGCTGTGACTGTTCACGATTTTTGAAATAGAAACTGCGTACCTAAAGCGTGATTAACAGAAACGTTGGTGGCTGTTACTACGTTTGATATCTGAAAGTTTCATTTAACGTAACTTAGTAATAACATATCTACAGGGTGTTTCAAAAATGACCGGTATATTTGAAACGGTAATAAAAACTAAACGAGCAGCGATAGAAATACACCGTTTGTTGCAATATGCTTGGGACAACAGTACATTTTCAGGCAGACAAACTTTAGAAATTACAGTAGTTACAATTGTCAACAACAGATGGCGCTGCGGTCTGGGAAACTCTATAGTACGATATTTTCCACATATCCACCATGCGTAGCAATAATATGGCGTAGTCTTTGAATGAAATTACCCGAAACCTTTGACAACGTGTCTGGCGGAATGGCTTCACATGCAGATGAGATGTACTGCTTCAGCTGTTCAATTGTTTCTGGATTCTGGCGGTACACCTGGTCTTTCAAGTGTCCCCACAGAAAGAAGTCACAGGGGTTCATGTCTGGCGAATAGGGAGGCCAATCCACGCCGCCTCCTGTATGTTTCGGATAGCCCAAAGCAATCACATGATCATCGAAATATTCATTCAGGAAATTAAAGACGTTGGCCGTGCGATGTGGCCGGGCACCATCTTGCATAAACCACGAGGTGTTCGCAGTGTCGTCTAAGGCAGTTTGTACCGCCACAAATTCACGAAGAATGTCCAGATAGTGTGATGCAGTAATCGTTTCGGTTCTGAAAAATGGGCCAATGATTCCTTTGGAAGAAATGGCGGCCCAGACCAGTACTTTTTGAGGATGCAGCGACGATGGGACTGCAACATGGGGCTTTTCGGTTCCCCATATGCGCCAGTTCTATTTATTGACGAAGCCGTCCAGGTAAAAATAAGCTTCGTCAGTAAACCAAATGCTGCCCACATGCATATCGCCGTCATCAATCCTGTGCACTATATCGTTAGCGAATGTCTCTCGTGCAGCAATGGTAGCGGTGCTGAGGGGTTGCCGCATTTGAATTTTGTATGGATAGAGGTGTAAACTCTGGCGCATGAGACGATACGTGGACGTTGCCGTCATTTGGACCGCAGCTGCAACACGGCGAACGGAAACCCGAGGCCGCTGTTGGATCACCTGCTGCACTAGCTGCGCGTTGCCCTCTGTGGTTGCCGTACGCTGTCGCCCTACCTTTCCAGCACGTTCATCCGTCACGTTCCCAGTCCGTTGAAATTTTTCAAACAGATCCTTTATTGTATCGCTTTTCGGTCCTTTGGTTACATTAAACCTCCGTTGAAAACTTCGTCTTGTTGCAACAACACTGTATTCTAGGCGGTGGAATTCCAACACCAGAAAAATCCTCTGTTCTAAGGAATAAACCATGTTGTCTACAGCACACTTGCACGTTGTGAACAGCACACGCTTACAGCTTACAGCAGAAAGACAACGTACAGAATGGCGCACCCACAGACTGTGTTGTCTTCTATATCTTTCACATCACTTGCAGCGCCATCTGTTGTTGAAAATTGTAACTACTGTCATTTCGAAAGTATGTCCGCCTGAAAATGTACTGTTGTCCCAAGCATATTGCAACAAACGGTGTATTTCTATCGCTGCTCGTTTAGTTTTTATTGCCGTTTCAAATATACTGGTCATTTTTGAAACACCCTGTAATACACAAGTAGGACCTACTTCCAAGAGCGTAACACCACCAGTGTACGTGTGCTACGGCTTCTAACCAATCATCGCGTTTGTATTTGTTTACACCTGGTTTATTCTTATGGTGAACAGATTATAGACAATTTGTTTTTGTTTCGTCCATACTACCTCCTTCGAAAATATGGAAAGCAAAAAGTCTGCAGTAGAAGAGGTCCAGTGTCAGAGGTATCAGACAGATTTTCGCTTACAACTTTCCACTCAGTCATTACCAGACCATGGTCCATTACTTCATAGCCATACAACCACTTTTCTCCACCATTCCTGAAATTTTGTACCATCACCACGAAATCATGCTGTCGGCATAAATCTGCTTTCATTGTCATACATTACGAGACATCCATGGTAGATGTGGTAGAGGGGGAGGGAGTGGGCATGAACGACGATGTGGCTAACCTTAACACTTGTTTTTAGCCTCCACTATGAGGTGACAGTCTGCTATGAGAGAAATTAAGTTGTTGGTATAAAGATGCAAACATGGTGCATTTTGCTGTGATCAATTGGCATATAATGGGTCTGTGTTGTGTGTTGGGTGTAGAAGTGTCATACTATTCGCCCGCTGTTGAGCAATTCTTTCACAGGCAGAAATTAAGTCTGGGCTACAATCATACATTGTGGTAGAATGAAATTTTCACTCTGCAGCAAAGTGTGCACTGATATGAAACTTCCTGTCAGATTAAAACTGTGTGGCAGACTGAGACTTGAACGCAACTGAGATTCGAACTCAGGACTTTTGCCTTTCGCAGGCAAGTACTCTACCAACTGAGCTACCCAAGCACGACTCTCGCCCAGAGTGAAAATTTCATTCTGGAAACATCCCCCAGGCTGTGGATAAGCCATGTCTCTGTAATATCCTTTCTTCCAGGAGTGCTAATTCTGCAAGGTTGTAGGAGAGCTTCTGCGAAGTTTGGAAGGTAGGAGACGAGGTACTGGCGGAATTAAAGCTGTGAGGACAGGGCGTGAGTCTTGCTTGGGCAGCTCAGTTGGTTGAGCACTTGCCCGCGAAAGGCAAAGGTCCCAAGTTCGAGTCTCGGTCCGGCACACAGTTTTAATATGCCATGGAGTTTCATACATTGTGGCATTTTATTGTTATGAATAAGCTGCATATGGATAATCTCAACAAATTCTACAACCATCTGCCCATCTATACTGTTCCATTACAACTCGATAATTCTCATGTGTATATTGTGGTAGCCTAGAGGCATCATTTGTATCAAAATGTCAATGACTAAATTAATAACACACTGTGCAGGCACTGCATAGAATCTCAGCACCCTGCTCAGCTTGGTGGACTAGTTGTTGATTTGGGTTCTCTCTCTAAGCATACTGGAAGCTGAAAAGTTCAACACTCACACATTTTGTTTTTACTAACAAAGCATCACAAATGGTAATATTGTAATCATTACAAGCAGATAATTTTTCACATACTTTCAGTATTTATAGACTGAATGATGGTTTTGCTTACGGATGACTTATTTCAGACATTACTGCCAGCATTTTGTGTTCCTTGTTCTACATTCTGGCAACTGCTGTTTCTCCTTTCATGTTAGCTTTTTCAATTTTCTCCAGTCATGTTGTAGACCACTTTTTCGGACATGGCGCATGGTTACCATGCACAGTAGGTTACTTGGTTTGGACCATTTTGTAATTTATAGCTTACAAAGTTTCCCTTTGAATGTTTACATTTTGCAATCAATGCTGTGTTATCTTTTATGTTCCTTTCTTCTAGGGTGCCAATGACAGTGTTCTTACGAAAAATATTTTCAAAGTGTATAATGATCAAAATACATGTGGCCTATTTAATGTATACAGTATAACCACCAGAATGCTCCAAAAATGTGAATCCTGTCTGGTGAATGAGCTTTTCAGTGTTCAGTGCACATAGCACCACAATGTTGTTTCAGTCACTTGGTACAGGTCCCAGTATCTTGTCACAAACTTCTTTGTTTTTCCTTTCAGAGTATATGGATTTGACATCATCACCCTGTACTGAGCTAAGGTTTCTGTGTGCCTCAGTGCCTCCTCCTTCCTCTCCAACGCCTCGGTGTTTGCTTTTAGGACCCTCTTCCAAAATTTTCTCACAGCTCTCACAAACTCTTGGACTGACTTTCTGTTCCTGCTCCCTTTCTGCTTCATCATAACAAATGGTGATGGCATCTACTTACCATACATCACCTTAAATGGTGATAACCCCATGCTTGTGTGCACTTTCAGATTATACACTCAATACAAGAGATAAGTGCATATTCCAGTTCCTATGGTGGCAACTCATGTAATAACTGAGTATCCTCCCAATCGTTCATTGAACCAGCTCTCCTTCTGTCTAACTGAGGATGAAGTGGACTAGTTCTTAATTTCTTCACTCTCAACAACCGCCATAGCTCCTTCATCAGGTCTGACATGAAGTTCATCCCCTGATCCATTGTTATTGTATCTGGAACCCAAACTTCAACATCCATCTACTCACCAATGCTTCTGTAACAGTGACTGCCTGGTGGTTTGGCACTGGCACCATCTTGATATAATGAGACGAATGGTCCATTATAGTCGGCACAAAACAATTCCCTACTGGAGTTCAGTAAACGGTCCTTACACATCCTCTCCAATCATCCAAAACAGTTCCATAGGTTCTGGAAATCTCAGCAACAATACATGTTTTTGACTCAAATCTGCATATTGCACACATGACAAAATGTTTTCTTCCTTTCCATCAGTATTTCTTTGCCACCATCTGATTCATTGCTCTGCACCCTCCATGGCGAGACAAAATCTGATCATACACCTATCTAAGCACCTCCTTCCTTTGTTCCACTGATACTACTACTCATGGCCCCAATCTGGCCTCCTTACATAACAGCCCATTAAGGCACGCTGAACAGCTGATGTATACTGTATTGCTCAAATTCTCCATCAGCATGCTGCACTGCTTCCCACCCAACAAGGTCTTGACATAGTACTTGTATCATCACTATCTTGCTGTTTAATGTGTCTGTGTCCCCATGTTTCCTCCCCAGTTTATGGATTACTTCATACTCAAATTCACTGAGTTTTAATGCCTTCAAAAATAATAACCATTTCAAAGCAGCTTGATCAGCCACTCCTTTGAATTTTCTCCCATAAAAGTAACACCGGAAACATGATACTCTGCACACCAAGTTAAGTATTCCTGCCTGTATTTGAATAATTTCTCTTGGTTCTGTTCAGTTGTCTCGATGCACAAGCAATTGGGTGTTCATCTCCATTTGATCTCCTGGCTCAAAATGCTCCTGAGAGCATGGTTTGATGCATCACATGATAGTATAAACTCCTCCTAAAAATCTGGAACACCAACACTTGACACCACATCAACACTTCCTTAAGCTAATCAAATTCTTTCTGACACTCCTCAGACAACACAAATTTGATACAATTTCTCAGCAGTTGCATAAACAGTTTCACTATATCCCCGAACCTTCTCACATGAGGCCCAGGAAAGACTGTAATTCTTTGCTTGTCCCTGATGCTGGAGAATCTCATGCAGCCTGTATTAATCTTGGATCAGTCCTCACACCATCCTTACTAATTACATGCCCCAAGTAATTCACTTCTCCCAACAAAAAATGACACTTCTCAGTACTCAGTGTTAATGTGCAATCCAAAATCTCCTAAACATTTCTCTCAGCAACTGTCTATGCTCTTGCATCTATCTTGAAGAAATAATTATGTTGTCGAAATACACTAAATACTGATGAGGTGTTAATCCCTTCAACACTCCATCTAACACACACTGAAATGTTACTGGTGCATCCTTCAAACCAAACAGAATTCCTTTATACGGATAATGTCTAAAGGCAACAAAAACACAGTCTTTGGTCTGTCTTCTGGAATTACCTCCAACTGATGGTACCCACTCCTCAAATTCATTGGCTAGAAACACCAGCACTGCCCAAGATTATCAATTTTTTCCGTGACATTTCAAATGGGTAAGCATCTGCGATTGCCTTACTGTTCAAATGGCAATAGTTGCTGCAAAATTGATACTTCCTTGAACAATCCTTTGATTTTTTGGGTACGATTACGATTCCTGCGCTCCATGGGCTGTTATTTCCTACTATTATCCCATCATCTAGCTGCTGATAAATTCTTCTGAAACTGGCTGCAGGTACCATGGTATTCTGTATGGCTTCTGGTACATCATCAACACTTCATTCCCTGTAGTAATCCTATATTGCATCATCATGGGAGTTGCAGGCAATGGCCTCCGTGGATAAACAAATCCTGAAACTCCAACAAAATTTCTTCCATAATCGCTCTCTTTGTTCCTTTAAAATGCTTAACCTTCTCACACAATGCAGTCTTAGTGGCATCCTGTGTCCGTTCATAGCTCACGCATTCCGTGTAGCAATCTTCCCCTTCTGGAATCTCTAGCATGGTCGTTAATGTTCCCTTCAATTACTCAACCTCCTTGGCGCCAAAATTACTCACATTCACATGTATTACCTTGCCTCCATCTTTTTCCTGTAAACGTACAACATGTCGTCTTACTAAACAACACCCTCCAGTGGTTTCACTACATGCAACATACTAAGTGGAGCAAGTCAGGCTCCACACTCATCCACAGTGACTTCCCAGCCACTCGACACACAATCGTGCAAATTAAGCCTTAACGTCACTGTGCACAGTTTACCTGGATTGCCTGCTATGACAGATGCTCCTTGGGACAAATCAACATTGACGACAGTTACCCATATCCAAAATGTCTTCCCACTACGTTCCACCACCCATTGTCAAAGGTCACTTATGGCATGATGCTGATGCACAAAGTCTAACCGTAGGATTGTGGTGTAGCCCTCCTTACATGAGACATCACTTCTACACACTGCCTATACTTGGTTGCCTCCAACTGAAAATTTAGCATTACCAGCCCCGGTAGCCATATATCATTATCATACACCCCACATAAACCATAAAGTGGTAAAGTCCCAGCGCCTCTTACCTATCAAATCTCTTGAGGCCACTGACACATGTGCCTCTGGTCCAAGAGAAACTTACACCTTCTTCTACCTACTACACCCACATCAGCACATTCTGCCTCTGCATTCGTTTTTACAGGGACTGCATTTCGGCAGTCCTGGAGTTCCCTTATGAGTTTAACAAGTACTGATTAACATCCTGACTACCCCTACTGATATTTCCGTAATACTGCTGATTGTTCATATCACTCCTACTCCTTCCTGGCTATTGGCATGACCTCTGCACATGCCCCATACACACCCACAGTCTGTTTGTCTCTCACACATATTGCAACATTAATCTCCTCAAAATCCACTGCCAGCCTTGCTGCTGCTTGGAGAGCCTTAGGTGCACTAGTGCGTACCCTTCTAGACATTTCTGGTGCTAACATTATCCTTAATTTATGAGCATGAGTGTACTTCCCCTTACGAATGCATCGAGTCCCTTTGCTTGGCTTCCTTTAACATCACCTTGTTCGCCTCATCACTGTGTTAATTCATACGTACACATGTGAATTTTCCTAATCCTCTATTGCTTCATTAGACCACTTAGCTGCCCATGAAGAAACTATGCACTATTCCACTTCTTGTACCTTTCCAGTAATCCTTGTTTTAGCTGCTCAAAAGTTTCTGCCTTGTTTAGTGCTTCTGTACATTGTACAAAGGATTTCACTCCTCCTGAAAGGCACGATCTCGCTAATTGCAACAATTGCTTGTCCAACCAACTTCCTATCTCAGCATGTGACAAGAGATTCTTCACAAACAATAACACATTCTTGGATGCCCTGTGGGCAAAGGATTAACACTGTTTGCAACATCTGGATCTAATCATAGACTCTGTGATCTTAATAATCCCAACTCATCATTCCTCGCTGTCAGCTCATTGGCAAATGTATTTTCTACTCTTAATTATGCTACTTCATTTACTAATGATTGCACAGCTTCTGCACTGGTAACACCTTGGTATCTCTGATTCCGCTATTGCTCTATCCTCACACTACTGTATAAATGCAATAACACCACCACCACCACCACCACCCACAATAACAACAGTAACAACACAAACAAAAATCATTAATTGACAACACTACAATACTTAATCTTTATGTCTAATCAATTAGCCACCTGGACACTCAGCATGTCTTACCCTATGGTCATAATGATGATGAGTAAAACAGACAACTGCCACAGACTCGGCACAGTGGGCATGGTACACAAGAAAATTACACTATGTACATCCCATGTGTTCTAACCACTGATCTTTACAATTACCCCTGCATTGAGAAACATTCACTGGTTCCTTTAGCCATAAAAATGTAACTTTGAAGTTCGCAATAACCCTCAGTTCTCACCACCTCTTCCACACAACACACTCATGCCACAAAGAAGATATTGTACCCTGTGGCTCATATGTTGCACTACGGGAGGTGGCACACCCTTCGCTGTCCACTGGCAGTGACATCAACTCTTCTGATACCACTCTGTAGGACCAGCTGGCAGAGAGTGGTGGTGAGTGGTTAGGTCCGGTGGGGCTCAGTGACAGGCTGGTGATTGAAAAGACACTTTATTGATTTTAATTACAACATTTGTCTGAGAGCAATGAGAGGCAGTCATGCCCCCCTCCATACTAGCAGGCTGGTGAAGATCAGTGTAGGGCTGGCTCCACCCCTGGTGTACAGTATTTGCATCGGTGCCCAGAAATGCTGATGTCAGACTTGGAAAGAGAGCCATCAGTAGGCCAAGGCTCCTCCTTGCTGCATCGGCCGTCTAATATCGAATGCAGATGCCCTGTCGACTTAGGCACAGCTCATGTCTTCCACGGTGACGAGAGAAGACTGCCATGCTTGGGACAAGACCTGCTGCCTCTCGGCACGAGTCTGGCATAGACGGAAGAGGCACAAGTCTGGCATAGACACTTAGCAGTGTACTCAGGTAACAATTGTGTCATCCAGTGCTGCCATTACAAAACTAACATTACAGAACTTTTGCCACTGGTCAGTAGAATGTGGCGCCCCCCCACCCCCACCCCTTCCTTTTTTTTTAATGCAGCTGTGATTGTATATGCACCACAGCCAAATTCTCACAACCCCTCACATGGTCAAATATGATGCACACGGCAAAAACAGAAAAACCATGTGCATCACATATAATGGCCATGGCGGCGAAAGTGTTAACTGAGAAACCAAACCACCTGAAACATGACGTTATCACAGAGCAGTTAACACTTATCTAATACTCAGACAGTGCATCAATGCGTACTGCCTGCCAATAGAAAGAGAACTGAGTAGTGGCACTATAGGCCACACTGTTATAAACATGGTATCAGAACTGCACACCATGGGCTGAAGTATAACAATGATAACGGTCAAAGACACAATTAAAACTGAGAACTGGAACTGGCTATAGATAAACAGGGTCTGTCTCCATAGCCGAGTGGTCAGTGATGATGGCTGCCATGTGGAAGACCTGGTTTTGATTTCCGGTACTGCCAAGGATATTTCCTTGCTGAGAAGACTGGTATGGATTTCACTCATCCTCTTGATGCTTACTGAGGGGCTACCGGTGTACTGACCACGTGCCCCTCCATACCTCATCCGCATGACGCCTTAAGGCTGAGTATGATGTGGTGTCCAGTAGGCATCCCTTGGGCCTTCACAGCCTGTGTGGGGAACTTGTTTTGTAGATAAACAGCCCAAAGTAATAATGGCACATATGTGAGAGATGTTCACCCATAAAAAAAAATAGTGGATAGTGACCATAGTTAATGAAATACACAGTAAACCTGCACTAAAACTAATAGAACCTCAGAGCACAATTACCCTCACAGCTTAATATTAATGGTGCTCAATGCAAAATGCACACTGAACAGAAATTAGTATGTGCTTAAATTAGCATTACAACATAAATTGGAATAAAGAGGCTACTGTCAGGAATAAAATACTTACTTCCAGTTAAAAAAATACATTGTTAAAAGTAAGAAAACTACAAACCACATGACATAATGAATCCTACACGATCTAGGGGAGAAAGAGAAGTAGTTCATTAGGATTCCCTGTTATAGTAATATTTCAGATAAAGTGGGTAACTAGCTGAGAGACTTAATATTATACCAGCATTTTTATTGCTAATAACAATGGACAACATTTTATAGAGAATGAATATAGGAATCCCCAACCACACAATAAAACTGGTATTTATTGCATTAAGTGCCCAAATTGTGATTGCAAGTATGTCAGACAAACAGGTAGAAATTTCAGGAAACACTACAATGTTAATAAACGTAAATCCACAGTGTCTGTGCTTTTAATAGCCCATTACTTTCAGTAGATAATTTCTACTGTTGGCATCTTGTTGGCACCTTACCATAGTCTTGTCACAGTACCTGGACCTAATGTTTTTAATGTGTTTGATTCATATGCCATCCATTTATTATGTGGTTGTCATGTTTGGGCCTATTTTCTTTTGGTTCTAGACTGTGGCATTGTTATTAATTGCACTGTGGTCTGATGGTTTTGTCACTGTTAATTACACTTTCTTTTTTAAAATTAGGTAGTCTAGTGTTTTATTCATGACAACAGACTTCTTTACTGTAGTTTGGATAGTAATGTTAACTGCAGCACATACAAATTTATATTCAATATGTGTTCTGCATTAAGCAATTGTTTATCGTTAGTATTAAGCTGTAAGGGTATTTGTGTTTGTGGTTCTATTATTTTTAATGCAGGTTTATTGCATGTTCCATTAACTATGGTCACTGCTCACTGTTTTTCTTCAAGGGTGAACATCTCGTGTACATGTGCCACTATTACTTCGAGTTGTTTATATATAGCCAGATCTGATTTCAAATTTTTGTTGTGACTTTGACTCTTATCCTAGTTACGCTTCAGCCAGTGATGTGCACTTCTTACCTTTCGTTTACAATGGTGCAGCCCTTAGTGACAGTGCTCAGTTCTTTTTCCAATGGCGCTCTGTCCGAGTATTTGGCAAGTGTTAGTTGCACCACAACAGTGTTGCGTTTCAGGTGTTTTGGTTTCTCTGTTAATGATACCTGAATAAAGGATTCATTGTTCCACATACATGTTATCTGTGTGCTGCTTTCCAATGACCGAACTACATAAACATTTGATTGGTTAGTCCTTTTGTAAGTGCAACTACACATTACGTAGTTTCTAGCCTGCTGTTTCCAGCTTTCTGCCTCCCACGTAGTGTCTACTCTGGCTTTATTTCATTTTTTCAGACTCGGTCACCTCTCACCAGCACTTTCAGTATACAGGTGACTTATGTCAGTTACAGTTAAAAGGTGCTAAAGGTGTGGGCATATTTGGGTATTCACTTTGATGAGCCATGTATGGCAGATGTATTGCCTTGCAAGTTAGCTTTGACATGGACAATTCATTCTACTATTTATGGGTATTGCTCAATGGAGTGTATTTGTGTCCCAACTTCATTTTTCTCTATTACTGTTAGCTTGTTTATGGTCTTGCAGTTTAGAGATATTGCCTTATTTTAACTTACAAATAGACGTAGAGATGCGACTAAGACCTGGAAATCTGGTAGCGTTACGGACATCAGTCAATAAATTACTGTGCAACTGTAGCAGATGTTTTAATCATGACCCGAAAATAATATAATAACCTTTTTTAATATTTCCAAATATTAACATGTTGTTGTTGGAAGAGACTACTTTTTCTTGAAAGTACATGTCTTCATATTTTTATGGCTTTTCTTAGAATTTTACAATACAGTTTGTAGTGTGATGCAGTCTTATCATCATCAGCATGCTTTGACGTTAAGTAAAGTCTTCTGTTAATTTTGGATGATTTTCTGATTCAGTTTGAAACCCAGGGCTTATAAGCATTTAATTTACTCAAACGAGGTTTTTAAGAACAAGTTTTAAAAGTAGTGCATGACTACATTATAAAATAAACTGTTCACAAAGAGTTTTGCACTGCCAGTCTATGTGCAAACACAGAGTTATTCAATATAAACACATCAAAAAAAGTTTTGTATCACCTCGGTTCCAAGAGTTCCAGAACCTGTACAGAAAATTGGAATAGAGATCAACATAAACATCATTTCCGCCCTTTTTATTGCTCATGAAAACCACACATTGCATGTTGTACCACCATACAGCAAGACCTTCAGAGGTGGTGATCCAGATTGCTGTAAACACCGGTACCTCTAATACCCAGCAACACATCCTCTTGCATTGCTGTATGACTGAATTCGTCGTAACATACTATCCACAAGTTCATCAAGGCACTTTAGATCCACATTGTCCCATTCCTCAATGGCGATTTGGCGTAGATTCCTCAGAGAGGTTGGTGGGTCACATTGTCCATAAACAGCCCTTTTCAATCTATCCCAGGTATGTTCGATAGTGTACATGTCTGGAGAACATGCTGGCCACTCTAGTTGAACAATATCATTAGCCTGAAGGGAGTCATTCACAAGATGTGCATGATGGGGGCATGAATTGCATCCATGAAGACGAATGCCTCACCAATATGCTGCCAATATGGTTGCACTATCGGTCGGAGGATGGCATTCACATATTGTACAGCAGTTACAGCGTCTTCCATGACCACCAGCGACATACATCGGCCCCACATAATGCCACCCCAAAACAGCAGGGAACCTCCACCTTGCTGCACTCACTGGACAGTGTGTCTAAGGCATTCAGCCTGACCGGGTTGCCTCCAAACACGTCTCCGATGATTGTCTGGTTGAAGGCATATGTGACACTCATCGGTGAAGAGAACATGATGCCAATCCTGAGCGGTCCATTTGGCATGTTGCTGGGCCCATCTGTAGTGTGCTGCATGGTGTCTTGGTTGCAAAGATGGATCTCGCCATGGACGCCGGGAGTGAAGTTGTGCATGATGCAGCCGATTGCGCACAGTTCGAGTCGTAACACAACGTCCTATGTCTACACAAAAAGCATTATACAACATGGTGGCGTGGCAGTCAGGGTTCCTCCGAGCCATAATCTGTAGGTAGCGGTCATCCACTGCTGTAGTAGCCCCTGAGCGGCCTGAGTGAGGCATGTCATCAACAGTTCCTGTCTCTCTGTATTTCCTCCATGTCGAAACAACATCACTTTGGCTCACTTGGAGATGCCTAGACACTTCCCTTGTCGAGAGCCCTTCCTGGCGCAAAGTAACAATGCAGATGCGATCGAACCGCTGTATTGACCATCTAGGCATGGTCGAACTACAGACAACACGAGCCGTGTACCCCTTCCCTTGGAATGACTGGAACTGATCGGCCGTCGGACGCTATCTGTCTAATAGGTGCTGCTCATGCATGATTGTTTACGTATTTGGACAAGTTTAGTGACATCTCTGAACAATCAAAGGGACTGTGTCTGTGATTCAATATTCACAGTCAATGTTTATCTTCAGGAGTTCTGGGAACCGGGATGATTCAAAACATTTTTTGATGACTGTATTTTAGATGCTTTGAAGTAGTTGCAAAAAATGTTTGTATTCACTTAAGGTATTATACGATTACACGTATGGATACAGCAATTCGAGAAGTCATTTTTCTTCTTCTTCTTTTTTTTGTTTTTATTTTATTTTATTTTATTTTTTATTTTCTGTGTTCTCCAGCACATACCTCCCAGACTAACAAAGAAGGTATTTTGCATAGCTCATACTGCAATTTTAAGAGGACAGTGGTAATTTCATTTTGGAACAGGATGGTGCTCCTCTTCACTTCTACAATGATATTCATGAGTTCTTGGACACCAGTACCAGTACTAAGCTACTACAGCAATGGATCAGCAGTGCAGCAGCTGGCAAACATGTTCTTCAGACCTGAAACGATGTCATTTTCACCTATGCATTACAGCAAAGACACAGTTTTCACACCTCCACTTTCACACAACATTGCCCACTTTTGATGACTATCAGGGCAGCTGTGATCAACATCAATGCGGACACTTTGGGATGAGAATGGGTCGAATTAGACTGTGGACTGGACGTGTGGCTAATGGTTCACATATTAAACATTTGTGAACATGGCACAACAAAATTTTTGAGTTGCTGGTTCCATACATATAATCATATAGTACCCCTAACCTCCCATTGAGTCCTATCCCCGGGAGGAAGGTGTACTGTGGGTACAGTGTACATCTGAATCATCACCTTCAAACAAACAAAAACCCATTGTTGACTATTGACTGTAAGTTTGAAAAATAGGTTAGAGGATCATGTGTTGATGCTACACAACTCTCAAATTACCCTCAATCGGAATGAGAGGTCTCTGAGATCCATGCATTCTACCAGTCCAAAACATGACTGACCTGTCTCATTGCTGAGCCTGTGGGACTATATGCCAGAGATGTTTATTGGTAACTGTCTGCCTCCACGCTCTTCTACAATGATTAACAGGTGTTACACACATACTGATTCGGTTCCCATTTCAAATGTTCCCTTGTATGCCTTCTTCATGCAGCACTTTTTGTGTCGGAGCACGGAGGGGAGGGGAGGGGAGGGGAGGGAGATTTGTGCTGCTGTTCATACGCTGTGTGTTGTTTGGGTTGACACACCCTTTCCAGTTATCTCCAAAAATGTAGTGTGCAGTTATGCTGCATTCTCCTCAGGGCATCTAAAAGCCATAATTTGACAATAGTGGCCATCATCAGGTTGTGTGAAGCTGGAGTGATCAATATGAGGCAGATTTTCAATGTTTCACGTCCCCCGATAACAGATGAATGTTAGAATGATATGCTTTGTTGTATGCCAGTTTGGCAGACAACTTCAGGTGCTGACAGCCCTTCTTGCTTTTAAAGTGACTGAGAAGCTTATACCATATTTTTCATTTACACCAGGTGTATTTTGTACACATCTCTAGGCTGTATTTCACAATTTTTTTTTGAATTTGTCATTTCCCTTCTCATTTATCATTGAAGTTGTTTTCCTAGTTTAAGATCTGAGGAACCAGGAATCATAGGATTTATATAATGATTTTGTATTTTTGATGTGTCTAGCAAAATACTGTTAATAGCAGTGCCACTATTTTCTGGTTTCACATTGTAGGGGGAAGTTAACAGTAATAATCAGAAAACCATAATTGTTGGATTTCATAATTAGTAATCAGTCAATGGAAACTGCAGTGAGGTAGTCAACATGAAGTATCCACAGAGTGTAATGTTGTTAATGATGGCATGGAAAAGCCACACTTTTTCGTTTTCACTAATATATGAATAACAAGAATGAACTACTGTTACAAAGTAGATCAGTAACTGTAATCTAAGACACTGATGGAAAATAAAACAAAAACACAAGTTTAAACTACTGTTGTTTTTGTAAATCACATTTTCTACTGAAGTTCTCAAATTCTTTTTTCCTGACAGAGCTACAATCTGACATAGTGAAACAAATGTTTGGTACATCATCTTAAAAATTCTTAGCGTATAGGAAATGATTCCTTCTGCTATAAAAAAATTGTTGTGATTAGCTGTTCATCTGTGACTGGAAAATGTAGGCTTCCATAAAACTCCACACAAAACTATCTAGATCATTCTTCGAAGTCACGTTAGGGAACCAATGCCCCCTATCAACCTACGTCAAATATTACCTGAATGTCAGGCTACAGTGCACAAAATACACCATTTAACAACAACCATTGCACAACCCAACATGAGCAACCCAGTCCAGTCCTCTCACTAAATAAACTTCTACCTGTTCACTGCTGAGTGGCTGCAATTTATGGCCACTGCTCCACAAATATGTATTTTTACCTATCAATTATTATTGTTATTTTTCACCTATGGTTATTACAAAATTTTGCTCAGTTTAATGACAACTACTGACCTCGATACTAAGAGTCTTTATAAAGAATATTTCTTTTACTCTGTATTTGCTTTCATCAGTAAAATGAATTTGGAAATGCAAGAATTGGTGAAGTGGCATGTGAGAGCGTTCACCTTCAAGTACACATCAGAATGTAAAAACAAGCCCTGCAATGGGAAGTAAAGGAAGTGAAGTGACTGAAGTGGTGTGAGCAGGATGGTGGTAGTTTGTATGTGAGGAGAATGACATACCAATACTAAAAGTAACTACAGAATAGTTACACTGATCAGAAGAAAGCATTACGATCATATGCATTATAGCTGGTATGTCCATCTTTGGCATGGATAACAGTGGCAACATGTTGTAGAATGGAAGCAATGAGGCCCGAGTATGTCGCTGTAGGGAGTTGGCATCGCACCTGCACGCACAAGTCATCTAATTCCTGTACATTCCGGGGAGGGGGGCGATGAGCTCTGATGCCATGTTCAACCACATTCCAGATGTGTTCTATTGGGTTCAGATCTGGTGAACTGGGAGGCAGCACATCAACTGGAACTTGTCACTGTGTACCTCAAACCACTCCATCACACTCCTAGCCTTATGACATGATGCATTATCTTGCTGAAAAATGCCACGGCCATCGGGAAACATGATCGTTATAAAGGGGAGTTCATGGCCTACCAGCAGTGTATGATACTCCTTGCCCATCATGGTGCCTTGCACGAGCTCCACTGGACCCATGGATGCTCACATGAATATTCCCACAGCATAATGGAGCTGCCACCAGCTTGTCTCTGTCCCGCAGTACAGGTGTCAAGGAGCTGTTCCCCTGGAAGACGACGGATTCGCACCCTCTCATCATCATGATGAAAAAGGTATCAGGATTCATCAGACCATGCAATGCTCTGCCACTGCACCAACATCCAGCGCCAGTGGTCACGTGCCCATTTCACTAGTAGTTGCTGACGTCGTGGTGTTAACATTGGCACATGTATGGGCCATTGGATGCTGAGACCCATCATTAGGAGTGTTTGTGCATTGTGAGTTCAGACACACTTGTATTCCACCCAACATTAAAGTCTGATGTTAGTCCCACCACAGCTCACTGCCTTTTCTGTTTTACCAATGTGCCCAGCCTACAACATGTGACATCTGTAATGAGGCATGGCCGCCTCCCACAACATCTGGATGTGATTTCACCTTGGTTTCACCACATGTTGAATGCACTCACCACAACACTCCTCGAACACCTGACAAGTCGTGCAGTTTCCAAACTGCTTGTGCTGAGCCTCCGGGCCATCACAACCTCGGTGAAAGTCAGATAGATCACACACCTTCCCCATTCTACACATGAGCAGCATGCTTACCAATACTACATGCACCGTGGATGAGTCTGGCTAGCAGTCATTCCTCGCCAGGTGACATTGCTATTTCCTGGATGGGCTTATATTGATAGTAAGTTGGTGATCATAATGTTCTGGCTGATCAGTGTATATTCATTGTAATGTGCTTATAAAATCTTTGTACACTGAAGTGTCCAATAGTTTTCATGAGATGATAGAAGGTACATAATCACACTGTACTACATCACTAACTGGCATGTGTTTTTTCCCTTGTTTCAATTTATGATTTATCACTGACAGATATATGTCATGGGGTACTCACATTGCAGCAATACAGCCAAATGTGTACACTGTTCAATAGTTTTCAAATGCATTGATATGTCTCAGCTGTTTCTTTATTTTCAGCAAAGATTAGGTCACTTATATTAAGGTGATGACATTTCTGAATTTCAGTCAAACGTGATTTTGAATATCTGATGAACAGGACAATTCATCTCTGAAATTGTGCCAACATTTAAAATTCCACAATCCATCAAGTGACTTTTGTAATGAAAATACTGCACTGAATATACTGACATCTACTATGAAGAGCACAATGGTTAATAACAACTACTTCATGTCATCTAGTGATGATTAGTTACAACGGTCTGAAACAGTTGGCAAGCCACAGTAGTTGATATGAGAGCTGAATTTAAGTTACAAGGAACAAGCAGTGTATTTGATAACAAAAGCTAGGCAAGCAGACTGAGGCACCTAATGTTTGTAGGACTTTTTATCACTGCATACTGGATCCATGTATCACTTTACGCAGGTCAGTTGATGATGGCCACATATTATTTGCATCCCTTGTTGCATCTCACATGTACATAGGGTACATTTTGTTCAATGTTCATTTCCAAGGATTAAAAAGCTTCCGAAATTTTGTAGGCACTTGTCATAGCACGGCACAATTTCTGTATGCCTTCTTCATAGAAGGTTGCTGGCTGTGTAATCAACCCATGTGGTAACATGTTTTTTCAGCTTGTCATCATTGTTGAAGTGTTGACCACCAAGGACCTTCCATAGCAAGGGCACTAAGTGTAAACTTACAGTTGTGCTTAATCTTCTCTTCAATTGTGTGAACCAGTTCATCAGTAACCACAGATAGGCATCCACTTTGTTCTTCATCGTGCACTTGATCACGTCCTCCTTCATTGAACAGTCTGACCCATCTTCTAACCATTGAATCACTCATAGCATTTTGTCCATAAACCTCACAGATTTTCCAATGAATTTCCTTTGGTTTAACTTTTTTTGCAATTGGAAAATGAATCACAGACCCGATTCACATGCGGCGGCATTTTCAATTACGGCTGACATTATAAAAAAGCACTACAAAGCACATGTTGGCAGCAGCGATCTGAAAATGGCGTACATGTCTTCTCCTTGAGTCGTAGTAACTGCCACACATGCTCAGAATTGCAATTGTAGCGCTGCCATGGATAGAAATAGAAACGGAACTTACTTTGTGGATGACCCTTGTATATTTAGAAATCCAAATAATGATTACTGTATTTATCCCAGACTTTCCATCCATCAAGGTAATGCCACAAAAACACCTGAGATTCATGATATTTGTTATGTATGACATTAATTTATACAGTTAGTACAATGAAGCTCTGGTATAATAACTACACATATTACAACAATATTTACATAGAAGACATCATATGTTTATGACAGAGAATACTTGTATCTATATTTTTTGCCCTTCCCCACTAGCAATTGAGTCATAGATGATGTACACAAAAATTGTTGTTAGTATGCTTCTAAAGGTGTACCATTCTCACTATTTATCATTTTTATCTTTAGTCAGCTAAGCATCTCTGTGAATCTGTTTTACTTACTGCAGAAAAGTCATGAATCACCAATGCGTTCTTCAAACAATCAGTTTCTTTAGAATTTTTCATGTGATTAAGATCACAGACAGATGAACAATACTCAAAAATGGGTCAAATATATATCTTTCAAACTGTTTTTTTGTAGATATTCTCAAAGAATTCAGCAATATTTTGTTCGTGCAGGATTGTTAATCTTAGTAACAAAAGTGCCAGAAAGTTAGCTTTGGCCTACTTCACATACTTCTGTCCATTAACATCAAATTGAATAAAAATATTATGAATATGGCTCACTTATACACAATATACACTATCTGGTCAAGAGTATCCAGACACTCCTACGTAATGTGCAATGACCAGATGTCACTAGAGGTGAACCCACCAGCATGAAAGGTGGGTAGCACTGTGTTGTCAGTAGAGAAGGAAAATTGGTTGGTCAGTTGATCTCAGTGACTTCGAATGTGGATGGGTCATTGGATGTCACCTGAGTAACAAATCCATCAGGGCCATTTAAGCCCTTCTAAAGCTGCCCATTTTGACTGCTGATAATGTGAGTGTGTAGTGGACACCTGATGGAACAACCACAGCTAAACCAAGAACAGACAGACCTCATGTACTGACGGACAGTGACTGTCAAGCACTGCAGAGGGTGGCTGTAAAAAATCACAGCAAATCAGTGGAATGAATCACTCATGTGTGACAAAGTGCTTATGTAGAGAAAAAATGTTCTGTGGGTTACAGTGCCCTTTATATATTCTCACTCAGTTTCTTGATGGATCACTGCTGTCTGTTTGTAGGGAACCTTGTAAGAGACAGATCATATATGCAAACAAAGTAATCGAAATGAGGTAACACTCACTCAATAGGTATGCAACACACCTAATGTACAGGTAATGCTGTTATGATCTTAACCGACCAAAGCTACTAGGAAAACTACAATATTCTACCCTGACTTATGATAGCCTATGGTAGTTTTACATCTCTGTTATTTAAGTGATGCTTGATGTGGTGTAAAGAGTGATGCCACTGAACAGAGGACAACTGGAAACAAGTAATTTGGAGTGATGAATCATGCTATACCCTGTGGCAACATAATGGAAGGGTTCAGACTTGGTAAATGTCTAGAGATGTTACCTGCCATCAAGTGCTTAAGGAAACCTTAGATGTGGAAGGATATGAACACATTCTAAGCACTGCAAATGGCATGCAGTACAGGAACAGTTTGGATACAATAATTGATTGTATTAGCATGACAAAGCACCCAGTCATATAGCAGCATTTGTAAGGTAATTGTTTGTGGACGACAACATTCCTGAAATGGGCTAGCCTGCCTATAGTCCCAACCTGAACCCAATGCTACTCAGCTCCAAACCCCACGCTCCAAACCCCAGCGACCACCATCACTATCTTCTCTGGTTTCAACTCTTAAGGAAGAATGGGCTGTCATTCCACCACAGATATTCAGACACTTCAGTGAAAGTGTACCCAGCATAGTTCAAGCCAACCAACACCAGACTCACTATACATTTACTCTACTATGAAGTTCATTTTGGGAACTAATCATAATTTGAAAATATAAACACCCATGAATTCAGAATATTTCTTTCATTTATTGATGTCATTGATGCATTATTTCTAGAAGTGTGGTTAGGTCTTGTGCAGTGCAGGATTACATTTATTGTGTTTTACCCAAGTTCGGTGACAAACCACATACAGGCACCCAGACACAGACAACAATTTTTACATGCACACACACACACACACACACACACACACACACACACACACACACACACACACATTCTGAAGTGTCAGAGTTACTCCATTCGGCTTGATTTTAACATTTAAGACTTTTATCATCAGCACAGAACTAGTTCAGATTCCTGGGTATAAAATGTCATATCATTATACAGGGTGAATCACAAAAAACTTGCACCTCAAATACTGCGGAAATGGAAATTGCTATTGATTTGCGGTTTTCACAGGATGGGTTTGCTTATGTTAGCCACTGCACAGATTGTAACAATACTTAGAAAGTGTATTTTTTGTGCAAACATGTTGTTGTTGTTGTTGTTGTTGTTGTTGTTGTGGTCTTGAGTCCAGAGACTGGTTTGATGCAGCTCTCCATGCTACTCTATACTGTGTAAGCTTCTTCATCTCCCAGTACCTACTGCAGCCTACATCCTTCTGAATCTGCTTACTGTATTCATCTCTTGGTCTCCCTTTACAATTTTTACCCTCCGTGCTGCCCTCCAATACTAAATTGGTGATGCCTTGATGCCTCCGAATGTCCTACCAACCGATCCCTTCTTCTAGTCAAGTTGTGCCACAAATTTCTTTTCTCCCCAATTTATTCAACCTCCTCATCAGTTATGTGACCTACCCATCTAATCTTCAGCATTCTTCTGTAGCACCACATTTCAAAAGCTTATATTCTCTTCTCGTCCACGTTTCACTTCCATACATGGCTACACTCCATACAAATACTTTCAGAAACGACTTCCTGACACTTAAATCTATACTCGATGTTAACAAATTTCTCTTCTTCAGAAACGCTTTCCTTGCCATTGCCAGTCTACATTTTATAGCCTCTCTACTTCGACCATCATCAGTTATTTTGCTTCCCAAATAGCCAAACTAGTTTACTACTTTAAGCGTCTCATTTCCTAATCTAATACCCTTAGCATCACCCGATTTAATTCGACTACATTCCATTATCCTCATTTTGCTTTTTTTGATGTTCATCTTATATCCTCCTTTCAAGACACTGTCCATTCCATTCAGCTGCTCTTCCAGGTCCTTTGCTGTCTCTGACAGAATTACAATGTCATCAGCGAACCTCAGTTTTTATTTCTTCTCCATGGATTTTAATTCTTACTCCAAATTTTTCTTTTGTTTCCTTTACTGCTTGCTCAATATACAGATTGAATAACATCGGGAACAGGCCACAACCCTGTTTCACTCCCTTCCCAACCATTGCTTCCCTTTCATGCCCTCGACTCTTATAACTGCCATCTGGTTTCTGTACAAATTGTAAATAGCCTTTCCCTTCCTGTATTTTACCCCTGCCACCTTCATAATTTGAAAGAGAGTAATCCAGTTAACTTTGTCAAAAGCTTTCTCTAAGTCTACAAATGTTAGAAACGTAGGTTTGCCTTTCCTTAATCTGTTTTCTAAGATAAGTCGTAGGGTCAGTATTGCTTCACGTGTTCCAACATTTCTACGGAATCCAAACTGATCTTCCCCGAGGTTGGCTTCTACCAGTTTTTCCATTCATCTGTAAAGAATATGTGTTAGTATTTTGCAGCCATGGCTTATTAAACTGATAGTTTGGTAATTTTCACATCTGTCAACACCTGCTTTCTTTGGGACTGGAATTATTATATTCTTCTTGAAGTCTGAGGGTATTTTGCCTGTCTCATACATCTTGCTCACCAGATGGTAGAGTTTTGTCAGGGCTGGTTCTCCTAAGGCTATCAGTAGTTCTAATGGGATGTTGTCTACTCCGGGGCCCTTGTTTCGACTTAGGTCTTTCAGTGCTCTGTCAAACTCTTCACGCAGTATCATATCTCCGATTTCATCTTCATCTACATCCTCTTCCATTTGCATAAAATTGTCCTCAAGAACATCACATTTGTATTGACCTCTATATACTCCTTCCACCTTTCTGCTTTCCCTTCTTTGCTTAGAACTGTGTTTCCATCTGAGTTCTTGATATTCATGCAAGTGGTTCTCTTTTCTCCAAAGGTCTCTTTAATTTTCCTGTAGGCAGTATCTATCTTACCCCTAGTGATACACACCTCTACATCCTTACATTTGTCCTTTAGCCATCCCTGCTTAGCCATTTTGCACTTCCTATCGATCTCATTTTTGAGACGTTTGTATTCCTTTTTGCCTGCTTCATTTACTGCATTTTTGTATTTTCTCCTTTCATCAATTAAATTCAATATCTCTTCTATTACCCAAGGATTTCTATTAGCCCTCGTCACATACACGTGGTTAAATGGAAAAATATCTATTGCAATTAACAAACTAAAAGTAAGGTGAATTAGAATGTCACTGGTGTTTGTTGCAGGTTTCCAGTGCGAGTCATTTACAAGATATCGCATTTTGAATGTGTCGTTCAACATGCATAGTTGTTAGGTACGATGTTGTTATATTTGCTTACAATGATCTTGTGTGTTTCTTGAGCGTATTGCGACTTGCTAGTCAGTCAGTGTGCGACAATCCAAGTACCAGGTCATAAGTTGACAATAGGATTTACCAACGCAGAAAAATCCAACATTCGCATGGTGTATGGAGAGTGTCAGAAGAATACAGTTCACTGCTGCATGGTGCATATGGTAAGATATCCCAACAGATGTCAATCACCTCAGCAATTAGTTCTCAACCTCTTCAACAAGTTACATGAATGTGGTAGTGTAATAACTAGACAACATAACAGAAGGAAAGAAGTGATGACAGAAGAGATGGAAATTAACATTCTTGCTGCAGTTAGAGTTGATTTGCATGTTAGCTCCCACACAATCACATGAGGAAGTAGCACGAGTCAGGCAAGTGTGTTACTTATTCTCCACTGACGTAAGTTCCATCCCTGTCATGACTGTCTCCATCAAGAGCTGCATGGAAATGATTATGAGAATTTTGTTAACTTCTGTAAATGTGTGTTAAGACAGGATACTCCAGGTGTATCATGTATCTTGTTTAGTGATGAAGCCACATTTACCAATCATGGCCACGTAGACCACCGAAACATGTACTATTGGTCTGTTGACATCCTTGTTGGCTTTGTCAGTACCCACGGAGTGTAACTGTGTAGGGTGGGATAGTGAACCATCAGTTCGTAGGATCATTTTTCATAGGTAGAGCACTGAATGCACACAAGTATTGTAGTCTCCTAACAGACCATCTTCCACAGATACTAGAAGACATTCCTCTGCAGACTAGGAAGAACCTATGGTACCAACATTATGACTGTTCAGCCCATAGTGCATGAAGTACTGCAGCATGTCTTCACAAATTGTTTCCAAATTGCTGGATTTGGTGCAGAGTGCCTGTACCTTGGCCGGCCCATTCCCCAGATCTGACACCTCTGGACTTTTTTCTGTGGGGAAAGCTGAAAGACATTGTCTACAGGTACATACCAAATACACCCAAAGATATGTGATGACATGTTACTGCAGCCCACTCGGACATCTCCGCTGAAATGTTAGCACGAGTGCAGCAGTTGTTCCATACCAGACTGGAAGTGCGTATTGCAATTGCCAGTGGTCATTTTGAAACAACCTGGTCAGAATCCACATAACTAGTATATGCACTTGTGTTGTTCTTTAGTGTATGCTACCACAGGTATTGTACAAGTGTCGGTATGGGGACTTTCTAAAATTGATATCTCGTAAACAACACACACCAGTATTCTGTAACAAACACCACTGGCATTCTAATTTACTCTAATTTTAGTCTGCTAATGACAATAGGCATTGTTCCATTTAAAAAGTGTATGTTTGCACAAGAAACACACTTTTCAAGTATGTAATAATAATGTAATAAATCTGTTTATTGGCTATCGATACGAACCCTTGACTACCAATCCAGTCTGTGAAAACCACACATTAATAGCACTTTCCACTTCCACAATATTTGTGGAGCAAGTCTTAGGTGATACACTCTGTATACAACAAGAAAAATCATTATCAATCCCTGTGGTACACCTGAAGATGCTATTTAGTTCTGTGCAAAACCTGGATTTCTTAATGTGACTCTCTGTATTCTTGCATATAGCACCACCTGCCACAGAAGGATACATGAAGACTTCAGTGATAGAATAAATAAAAAATTACAAAAATCACAATGTCATCTTGTATGGATGCTGATGACAGCTGATGGGGGGGCTCCTACTTTTTCTTGAAAAAGTCCTCAGTTGTCCTCTTTAGGCTGAAAAACACTATTCCAGTCCTATTATTGAGGAAAAATTCCTGGTAATATTAGGAACTAAACATAGGCACTCCATGTGCCAGTCAGATAAGCTCAGTGGGCACAAGAGAAGGAATTAGCTATGATCTTCTTGGAGGACACAATCTGCCATCCTACCGGTTACAGTAAAACATGAAAACCCTAAATCATGTAGTGAAAGTGAGGATTTGAACCTACTCTTGCCAAATACATGTCAAGACCCTTAATCATAACAGGTAAAAACCTTTGGCATCACTTTAGAAAAGAATTCAATCTTGGTGGAATGCACAAATTGCATACCAAAGCAGATTATATCCTACTTCTTTATTTTAAACAAAACAAAAAGGCAACATTAGTTATTAAACTGAGGCTTGTGCAGTTTACAGTTTTATTGTACTGTTCCTAATGTGCTATAGTTTGAACAGGCACAGCTAAGATTGCTCAGGACAGTCATTCACAATATCAATATCATACGGACATGACAGTGACGTGAAGTAACTAAACTATGCTTTGTCTTCTTTACCACTTTTCAGCTCACATATCAAATATCTATAATCTTACCTGATTTAGAATACCCAGTACTTAACAATATTAATCTATAAAAGATAACTTTATGACTGTTATAATCAACAACTGTGATAAAACATATGATTAACTTGCAACATATGTTATGCATTGTTATACTTGAGAAGTAACAAAACTAGGCCATTTTCTATATGATATGAACAGCCACCACCAACCTGTGTAACACATAATTTCAATTCCTACATTATTTTACTCCAGTATTCTTTCCTGCTTCTATAGTTTCTCTGGTATCTTCACATATTGTTCATGATACACTGTTACTTAGTATTCATCCAACTAAAGCTTTTATCAACATCACATTTAATGCTTTCTGGCCATAACATGTTGAATCTACAGATATATAAATTTGGTAGTTCATTAAAAAAATAAAAAAACAAAAGCCACGATAACATGCAAAATCTTGAGGAATGACAAAACATATAGGGTGAAGTACGTCAACCAAGTTTGTAATTTCCTTACTCTTTCAAACCATACCATGTAGAGAGCAATGTTTGCAGGAGAGCTTCTTGACTTTGCAGATTAGGAGAGAAGGCACTACAGGCAAAAATGACCTGGTACTTTATATGGTGAGTGCTGGCAGCACATGTAAATGCTCAAATACCTACTCTCACAGAACAAGTGGCATATGAAACACACACACATTTGAGTTTCTACAGCAGCAAAAGTGAAAGATGGTGGTAACAACTGCTTGAATGATTTTACAGTCAAAACTAAAATTTTGTAACAAATTACATAATACTATTACACAATGCTACAGTGAACAATACTGTTTGCTGACTAGGTTTCACACTTAGTGGAAACAAATCAATACTGACTGATTTCTAGCAATTCCTCTGCTCCCACCATCCCCTGTGCAATGAACTAAATTATATTATGTGTACAGTACTTGTAGACCAAAGCTGTGAGATAGGCCACAAAGTTTGCCTGTATAATTCATCTGACATATGCATTGCCCACAAAAGGTAACTTTGAGGATCACGTCCTGGTCCAGTACAATGTCCTAATGTGTCAACAGTTTTACAGTATTACTTAAAGAAAAAAATATGCTACAGATGAACAACAAATTTTGTTTGTTTCATACTGCACATTGGTGGTGTTATTATTAGATTTTTAATTTTTTGGACAATGATTATTCAATATATCACCAATCTGCAAATAATCAGTACAAGGTTGAATTGGTAAGTGTGTATGACTGCAGTGGATTATAGGCAGCCACAAAAGTTGATCTTTTCTTTCCTTTTTACTCTTAGCACTGCAATAACTACAGTTTCCAATTACATACAATGAATGACACAGAAAAATGCATTCTGTACTAGTTTATTTTCTTTGTTACTTAGAGTTGGGACATTTTTTACTATAATTTGCAGCATTACATATTCATTGTGCGAGTTTCACTCTAGTCTCAAAATTTTACATAAACTAGCAAAAATGTATACTTTACACTCATTCAAATAATATTGTTAGACATTTGAGACCACCCCATTTTAGGTATCTAACCAGAATGATGAACAATAAATCAAGCAAATATCAGGTCTTATCTTTAAAAATTGTAATAGCTCTATTGTTAAGATGTCAATAGTATGTAATGAACACGATGTATTTTTAAAGTAAAAACTTACGAAAGGATAAATCAATCAGCAAATTACTGAATTATACCATTGCTTTGAGAGCCTACATTAAATGAACATCACAATGGACATTGTAACAAGAAAGATAATTCTGATAAGGGTACTTACATCATCCATTCCAAAGCTAAAATTGACTGCTGTTTTTATCAGCACTGTCCCAGCAAATGGCAGGAGAAACACCATAAACAACCTTAATAAGGAACCAGTATTTATCAAATGGTCTATATTGACATGCTTAACTGTCAATACCACCGAAATCAATAGGCAGGTTAGCAGTGAACAGATCAGAAATTTATTTCCAAATAAGGAAAGTATAGCAAGGGAGAGACCCAGCTGTGGACAGAAAAGAAAATGGCCAGAGTTAACATAACACAACCAAAACAAAGTGTGCTAAATTAGGTTCTGGTCAGTTTGAAATTCCTGATAACAACAAACCAATGTCCATGCACACATACAAGTGATTCAGTTTTTATATTAAAAAGATAACAAATTAAAAACAAACTTGTGTAATGCAACTGATAATAACTTAGACTCCTCGCACAACAAATTAAATAAATGTTCAGCACTTATCAGCCTACAAAAGCCATGCATTGCCATACTGTGAATGCAACAATTGTCCTCTAGTATATTCTGCTGGTTTCACAATTAGCCAAAAGTGTGATACAGTCACAAACTTTATCACCTATTTAATATTTGTCTTGGTTATCCATGCTATATGTTGAGAATTTTGCCTCAAAATCTTTATAATGAATAAACTATGCATAATTGTGTGGCCCATAAATTTTATTGATTTGTTCAAATTCATGTTTCAAAAAGTTCATTTTGTTTTTCCATGAATCCACTACAGCCCAGTTACCATGGCTGTACAAAAGAAAAATACAAATGAGTGTAGTGAAATTTTTTATGTGAATTTGGAGCATTCATTATTATTAGTCATTTCAGCTTTTAACAGCTACTGGCAAAGTTGGAGAGTATAGCAGCAGACAACTATAGCAATTTTTTATTACTGACTGGATTTGTGGGAAAGTTTCAGATGTTTGACAATCTTACAGCAAAGGAAATACATAGTCAGGTGCAAGAACTTGCCTTGCAGCTGGTAAGTGTACATATAGATGATTATTATGACGAATAGAATGTGATAATATGAAACAGTATCAGCTATAGCAAAGGAAGAGAAATAATAGTGAAAAATATTTGTTTTACTTATTTTCTGCTATTTACATGCAACCTGTAAGCCAGTGGTGAAACAGTAACAGTAGTAGTAGTAGTAGTAGTACACATGTGGCTGAAACACCACTAAAGCAACTGACAAGGTAACCAGTGAAGATGAATCTCATTAAAAGCTTTCCTCCTATCAGATTTGAGAGGGTTCAAACACACAATATAACTTGGCCATTTTGCAGGGGATACTGGGACCATAAGCACACAACAGCTGGTTGGTTGGTTGGTTGATTTGGAGGAGGGGATCAAACAGTGAGGTCACCGGTCCCAACAGATTAGGGAAGGATATGGAAAGAAGTCAGCCATGCCCTTTCAAAAAACCAGCCAGGTATTTGTCTGAAGTGATTTAAGGAAATCACGAAAAACCTATGGCAGGACACAGATTTGAAATGTCGTCCTTCTGAATGTGAGTCCAGTGGGTTAACCACTGCTCCACCTCTCTCTGTCACAACAGCTGTCTAGCTTCATGGCTACTGCTGCCTGTTCTCACAGGGCACACAGAACACAGTAATCAACATTGCATTCACAACTGTCCTGCCTACTACAATGCTACAGAATGTTGTACTGTTTACTAGCTAGAGTTGCCAGTGCAGAGAAACATTCCATATTGCCCAAAGTCATTCAACTTCCATCAATTCCTTCACTCTCAAAAAAAGAGCTAAGATAAATTGTGCATATAGTAATATGTCAAAATTTTGACATTTCTCTTATACTTGCATTCATCTTTCATTTCTGAGTCTGATTAGCTATTTTCTTGTAAAGACCCTTTAATGTATCTCATTTCATGGGTAAAATACTTTATCTTCTTTTCCTGAATGGCTGATCTAAATATTCTACCATTTAACACTTTTCTTTGCAATATTGCTTTTCTATCCAATTACTTCAAAAATCAGAGATTTCCATGAATGCAATTTGCTTTGCTTATATCCTTACCAGTATTTTGTGCAAAACATTCTGTTTAGTTAACTGAAGGTATCATATCCTTCCAACACTTTTCTGCTGACCTTTGGACATCTGTAGTCAATCATTGCTCAAAGAAACTTACTTTTTAACATCTCCATGAAGCGGGACTGTGACTCTCTCAACCAAAGATAAGTGATGACAATTAAAGCAGCTGCCAAAGCACTAGTTATTCTTTATTTAAAAAACAGGACGAGAGTCAATCTCATGTAATAGCATTTTCAAGTAAGACCAATTAAATGTTTATCTGATTGAAGATATACTTAAGGCCAACATGGATCACGTTTTCTAAATAAAATATCTTACAACTGCAGGTGCAGCTATTGTGATCAACTTAATTTTGTCACTCTTCATACAGTCTTCAGGTGACCATTCCCCGTACAAGGTCTGATCAAAAAATTCCAGAACTTAGGCCACAAAATTTTTTTACAGTTACCATTTACTTATTGTGCATGGTCTCCTTCGGTACACTCTCCTCTAAAATTGATACACTGCTCCCAACACCGTTCCACTTCTGGACGCAGCCTTGGTAGGCCTCTTTCTGGATCATGCAAAGTGCCATCTGCAAATTTTCTTTGATGTCGTCTATTGTTGCAAATCTTCAACCTATCAACAAACTTTTTAACTTTGGAAAGAAAAAAGTCTACAGGGGCCAGGTCTGGGGAGTACGGAGGATGAGGCAGTACAGTGATTTCATTTTTTGTGCAATAGTCACACACTAACATGCATGAATGTGCAGGTGCATTATCGTGATCCAAGAGCCATGAATTGTTTTGCCACATTTCAGGCCCTTTTCTTCTCCAATTTTCTCATGGGCATTGCAACACATCCTGATAGTACTGTCAATTAACAGTTGGTCCCTGTGGCACGAATTCATGATGAACTAATCCTTCAACGTCAAAGAAAACTATCATCATGGCTTTGAAATTTGACCTGACTGATGAGCGTTTTTTGGTCTTGGAGAACCTTTCCCGACCCACTGTGAAGATTGAACCTTGGTCTCAACATCATAGCCATAGACCCACACCTCATCACCAGTTATGATTCTCTTAAGGAACATCTCGTTCTCATTTGCACAATCCAAAAGCTCTTTCACAGATTGCAAGGCGAAAGTCTTTCTGGTCTTGACTCATCAGCTGTAGGGCAAACTCAGCGGCAACACGATGCATTCCAAGATGCTGTGTCAGAATTTCTGATATGATCCAACTGAAATGTTAACATTCTTCTGCAATCTCTCAGACACAGTCTTCAACTGGTATGCACAATTTTGTTGACGTTCCTGATATGAGTGTCGTCGGTAGACGTTGAAGGGAATCCTGAACAAGGGCCATCTTTAACTTCTGTCCCGCCATTTTTAAACCATGTTAACCATTCGTAATACTGAGTATGGCTTAAGCACTCATCACGGTAGGCTTCCTGCATCATTTGGTGTGTCCCTGTAAAGGTTTTCTTGAGTTTCGTGCAAAATTTAATGTACAGAAATTTGCAAACTGTGCAACACAAAGTTCTACTCAATACAGCACAAAACAGTAGCTAACTGACATACAACAATGAAACTTCTGGCAGTTACACATTAAGCACAGACACGTGCAAGGATGCCAACTGCTCCAACACACCATTGGTGCAAAATTATGAATGATCCAGAATTTTTTGAACAGACCTTGTATTCATGAATTAAGCCTCCTTTGCAAATGTTTCCCTTTGGATCACATTTTCTTGCTGTCTTTACATGATTGTTACATAATTTGTCACATTTATTGAACTATAATCCGCTCATCATAAGAATAAACCTGATGTAAACATTGCACTATGTATTCTTCTGTGTTTGCTGAAACCTCATTGGATTTCCGTTCCACGTGGAACTGCAGCCAAGCTGTCTAGACTACTGTCATGTGTGATAATAAGGGTACGTGTTGTGTTGTGCTTTATGCGCACATCAACTTAGTGATAATACGGGACACAACTTTACTGGTGCATTTAACTTAGATAGCACTGGCTAGCCTGCAGTGATGTGGCCAGCTGCAGTTCACACGCAAAAAGAGATGCGCAGAGGAGCAATACAGGTTTGAATGTCATTTAATTTTTAAACAGAATGAAATAACACACTGCAAATCTTCCACAATATGCTCCTTAGACGACCAGACGAAAACTGCAACACGTTATTGTTTTTAGCTAACACACTATTGTAATGATATTTCAAGAAAGTAGATGAAAATACAAATTCAAGACCAATATTGAGTACACATGACAGATAGACTTGACAGACTAACTAATTACATATTTTTTATCTACTTGCTCATACAGAGTTCACAATACTTACAATCAGCCCCCGAAGAACCATGAGAACAGTTTTCCTGTCTGTCAGACCTGCAGTATGCATAAAATAGATTGCTATTGTCTGTGTACAGAGCACAAACTGTGCAAACTGCCAGGTTGTTAGAGAAATCCAAGTCAAAAAGGTTATGAGCCAAACCTAAATGAGTGGAATAAGAAAAATAAATTACTATATGATGAACCAACAATACCAAAACGTGCAAGGACTAGTACATGCTATAAAAAGACTTACAAAATAAGCTAAAACTAATTACGTCTGCCTTAATATCCATTTCTTCCCTTTAGTCATTATTCAAGAATTATATAAATATCAATGAAAAAATTTTATCTACATCAACATGGCTACTCTGTAAATCACACTTAAGTGCCTGGATGAGGCTTCATTGTACCACCTTCACAATAATTCACTGTCATTCCACTCTTGAACAGCCCATGGAAGAAACAAACACCTATATCTTTTTGTGTAAGCTCTGATTTCCCTATTTTATTATGATGAATCATTTCTCCCTATGTAGGTAAGCATATACGATATATTTTTGCATTCAGAGGAGAAAGTTGGTGATTGAAATGTAGTGAGAAGATCCCGCTGCAATGAGAAATGCCTTTGTTTTAGTGATGTCCAGCCCAAGGCCTGTATCATGCTCATGACACTTTCTCTCCTATTTCTCAACAATACAAAATGTGCTGCCCTTCTTTGAACTTTCTCGATTTACTTTGTTAATCCTATCTGTTAAGGATCCCACACTGTGCAGCAATACTCCAACAGAGGGTGGACAAGCATTGTGTAGGCAGTATTGTGTAGGTAGTCTCTTTAGGTCATCTGTTGCATTTTCTAAGTGTTCTGCCAATAAAACACAGTCTTTGGTTTACCTTCCTCCCAACATTTTCTGTGTGTTCTTTCCAATATTAGTTGTGAGTAATTGTACTTCCAAGGTATTTAGTTGAATTTACGGCCTTTAGATTTGATTGATCTACCATGTAACTGAAGTTTAACAAATTTCCTTTTAGCACTCATTTGGATGACCTCACACTTTTCATTATTTAGGGTCAATTGCCAATTTTCACACTGTGCAGATATCTTATCTAAATCATTTTGCAATTGGTTTTGACCTGCTGATGACTTTACTAGATGATAAAATGACAGTATCATAGGCAAACAACCTAAGATGGCTGCTGAGATTGTCTCCTAAATCATTTATAACGTCTGTTTCAATCGATAACTTTCCATCAATTACTACAAACTGTGATACTTTGGGTTGACTATGTGTCAACAGACTGTTCTCTCTGAGATAATTCATAATGTTCGAGCACAATATATGTTCCAAAATTCTGTGCATGTCAGCATCAATGATACGGGCCTGTAATTTAGTGGATTACTCCTACTGCATTTCTTGAATACTGATGTGACCTGTGCAACTTTCAAGTCCTTGGGTATGGATCTTTCGTTGAGCGAGTGAACCTAGTAAGTATACAATATGAACTGGAAGTCTTGCTTTTATTAAGTGATGTAAGTTGCTTCACTACTCTGAGGATATCTACATCTAAATTCTCCCGTTGGCAGTCATTCTTGATTTGAATTTGGGGATATTTACTTTTCTTCTTTGGTGAAGATATTTCAGAAAACCATGTGCAGTAACTTTGCTTTAGTGGCACTATCATCGATAGTATTTCCGTTTCTATTGTGCAGAGAAGAAACTAACTGTGTCTTGCCATTAGCATACTTTACATACCACCAGAATCTCTTTGTATTTTCTGCCAGGTTTCAAGACGAAGTTTCATCGTGGAAATATACATACACCTCGCATTGAAATGCGTGCTATATTTACTTATTTACAGATCTCAAAGTGCAGTATGTCAGTGGCAAGATTTTTAACATTATTAGTGTGTTTCAGCATAGGATTATACAGCCAACTGGTTGCAAATTACTGTTTGGTACACTGAACTATGTTTCAACACCTACTGAAGGTGTCTTGCCATGTGGCACAGGCTGGAATGTTTTATTTTATTTTTGACTTGAGTATAGCTGCTCTAAAATTGGTACATTGCTTTTTTGCAATGTAATTTTACAGTTTATCAATATTTCATTCTGATGAGGACGCGCATAGTAGGTGCTGAAACTTAGGTCAATGTACCAAACAGTTGCAACCAGTTGCCTGTAGAATCCTATGTTGAAACTAGTATATGGCTGCTGAGTAACATCCATGTTTAAAATGTATTATTAGAGTGTTATACTCACAAACAATGGAATCAAGAATAACTGCAGAGTTGGGGAGAGAGTTGTTTGGTCACAATTAATGGAACAGTTTTGTGTGTCATGTGAATGGGATATCATTAAACCTTGTTTTTGGTTTAGTGCGACACACAAGTGGTAAGATGTGGGGGATCATCACTTATCATCACACTACAAGTGTGGGTGCCTGATGCATGGGACACCTATGAGTCAATGTTGTGCAAGCACTGGATTTTTCACTGGCATTTCAAGGGTGACCCACGAGTACCTCGATTTGGGGGAAATCTATGCTGGCAGTCATCTGCTGAGGGCAGCAATGTAGTGATGATGAGGCAATGTCTAACATCATCACAGATTGTAATAGCAAACAGATTGACCACAGCACAGCAAATCACTAACCAATTCCGCACTGGATAACAATATCCCATGAACAACCAGGACCGAATACATATGACATCAACACACACATACAAATGAACTAAAGTAAGAAACATAAATAGGACCAATAATCATGAAGAGAAACAGTTTGTCGAAAATGAGTTCCTCAGCTGCAGATTCGCTTATGAAAAACATCAATGTCCCAAACTGTAAAATCAATGTATTATCTCACATCAGGACACATCAGATGAATAAACACATGAAAAATGAATGGAAGGTAGGAGACGAGGTACTGGCAGAAGTAAAGCTGTGAGGACGGGGCGTGAGTCTTGCTTGGGCCAGCGAAAGGCAAAGGTCCTGAGTTCGAGTCTCGGTCTGGCACACAGTTTTAATCTGCCAGGAAGTTTCACCTGAAAAATGTTTGGAGTGTCAGACAAAACTCAAAGAAGGTTAGACCAACAGTCCACCTTGAAATATACAAAGATGTCTATGCATATGGGGACGAATTCTCTTTGGAGCTACTGTAAAAGTGAGGCCATGAAATATAAAAGCCAGCCAAAAATGTCTATCCCAAATCCAAGATAGTGACAGTGGAATTAAGCACAGCAAATCAGTGAGCAAAGCTTATATAGAAAGGATAAATGACTGGGGAACAATGTGATACTTTTGAGGCAGCATTTTTGGATCTTAATAAATTCTTTATGAATAAGTGCCTCGCATAAAATGTATTGCATTTGGAAAGGTTAGGATTTAAAATTTGCAGTAAAGTATTGGCAGATGTGTATGCATTTATAGGAAACTAAGGGATACTAATTTTTAGTGAAGAGGGTGATAAAATGAGGGGCATTCAATAAGTTATGCAACACATTTTCCCCCCTGAAATTAGGCTGGTTTTATTGAGTATTCCAATAGACCATACTATTCTCCACTGTTTTGACTACAAAACCTTATTTTTCAATATAATCTTTGTTCAATGCAACGGCCTTGTATCACCTTACTGGGAGAGACTACGTGACCACATAGTGCCACTCTACTTGTCAACGTTTGTATATTTTGCTTATTTTTTCATAGTTCCACACAACTTCTTCCTGTTTTCTCGATCGATCTGTGTTCAGTTTTTCAAGGCCTATCCACTGTGCCAACTTATAACTAAATCTGAGGGGGGTGCGATGGGGATGTTCCCTTGTAAGCAATAAGTTAACAGAATTTTAACTAATGCTTTCAAACGAGTTAACTGATACTTCCATACATTGAATTAGCTCTTATTAACAGAGGATGCATTAAAAGCAGTGACATAAACTATGAATTAGCAGCCTACACTTTTAGAAAGCAACTCCAGTATGGTAAAACTGCGTATTTTTCAACAAGGACTAGCTTACAAACATCTAAAACAACTAAAGAAATTAAATAGCGAAAAGGATATTGAAATATCAGCCACAGAATTACGATCAGTCACAACAGTTGTAGTATGCCTGTACAGATCTCCTTATGGAGGCATAAAAAAACTTTCTCCAACACATTAATTCAAATGGAATGAAACAAGCAAACTATCCTGATGATCTGTGGTATTTTCAATATAGACTTTAGCAAACCCTATAAAGTAAGACCAGAGTTATTGAATCTCTTAGTCTTTTGTAACTTAAAAATTGCAATACACTGCCCACATGAAAAACTTGTTATACAAAGTTCACACTAGATCAAATAATACTTAACTCTACTCAACAAAATTACAAAGCAGAAATAGTAAGGACTGGACTTCGAGACACCTATGGCCTAATCATATTGTTTCACACTGAAAGTGAAAAGGTTACCAAATTGACAAGTATATATTAGAGCAGAACTTACAATAATTAGGAAATCAAAATATTTAGATTTTTTCAATTTTAAAAGGAGCCACAAGAATAAATTTATGGTACTGAGAATACATATGAGAAATTCAATATCTTCGTTGATACAATTAAATATTATTTTGATGTAGCATTTCGACTTAAAAACAGCAAGTCAAAAATCTCTCACACAAACAAATGGATCACTCCAGGTATTATAAAATAATGTGCACAGAAACAATTCATGTACATAATTACTAAAAATTGTCACACAACACCTGAATTTGATAGGTATTTTAAAAACTATAAAACAACATTCACAAAGCTAGCAAAAAGTGGAAAAACACTGAAAAATGATAGATGCATAAGAAATGCATCCAATAAAAAGAAAGCTGTTTGGAATGCTGCAAAGAAAGAAACAGGAAGCAACAAAATTAAAATTAATAATATACAATTGTAAGAAAATTTGAAACTATCAGCATTTTGTAAATGTAGCAGAAAAACTTACTGTGCAATATGTCACACATAAGCACCACACACCTTTGACATCAAAAATTGAACACAAGTATACAGGGCGTACAGTAAGAAATGAAGTTACTAAAAGCCAAACACTCCACCAGAAATAGATAATATACCAGATTATGTTGTAAAAAATGTGCAGACATAACTTATCTTGTAAACCTGTCCTCCTCCACTGGGAACTTTCCAACATACTTAAAAATTATCAAATTAAAGACCTGCTCTCTATTGTCTGTATTTTCAAAAATCCTAGAAAAACCATTTTTATAACTGTCTAATTTCTTAAATAAATATAAAATACTAATAGAATAAGAGCACGGTTTTAGAAAAAAAATCATTCACCTGAAATAGCGACATTTTCTTCTCTGTGTGAAATGCTACAGACAGAAACATACCTAGACAGGCAGAAACATACCTTGAGCATATTCCTAGATTTATCAAAAGCCTTCAATACCATCAACCATGATAAATTACCTAGTAAGATTCAGAATCGGGGTATTAGTGGAGCAGTGTGTAACCGTTTTAAATTATATCTCTGTAAAGAAAGCAGCTCATACAGATAACACATAAAGCTAATGGCACAGTTGGTACCCATTAGTCAGATTTATTAGCAGTAAAAAATGGGGTCCCACACAGTTCTACACTGGGTCCAATTCTGTTTTTGCTATATGTAAATGATTCGGATATAAACAGTAGCAATAGAAAACTATACCAATTTGCAGATGACGCCAGAATCTTAATTACAGGAAGTACCAAAGAAACCTCTGAAAAAATGTTAAAGCTGTCACAAAAACATAATAGTCTTTCATGCAAACAATTTGATTACAAATGTGGAAAGAACTGTATCAATGGACTTTTTCACCATCCTGAATAAGATACTTAATCCCAATATTGAAATAAATGGACCAAAATTGGAAATGCATTGAGTACAAAGTTTCTCAGTAAATGGATAAAAGAGAACATGACATGGCACCACACAGATGTAGACTAGATCAACAGAAAACTGGGTAAAATATGTTTCATGCTACAAATACAAAGACTATGAAACATATCATATGATAATCTCAAGACCGTTTATTTTGATTTTGCTCACTCAGTGTAGTATTTTGGAGAAACTGTGAGGCAAGTTAAAGAGCATTTAAATTACAAGCATAGAACAAAGAATATCACGCAGACAACTATTTAAGAAAAATAGAATACTACCTCTTCCATGCACATACATACTCGGAAATGTAGTTATCAAAAAAGAAAAATTAAACAGCAACACTCCATGCATCACCCAAACTAAATCTGTACACAGTTACCACACAAGACAAGTAAGTGCAACCTAGATAGAAAAACAATTGTGTATAAATGATGTACATGTACAACAGACAAGCAAGTGCTATTACAGACAGGTTTATGTCATCCCAACAACTGTGCACTGAGGCGACACACACATACTAGAAAATGTAATAATTATAATAAAAAAATTAAACAGTAGCAGTCCATGCATTACCCAAAATGAATATGTACCCAGCTACCAGACAAGATATATAATTGTGACCCCAATAGAAAAAAAATTGTGTATAAACACTGTACATGTTCAATAGACAAATAAGCACTATTACGGACAGGCGTACGTAATTCTAACAAATATACACCAAGGTGACAAAAGTCATGGGATACCTCATAATATCATATCGAACCACCTTTTACCCAATATAGTGCAGCAACTTGACGTGGCGTGGACTCAGCAAGTCATTGGAACTCCCCTGCAGAAATATTGAGCCATGCTGCCTCTATAGTCATCCATAATTGTGACAGTGTTGCTGGTGCAGGATTTTGCGGACAAACTGACATCTTGATTATGTCCCATAAATATGCAATGGGATTCACGTTCGGCAATTTGAGTGACCAAATCATTTGCCTGAATTGCCCAGAATGTTCTTCAAACTAGTTGTGAACAACTGTAGCCTGGTGATATGACTTTGTTTGAGACATGAAGTCCACAAATGGCTCCAAAAGATCTTCAAGCAGCTGAACATAACCATTTCCAGTCAATGATCGGTTCTGTTGGACCAGAGGACACAGTCCATTTCACGTAAACATAGCCTACAACATTATGGAGCCACCAGTGGCTTGTACATTGTTTTGTTAACAACTTGGATCCATGACTGTGAGGTCTGTGCCACACCAGAACCTTACCAACAGCCCTTACCAGCTGAAATTGGGACTCATCTGACCAGGTCACAATTTTCCAGTCATCTAGGATGCAACAGATATAGTCATGAGCCCAGGACAGATGCTGCATGTGATGTCGTGCTGTTAGCAGAGACACGCTGGTCATCTGCTGCCATAGCCCATTAATGCTACTTTTCACTGCAGTGTCCTAACTGATACATTTTTCATATGTCCCAAATTGATTTATGCACTTATTTCATGCAGTGTCTCTTGTCAGTTAGTACTACCAAGTCTACACAAATGTCATTACTCTTGGTCATTATGTGAAGGCCTTCAACTACTGCATTGTCCGTGGCAAGAGATAATGCCTGAAATTTGGTATTCTTGGCACACTATTGACACTGTGGATGTGGGAATACTGAATTCCATAAGGATTTCCGAAATGGAATGTCCCATGCTTCTAGCTCCAACTAATAATGTGTGTTCAGTGTCTGTTAATTCCCATGCGGCCATAATCATGATGGACACCTTTTCACATGAATCATTTGTGTACAAGGGAGAGGGGTAGGAAATAAAAATTTTAAGCCTTAAAAAAAGAGAGAGAGAGAGCAAAATAAAAAAAGCCTTCATTCATGTATGCATTTCTTATGCTCTTGACAAGTTCCACATCATAATGGTTACCATGAGACTGTTCAATGGAATACGCAACTAACTAACTAACTAACTAACTTAGTCAGCCAAACTTGCTGCAACTGGTGGAGACCCCAGCAGCACTGACCAAGCAACATGCTGTAATAGTAGTGAAATCTATTCCATATTAGCTTTTTCAGTTACCTCAGTCTGTCTCTAATAGTTCTTTTCCTGCAGTTTGATCGGTTGTCAAAAAAGGTTAAGGCATTCTTTCAACATAGAAAATGTAGGCACCCAACATATATTGCCACCAATGTTATATTTGCTGCATTGGCACTTTATTGACTGAACACAAACTCAGTACAAGTATAAAACTCAAAACCATCTTACTGAGTGTCACAGACCTAGTGGAAACACACAACAGCTAGCCAGACAGTCAACAGCTAGCCAGACAGTCAACACCAAGCAGACACTATGTCAAAAAAGAAGTCCGAACAAAAACAATGTCCATAAACAATGTATGAATCAGCAGTAATTACAGACAGGTGATGATGAATGTAGAGGAACATGTGGCTTGAACAGCACCTGGGTTAACGAAGCAATGGTGCCCATATGTAGGCAGTGGCTGGCTTTTTGACATTCCGATTATTCTGTGTATTGGGTATTATGATCCTGCAGGTGATTTACTGCTTGTTGATTAGTGTGTCCAATAGCACCACTCTTCTGAGCAAAGTACTGAAATTTCTTCCATTTCAGGATCATTGGACACACTAGATACAACAGGAGCTGCTTGACATGTCTGAACTAACTACTCATTACAGTGTGGTTACCACCAATGATTTAGTGAGAGAGACATCTTGATGGATGAATGATAAAAATCTGTGTTTAATATCAAGAGAAGATTCTGCATTTGTATCACTGGTTGTCACTTGCAAGTGCAGTGTCACCCAGGAGAGTGGCAACTACAGAACAGTATCAGACAAAACAAACTACAGCCACAGCTTCTGAGGATCAGGCAGTTCTTATGATCATTCAGAGAGTTCTGGACACTATGGGATGCAACCACACCATTATATAGTCCCTTCTGTTGTCATTCTTACAACGTCAGAGGGATATGCTCTTTCAGTAGGACAATGCTCACACTCAATTATCTTATTACATAATATACTCTTCATGTTTTCCAACTCCTCTGAACAGCACAATCACCAGATCTGTCCATGAGCATGTCTGTGACATGACGGCACAGCATCTACACCAGTCTGTATTATCAACAACATCCCTTGATCAACTTCATCAACAGGAGGAAAATATGTGGTATGCCACCTACAGAGATGACATCCAACACCTCTATTATCATTTGTATGTGTGGCTGCATGACTGCATTGTAGCTGGAGGAGATGCTCCTTGACAGTTTGTCACACTTGTGCAACACTGTGATTATGATTGCATACAATGTCCACCATGTATACCATGAAATAAACTTTAGATACATTCCAACACTTCTACATTTACCACAAATGTGTATTTTACATACCTGCACAGCTGGTGATGGTTTCTCTGCTGCACGCTTGCCACTTATGTTTTTCCATTGGAACAAACTAAGCGCTCTTGTAACTGCTAACATCTGTGCAAGACAAAATGGATATGAAAAGCTCTCCCGCAGTGGTGGGGTCCATTGCACTCGTGTTGCCTAGAAAAGGACAATTTGTAAGTGCCTCTGTGATACAAATAACCACATCAAAATAAACAAGCCCAGTATCTTAAACATAGGAGGAGGAGGAGGAGGAGGAGGAGGAGGAGGAGGAGGAAAAAGAAGAGGAAGAAGAAAGATAGGAAAGAACTGCAAGTGTGAAACCTGGTACCTACACTAATCATCCAAAACTTATTATAGAAAACAGCCACAAACGTATTCCATCAAATGGCTTCTTTAACACATGTTAACAGTTCCATGACCATTAGCACAACAAAACACAGACTAATTTCTGTTAAACACAACAGGATCTTGTAAATGAGAGACAAACTCACCTGTACAAATTGCAGGTCCTATTGAAGTACATTATACGTGCATTAAAAACTGTGCAAGGGAATGTGCCTTAATTAATCACTCGATTGTATGAAGCAAAGAGAAAATAAAACAAAGACATAAAATTGCACTGAGGTGACAAAAAACATGGGATGGCAATGTGCACATATACAAATGTCAGTAGTATTGCGTACATAAGGAATAAAAGGACAGTACATTGGCAGAATTGTCATTTGTACTCAGGTGAGTCACGTGAAAAGGTTTTACATGTGATTATGGCTGCACCATGCAAATTAACAGACTCTGAATGATGACTATTAGCTGCATGGAACATTCCATTTTGGAAATCCTTATGTAATCCAATGTTCCGAGATCCAAAGTATGAAGAGTGCATTACTTCTCACCACGAACAATGCAGAGATTGATGGCCTATACTTAATGACTGAGAGCAGCAACGTTTGTGTTGAGTTGTCAGTGCTAATAGACAAGCAACACTGCATGAAATAACCACAGAAATCAATGTGGGACATATGACGAATTTATTCAGCAGGACAGTGTGGCAAAATTTGGCATTAATGGGCTATGGCAGCTGACGACTGACATGAGTGTCTTTGCTAACAGCATGACATTGCCTGCAGCACCGCTCCTGGGTAAGTGACCATATCTGCTGCATCCTGACCCAGCTGAGACGAGTCCTGGTTTCGGCTGGTAAAAGCTGGTGGTAGGGTTCAAGAGTGGCTCACACTGCATGAAGCCATGGACCCAAGTCGTCAACAAAGCACTGTGCAAGCTGATGGTGGCTCCATAATGGTGTGGGCTGTCATGCAATGGACTGGGTCCTCTGGTCCAACAGAACCAATCACTGACTGGAAATTGTTATGTTCAGCTACCTGGAGCCCATTTGCATAGACTTCATATTCCCAAAGATGTCACCTGGCCACAGCTGTTCACATTTGGTTTGAAGATCATACTGGACAATTCAAATGAATGCTTTGGCCACCCATATCGCCCGACATGAATCACATTGAACATTTATAGGACATAACCAAGAGATCAGTTCATGCAGGAAATCCTGTACCAGCAATAATTTCACAATTATGGAGGGCTATAGAGGAAAAATGGCTCAATATTTCTGCAGGGGACTTCCAACGACTTACTGAGTCCACGCCATGGTCAGTTGCTGCACTATGCTGGGCAAAATGAGGTTCAAGACAATATTAGGGGGTATCCTATTACTTTTGTCAGCTCAGTGTACACAACAGGCTTTCGGAGACTACTTCAGAGTGTTGCAAATGGGCATCTTTATGGGACTTTTTGCTACACAATGCTGTTTGACACTGTCATCCATTGTGCATAGTAAATATAGTCTGATTACTTTTTCCATTAATTGTAGTTTTGAGATTTTTTGTAACGTAAAACCACAAGATAAAGTTTATGGAAGTGTCACTACTACATAGGGAAACTGTAGATTAAGACTTTATTGAGTGAAACCACAAAAAGTTCACATTAATTGTAACTGATTTCAACAAAATGCCATATATACAAGGATGAAAGAGAACACAAAGTTACACACAAAAGATCATTGATCAACAACTTCACTCATAACTTCAGAACAGATGATAAAAAATACATTTATTTGCAATAGAAGCCTTAGAGGGGCACAGAATGTCTGAAACATGACAATATTAACCTTCACAGTCTGTTTCTGTCATTCATATGCATAAAATTGATCACTTATTTACAAATACACTTCAGTATTACGATGAGCCATAGGATAAAGAGATGTCACTACATTAATTTATTTATCAGATTAAGGTATTTGCAACACAAAATTAGCAGAAGATGCATAGAAAAGAACTTTTTTCAAAACCTTAATACCATTTGTTTAGTACTAGTTCTTTATATTTCCTACAATGCATGTTACACATGTGAGGGAGATACTAGTAATTTTAGTGAAAGTTGAGTAAATGATCAATTTAAAAACTATATTTTTTGGTGTACAAACCAATTTACAAGAGACATTTACTGGCACTTGTCACACCAATTAACAAGCTTGGGAGAGGGAGAAAGTGGTGGAGAGAGGGGAGAGATGGGTGATTACAATTTTGATGATGATGATGATGATGAGTATTATTAATAGTAGTAGTAGGAGGAGGAGGAGGAGGAGGAGGAGGAGGAGGAGGAGGGGGAGGGGGAAGGAAAAGGGGATGGAGCGGGTGAGGAGGAGAGAGAAGGAGATGGAGGTGTCACAAATTTAGTGTTCGCACTGAAGTTGTTAGAAATGCAGCAACAGTTCAATAGGAGAAGGATGGAAGAATTGGGTGTTGGATTGCTCTAAAGTGACTTAAAAATTAAGGCCAGTGTCTGGAGTGCAGACATGATGGTCCAGCAGTTCCCACCCAAAGTTATTACACAGGTCTCTCATTACTTTAGCAGAGTGAAGACAAGTACTAATATGAAACAAAATGGCCCCAACTTCAATGGATGACTGTTTCTAAGTTCTTCCATCTGATAGTATAGCGTGTCACAGTCAGGTGCTAAACTGAAGGACTCTCCTACTGCATCAACTAAACCAGGCCTGTTCAGGAGGTGGCTAGGCTAGCACAAGCACTCGTGCTCTTTGCCACCTAAGCAGTGAGCACTCACAATAAAAATGTAGCTGTCAGGCATCATTATGTAGTGTAGGAGAACTGCAAACTGTATGCTGCCTTCAGAGGAATGACAATATGTTAAGTTTGCAGTAGTTTTAAATTCAAGTGTTTCCACTTAATGGCACAGTGCTTAAAGTGGAGAGTAGCTCTTTTAAAATAAATGCAAAACAGCATTATGGCCAGGTCAGGAACTTCAAAGCGAAGATTAGACACACCAGTATCAATTTATAACACCTCAACATTGGACGTCTAGCTACAGTTAGAACTTATAGTTCATCTTCATCAGTACAAAGAAATGTATGTTTCATTTCATTGTCATTTCTCATCAATGCGATAGTTTTAGGAAATAAATTTGCCATGAAAGGCATTAGTTACCCACCATGAAGTAAGTCATCTCCGTAGAACTGTTAGTGGCTGCAGAATAGACTCATTGACAAAAGTTTCTTGGGTGAACTGCCTCGTTCCGATTCCTCCTCCCCTCCCCTATTCTTTCCCTTCCATTGCTGGCCATGAGCTGGCCTGTTGCTCACTGCCTAGGTGTGACCGCAAGCCAGCTAGCATGAACAGCTCAGTGAACAGGTGTGAACTAAACTGTAGCTGGACATGATGTTGCAATGATCTGAAAACAAATGTCCAGTTTTCTTAACACACTAAAGGTATCAAACCAACCATCTGCTCTGCCATTGTGTTATCTATTATAGTTCCATTTCCCTTTCTCAATTCACTAAATATAATGACGACAGGCAGTAAAGAGCATAAATCTGTTTATGTGATGTACCCATATAATGCCATACTCTTTGTTACCATTGTCCTCCAGAGAAATAACACATACAAATGGCCTCTTACTGAAAAATCAGGCAACATAATCACCCTACACTTTGTACTTATTTCATTTTCCATTTAACTACTCCTTTGATATTACAGACTAATAAATTAAATACAAATGAATGGTATGGTGGTGCCATCTATTGGTAGACTGAGGCATGCACACCATTTGATGTTGCGTAGCACCAGTGTGGTTTCACGCCGAAGAGAAGGTGGTCACACAAGTTATTGTCCACTACCAAACATGCAGGTGAGTAAGCTGGAACAACGAGGAGTGATTCAATTTTTGGCAGCGGAGGGAGTTGGAGGCCATGAAGTGTATCGACGGATGAAGGCTGTGTACGGTGAGTACAGTCAGGGTAGTTCAAGTGTTGTGGAATGGCACAAATGATTCCTTGAGGGGCGCAAATCACTGGAAGATGATGCTCGTCCTGGACAGACTCATTGTGTCATCACACCAGAAATGGTTGCAGAAGTGAATGCTTTGGTCTTGGACAACCGCAGAATCACCATGGACAAGATACATTGGTTTCTGGTATTAGTGTGGGCACTGCACACACCACAATGCATCAACACTTGAACTTTCGAAAAATATGTGCACAGTGGGTTCCTCGCCAACTGAACAGTGCAACACCCGAATGGCGCTGTCTTTGAGTCATCTGCAACGTTATCACGAGGAGGAATACAGCTTTGTGGACAGTGATTCGCAACAGACTACAAAGTGTATGACTTGGCCCAGGCCTGGATCTGACAACAGCCTACTAGCTTCTTCAAGGATGGAATCGACCAGCTAGTGTAGCAATGGGATAAATGTGCTAACAGCTTTGGTGACTATTTTGGAGTATGTGTAGTGTATATAACTACATTTTTCAGTTACTAAAATTGTTACCATTACTTTACACTAGTGGCCGGGTTTCATTTGAATTCCCCTTATATAACATACTGTATACACAAGACTGGTTCTGGATGGAGGAGACATCAATGTCAGCCATTCCTATAAAAACAACCCACACAGATTTGACTTCATAGGCTTTCTTGGCAGTCTCCTCATGTTTGCTTCCAGATCCTAAAATTAACAAGATGTGATATTTTGGCAATCTGTCTGTCCATTATCTCAGTAGAATGCTCCTGCTGCAACTGAGTCCTCCTGAAAACTGATGCCTATGTTGCAAATTGTCATACTACACAGACCTCCATTCTGTACACTGTGCATGCACTGCCTACCACCGGTCTTGGGAGCAGCAGCTGTGGTGGGTAGTGCATGTGCCATGTACGATACAGAGTCCTATATAGATCAATGATTTGCAGCCTTGACATCAGTTTTTAGCAGAATGCAGCAGCAGCATTCTCCCTGAGATAGTAGAGAAATACACTCCTGGAAATGGAAAAAAAAACACATTGACACCGGTGTGTCAGACCCACCATACTTGCTCCGGACACTGCGAGAGGGCTGTACAAGCAATGATCACACGCACGGCACAGCGGACACACCAGGAATCGCGGTGTTGGCCGTCGAATGGCGCTAGCTGCGCAGCATTTGTGCACCGCCGCCGTCAGTGTCAGCCAGTTTGCCGTGGCATACGGAGCTCCATCGCAGTCTTTAACACTGGTAGCATGCCATGACAGCGTGGACGTGAACCGTATGTGCAGTTGACGGACTTTGAGCGAGGGCGTATAGTGGGCATGCGGGAGGCTGGGTGGACGTACCGCCGAATTGCTCAACACGTGGGGCGTGAGGTCTCCACAGTACATCGATGTTGTCGCCAGTGGTCGGCGGAAGGTGCACGTGCCCGTCGACCTGGGACCGGACAGCAGCGACGCACGGATGCACGCCAAGACCGTAGGATCCTACGCAGTGTCGTAGGGGACCGCACCGCCACTTCCCAGCAAATTAGGGACACTGTTGCTCCTGGGATATCGGCGAGGACCATTCGCAACCGTCTCCATGAAGCTGGGCTACGGTCCCGCACACCGTTAGGCCGTCTTCCGCTCACGCCCCAACACCGTGCAGCCCGCCTCCAGTGGTGTCGCGACAGGCGTGAATGGAGGGACGAATGGAGACGTGTCGTTTTCAGCGATGAGAGTCACTTCTGCCTTGGTGCCAATGATGGTCGTATGCGTGTTTGGTACCGTGCAGGTGAGCGCCACAATCAGGACTGCATACAACCGAGGCACACAGGGCCAACACCCGGCATCATGGTGTGGGGAGCGATCTCCTACACTGGCCGTACACCACTGGTGATCGTCGAGGGGACACTGAATAGTGCACGGTACATCCAAACCGTCATCAAACCCATCGTTCTACCATTCCTAGACCGGCAAGGGAACTTGCTGTTCCAACAGGACAATGCACGTCCGCATGTATCCCGTGCCACCCAACATGCTCTAGAAGGTGCAAGTCAACTACCCTGGCCAGCAAGATCTCCGGATCTGTCCCCCATTGAGCATGTTTGGGACTGGATGAAGCGTCGTCTCATGCGGTCTGCACGTCCAGCACGAACGCTGGTCCAACTGAGGCGCCAGGTGGAAATGGCATGGCAAGCCGTTCCACAGGACTACATCCAGCATCTCTACGATCGTCTCCATGGGAGAATAGCAGCCTGCATTGCTGCGAAAGGTGGATATACACTGTACTAGTGCCGACATTGTGCATGCTCTGTTGCCTGTGTCTATGTGCCTGTGGTTCTGTCAGTGTGATCATGGGATGTATCTGACCCCAGGAATGTGTCAATAAAGTTTCCCCTTCCTGGGACAATGAATTCACGGTGTTCTTATTTCAATTTCCAGGAGTGTATATCACATAAATATTGAGTCACGTCAATTTTAGGATATGGCAGTAAATCCCTGACTCACACAGATGGTTTGGTAACTTTCATAAATGATTCCAGATATATTAAACAAGATTGAACCCACGAATTTCAAGGCCCACTTAAGACATAAGTAGACATATAACAGGGACAATAAGATTCTGGACGTTTGTCATGTCCGCCTTTTGCATCCACATTAAAATTTTTCATTACAGTAAACATATTCCTGCAACACGCATCCCACTACACACAATTTTGTGATAGACAAAATGGAGGTCATTTGTCAAGCCTTACAACAAAATGCAAGCACTGGACAGCAGAGGCAAAATTGAAATATTTAACCTGATAATTATACAACATGCTAAACTAAAGCTGAATGAGCCAGCCACTATGCAACACACTAAAACTGTCAGTCTAAAATAACACCAAAAAAACATGTAGAAAGATACATACAGCAACACTCTTAGCATGATAATGATCATTATCACCATCATCATAATCTAAATGCGCAAGTCCTAATTTAAATTTACTGCCCAGTTCTTATCAGAATATAAAACATACTAAATTAAAATGAGGCATAAAAACACTTACGTGCCATAGGCAGCACAAACAGATAGATCCTCTTAGCTGAGTAAAATATCATGGGTCAGAAAGACAATGAACTATACATAAATGTATTACTACCCCTCCATCGCTTTTACATCTGCACCTGAACACATACTCCGCAAGTCACTGTACGGTGTGTGTTGAAGGGTACCCCTTTACCACAACTAGCTGTTTCCTTTCCTGTTCCTCTCAAAGATAGAGCAAGGGGAAACCGACTGTTTGTATGACTCTGTATGAACCCTAATTTCTCGTATCGTATCTTTGTGGTCCCCACACAAAATGTATGTTGGTGGCAGTAAGATTGTTCTGCAGTCAGCTTCAAATGCCAGTTGTCTGAACTTTCTCAGTAGTGTTCTTCAAAATAACATCATCTTTCCTCCAAGGATTCCAACTTGAGCTCCCAAAGCATATCCGTAACACTTGCATGCTGACCAAATCTACTGCTAACAAATCTAGCAGCTCAACTCTGAATTGCTTCGATGTCTTCTTTCAATCTGACCTGGTGGGGATCCCAAACACTCAAGCAATACTCAAGAATAGGTGGCAGTAATGTCCTATGTGTGGTCTCCTTTATAGATGAATCACACTTTCCTAAAATTCTCCATATAAACCAAAGTCAACCATTCACCTTCCCTACCACAATCCTCACATGCTTGTTCCAGTTCATATCGCTTCGCAGCGTTACATCCAGATATTTAAGCAGGACACTACTAATGCTGTGTCTCAACATTACAGGTTTGTTCTTCCATCTCATCAGCATTAACTTACATTTTCCTACATTAAGAGCCTGCTGCCATTCATCATACCAACTAGAAATTTTGTCTGTGTCATCTTGTATCAATCTACATTCACTTATCTTTGACACCTTTCTGTACACCACAGCACCATCAGCGAACAATGGCAGATTCGTGTCCACCCTGTCTGCTAGAACATTGATATATACACTCCTGATGTTACCCCTGTCTCCAATGAACACTCGCTGTTGAGGACATACTGGGTTTTATTACTTAAGAAGTCTTCGAGCCAGTCACACATCTGATAACCTATTCCATATGCACATACCTTCGTTAACAGTCTGCAGTGGGGTAATGAGTCTAATGCTTTTCAGAAATCTATAGAAGTATGTACTCTGCCTGTTGCCCTTCAGCCATAGTTCGCAGTATACCATACGAGAAAAAAGCACACTGGATTTTGCATGAGCAATGCTTTCTAAAGCTGTGCTGATTTGTGAACATGAGCTTTTTGGTCTTAGGAAATTTATTGTATTCAAAATCGGAATATGCTCTAGAATTCTGCAGTAAACTGATGTTAAGGAGATTGGTCTGTAATTTTGCAGGTTCGTTCTTTTATCTTCTTACATATGGGAGGCACCTGGGTTTTTCCCTGTTGCTTTGCACTTTGCACTGGTTGAGAGTTTTGCAATAAATGCAGACTACGTAAGGAGCCAATGCTGTAGAGTATTCTTTGTAAAACCAAATTGGGTTTCCATCTGGACCTAGTGATCTATTTGATTTCAACTTGTTCAGCTGTTTTTTATGCCAGGGATGCTTGTTACTATGTCTTCCACATGGGAGTCTGTGTGATGGTCAAACAATGGTATGTTTGTATGATTTTCTTGCATGAACCATTTCTTAAATGTGGAATTTAAAACTTCAGACTTCCTTTAGCTATCTTCTACTGTCAAATCACACTGGTCAACGAGTGACTGGATGGAAGCCTTAGACACACTTAGAGATTTTACATAGGACCACAATTTTTCCAGGTTCTCCACCAGATCTTTAGCCAAGGTATGACGGTGGTAGCTGTTGCATGCTTTGCACATAGATCTTTTCACAGACACACAGTTCTCTACTAATCTTTGTCTGTCATCATTTGCAGATTCTCTTTCGAACTGAGAGTGCGACAGCCTTTTCTTCCTCATCATTTTCCAGACTTTGTTATTAAATTACAGCCTTAATCCACTTACTAGGCACATACTTGTCCAGAGCATGATTTACAATCTGTTTAAACTCTGCCCATAATTCCTCTATGGCCATCATCCTGGAACTAAATGATTGCAGTTCTTTGTCTAAGTGGGATGCTAACAATCACTTATCTGCTCTTTCCAGGAGAAAGAATCTCGACTTATTTATTAACTTCGTAACCTTAGTCGCTTTGATGATATCATGATCACTTCTCTGGTCAGGAAGAGAAATACAGTTTCAAGACAGTAGGTTTTACTGACTACTGCTTCTACTTCCAGTTATTTTGCTATACACTGCAACACGAACTCAAGTCTCAAAAGACTTATGAAGTAGACAGCACATTTTTGTAAAATATTTTCCAGACAAGATATCCAGGCTACTACAGCAGTTTCTTCATTTTCCTGCATTCTGACATGCATTGGTGCTCAACAGAATCATCCTTTTTACTCCATAGTTTTAGCAGGAAAAAGTGTACCCTTCTATCATCTGTTAGATTTTCTATGCTGGGTATATCTGTTGACTTGCTTGAAGGGCATTGAAGGTCTTTTCTGAACAGCATGCAGCCCTGCAGCTGTGAACTGTATTACATTTGTCAGGCAAATCGTGGAAACGTGGACACAATAAATTAATGAGCATCAAGGCAGCTTAGAGCCACCTGGGTATACTGTATTAAAATTGTAGTGTTTGTCTAAAATACTGCAAATTAATGTTTTAAAAGCTATCGTGGGAGTACTTTCTTTTTCTGTAGTTGTCAAATCTGAAACAGCTCTGGCCCTCCCAATGCATCAAGGTGGTGATCAAGTCAAACATTAACATAAAACATTGATATTTGCCACACTTATTACTAAAAGAATAATAGGCTCAAATGGTGTGGCCACAGTAAAATAGCACGAGACAGACTTCCAAGAAGAGCACTAGAATGGAAAGAATCTGAACGAAGACCAATTGGAAGACCACAGACAATATGGAGAGATCAGGTGAAAAATGATGTAAACCAAACAATGGGAGGAGATGCTAAATAACAGACTGTGGGAGAAAAGAGATGCTTGGAAGAGGCTCTGTGAATGACCTGCATAAGCAGAAACATTTCAGGAAGAAGAAGAAGAAGAAGAAGAAGAAGAAGAAGAAGAAGAAGTTTACTAAATGAAAACTCTTAGTGAGTAGCCTAAAGGGCCCTGTTCCTCACAGGCAGTAATGAAAATATTGTCCCTGGGGAATGTATGGTGTGTATGAGGCTGAGACAATGAATACATTGTGTGCTCTTATCACAGAATGGAAAGATGTCATCTGATGGAAAATGATGGCTCCCTGGCTTCAGCAGATGCTGGGCATAGATCTGGTACTGCCATTGTTGCTACCCTATTTCCCTCAAGTTGGATTGCAAAAAGTGTCTTTAACCTGTACACCAAGCAACTATAATGAAGCCAGGATGGTTCACTCACATTTAAAAGCAACTTTATCATATGTCTGGCTTGGAATGCAACAGTGTGCAGATTTTAGATCTGGATGACACTATCAACAATACAAGCTGCAGTTCTCAGAGGGATTTCTTCACCTATCACATATAAGACAGTGAATTACTAGAGAAAAATGCTGCCATCCTTTCTTTTTAAAATATGTACGACCTAGTGAAATTTTCTAGAAGTCAACAACCAAACCACTGTCATTAACCTGATCATGTTTAATTGAAAAACAAACAAGTGACAATGTAGGTTTACTGAACAGTCATTCCGAGACACAAAATGCCCCTTTTTAGATAACGTCAACTGCTTTGCAAATATTTTATTACATTAGTCAACTTGTTTATTTATTTTTATTTTGGTAGCCCTCTGTGTCTACGGCACATGGTCATAAAACATATCCTAACTAATAAAGAACTGTTTTTAAAAAAATTGAATTTATAAGTGGATCTATTGCAAAGAGTAAAATACAGGTCATTAATAAGAGAACCTCACTTAATACATATTTTTCACACCTACACACTAAAAAAATAGAAATATTAAGATTTAACACCCCACTGATGACTAGGTCATAAACAGGGATTGGAGAAGGAAATTAGCCATGTCCTTTTAGTTGTCACCATACCTAAATCTGGATGGCTGGTCAAAGGTCTGAACTATTGTCCTCCAAAATAGAAGTCTAGTGCCCTACTACTGTGTGACCTCAATTGGTGGCATGCACGTTGAGTTACTTCTGCATGCGAGGAGCAAAACAATAAATAACGATCCAAATTCCTTGCATATTGCAGTGCTTGTGTTGTTCATAAGTATGACGCAATTTTCCTTCGGGCATGCATGCATGTCCAAAACAACAGGCTCTGTGATGACTACAGCTGTTATAAAATAAATGAAATGCATTCACAGTTGCAAATATGGACAACCATCAGCTGTATAATGGATTTTGCACTGGACTGGGACTTGAACCTGGATTTCCTACTTATTGCGAGCAGTCGCCTTATCATTATGCTATCCGAGCACGACTCTACACCAGACCCAACTTCCAAATGTCGTCAACCATGGGTCTACAACCTGCACTCATACATTCATTATGTACATTTCTGTACATGGGAGCGATTTTAATTGAAAGTTGCTTGTCCAGTATTGGTGGATAAATATGATATTGCAGCACCTGTGCTGTTCAGAAGTACGCTACAATGTTTCTTTGAACATGCATGCATGCATGCATGCACGGGGCACGCATGCATGAATGTCCGAAGGAACACTGGATTGTACTTCTGAACAACACAGGCACTGTGATATTATATTTATCCACTGACACTGGGCAAATGACTTTAAAGTAAAATGTCTTCCCTGCACAGGAATATACATAATGAATGAACGAGTGCAGGTTGTAGGCTCATTGCTGTCGACATATGAAAGTTTGAGTCTGGCCGTGAGTCATGCTCGGACAGCCTAATCGTAAGGCAAGCATTCGTGATAAGCATGAAATTCAGGTTCGAGGCCCAGTCCGGTACAAATATTCATTGTCTTCACTCTTTTATACAGCCGATGGTCATCCACATTCACAACTGCAAATACATTTCATGTATACCAAATTTCTTATTTTCCAAATTAATTAGTCTGTTAGTTATTGTTATGTTCCATGGATCATTGGTACAATAAATCATAATGAGGTGGAACGAGTTATTTTATATTCAGAACACAAATTAGTTTGTAAATGTGGCTACATACTAACCGTTTACAAGCTTTTCCCCTCCTTCCTTTCCTTTTTAAAAATATACACATATGAGTTAGTAATTCCTACCAATATTTTCCTCATTGAATAATTACTGAAAGGAAGTAGTTGCCAAGGAGAAACTTTTTCAGTTTGTTTACAAACCTTACTTTGCTATCAGTCAGATATTTTATATCATTGGGTAAGTAATCAAACTTTTTGTTGCAGCATTGTGCGCCCCCTTTTGTGCTAAAGACAACCTCAATGTGGAGTAATGAATGTCATTATTTTTCTTCTGGTATTGTAATTATGTACATCATGATATCTTTTGTACTGCAGTGAATTATTTACAACAAACTTCAGGTGGAAATAAATATACTGTGGAGGAATAGTCAGAATGTCCAATTCCTTAAACAGATGTCTACAAAATGATCATGGATGAGCACTATATACTATTCTTACAGCATGTTTTTGCACAATGAAGACTTTCTTTCTTAAAGATGAGTTCCCCAGTACCTTATTGCACATGACATTATTGAATGAAAATATGTCAAATTACTTGTCTCTCCCCAAGACCTGCAATGATTCTAAGCATAAATGTGGCTGAACTACGTTGTAGATGTGCAGATCTGAATATATTGTCTTTTTAAAATTGAGGGTGAGAACATTCACAGAAACGAAGTCAATGATAGCTTTAAGAACACTGTTTACCATTTTTTCTGTTGCTGTGTGTGTGCTTGGCTTGATTAAAATATGTCATCTGCAATAAGAACTAATACTGCTTGTGCAAGATCATTTATACATATGAGAATCAAGAGTGAACCTTAAGGAAAGCCATATGTGATTTCTCTCCAGTCAGAAGAATTTCCACAGTTTACATTGGTTGAATTATTAAGTACAACATTATGCACTCTTTTGGTTAGATAAGAAATTATCCTTTGGCTGGCCGTACCATGAACCCCATAAAAACTCAGTTTATCTATGAGAATATTGTGATTCACACAGTCAAAGGCCTTAGATAGGTCACATAAAATACCAGCTCATGCTATTCTTTTATTTAATGCTTGGTGAGTAAACTTGTGAATGGCATTCTCGGAGCAACTCTTCTGAAATCCAAAATGTGACCTACTGAAGATATTGTTGCTCAGATGGGGCAATAGCCTAGACTACATCACCTTCTCAAAAATCTTGGCTAATGATGCCGGTAGTGAAACAGGTTGGTAATTACTGATATCTCTCTTATCATCTTTCTTATAGAGGGGTGTAACAATGGCATATTTCAATCTCTTTGGACAAACACTTTGAACTGGTGACACATTACATATTACAGATAAGACAGGGCTTCTTATATAAGAACAGTTCTTTAGTATTCTGTTGGAAACACCATGAAATCCTGATGAGATTTTATTTTTGAGAGAAAATATAATTTTCTTGTAGATTGTATTTCATTGGTCTTGTTGTCTACAAAAGCAGATTATGCATAAGACATTTGACTAGCCAATTTATAACTATAGATGTGAGAGTGATTTCTATGCATACTCATTTAAGATTACATTAACAAACTTCATACATTAAATATTTATATAGTATAATAAATAAATAGTCCCATACTCAAGATACGAGCATAGGGGAGCAGATGCAGGAATCCAGTGACGCTGCTCATGGCTAGGTCCTAGTGGAGGTAGCTTCCATTGCCTCCCTCTGACCTGTTATAAAGTGTCAAGTGTGTATCTGCGTAATGGGGATAACTGTGATGAATTTTAGTACATCATAGTGTTGGATTTGTGTTCTTAAGGATGAAAGAAAGGGAGAGGGTGAAATCTCATACCGGCACATAGCCTACTCCTGGCAAATGGCATCAAGTGGACCGCCAAGTTTGACATCCTCATCCAATGGACAGACCACCATCAACAGCGTCACATACCCTTATTTTATTGGACACTGTGAGACATTTGGAATTTAATCCACAACAGTAGTGCAAAGACTGGTGATCAGGTACCACCTCTCCTCCCCTTGCCAGCGAAATACTAGCAGTAAAAATTTCATCCATCACCAGGATTCGAATCAGGCTACCTCTGAGTCTAGCACTATCACACAAGTACGCATTAGCGAGCTCACCTACAGAGGCAGGTATTTCTATAGTACACTTCATAAATTTAAATAGTCTTAAATTGAGTAAAAACAGTGATACTGTAAATGTGACTTTAAAGATTTTCCAAATGTTTGACCTCAATAATTGCTTTCATGTTTTCATGGAGTTTGTTATAAAATTTAACTTCCATTTGTAAAGTACTGTTTTGGCACAGGGATGTGTCAATTTGGTTATATGTTTTTATTTAGTGCTTATGAATATCACATGACCCCTTATTTAAGACAAGAATGAAAGCAGCCATTATATGTATTTACTACTGTTTTCTCAATTCAGCAGGATTTTAGCAAGCAAAGTAGGCAGCATGTCTTTCTCAGTTTTGTGTTAAGGCATGTTTATTCCATTTTACATTGCTTTGCAGCATTAGTCTTAAGAATTTAGTTCCTGTACCATTACTGACTGTTTCATCGCTGATACAGACACACTTGTCTGGAACATTGTGAAATTTTAGTGAGGGTTTTTTTTTTAATTACAAGCTGAGTATTCTGTGTCCATTTGCTAAGTTTTGTGACAGTGTTTACTGATTGCTGTAATTCTCTCTTACTTCCCCCTTTTAATACAATCATGATGTCATTTGCAGATATTATCATTTTATGAGCATCCACAATTAAGTTTAGATCATTATGTCCAGAAGAAACAGAATGGGTCCTATTACTGGTCCTTGGGGTACACTGTGTTTATGTATTTACTTTGCAGTCTGACAAGTGTAGAGAAACAGTTTTAGATTGACATTTGTGTGCATAATGCACACTCCTTGCTTATGATTGCTCAGGAAGGAATTGATCCAATTGTTGGACAGACCTGGGATACCCTATTTTTAAAGCTCTGACAGCAGAATCTTATAATCCACTATGCCAAAAGATTTCAGTAGGTAAACAAATACTTCTACTAATTTGTGTTTCTTGCCCATCAGGCTTACTATGCAATTGGTGCATTCATAAATGGCAGTTATTGTTGAGCTTTTATTTCTGAATCTTGTGTTGTTCATTACCTAGATTGTTGTTTTATTTACTAATTTCATAAGTTTGTCATACTCAACTTTTTCTAATATCTTAGAAACACATGAGGAAATTCTGATGGGTCTGTAGTTATTTACATGCTCTCTTTCCTTTTGTATGTGTTGGAATAACCTTAAATGTTTTCCACAGATCAGAGAAAGTGCCTGTTTGAAGTGAGCAATCACATAAGTGGGTAAGTATTTCAATTAGAAGATGGTATAGCAGCCGAGATGATAAAGTGGGGAGGCAACAAAGCAATGGACAACATGACCAACATAATTCACCAGATCTGGAGAACAAAGAAGTTGCCAGAAGGATGGAAGAATGTAGTTATAGTGCCAATACATAAGAAAGGGGACAAGAGAGATGCAAACAACTACAGAAGAATATCACTACTAGAGGTCGGATACAAGGTGCTGTCAAAACTATTGCTCAAGAGAGTAGAACATGTAGAAAATACAGTTGGCGACTACCAAGCAGGATTCAGGAAGGGAAGAGGTTGTATAGAACAGTTATTTATCCTGAAGTAACTGATAGAACATAGGGCCTTAAAAAACAAAAAGACAGTAACAACCTTCGTGGACGTCACAAAGGCATATGACTCCATCGACAGACAGACTCTTGTTAGGATCCTGAAGAACAGAGGATTTGATGACACTACACAAGAACTCATAAAAGAAATTCTGACAGACACAAAAGCAAGGGTGAGATTCAGAGCAGCACTGTCAGAAGAATTTGAGATCAAAACTGGTGTTAAACAGGGAGATGGGTTGTCTCCAATGTTGTTCAATATAGCACTGGACGAAGTGATCAGGCAGTGGAGAGCAATAAATGAGGAAATGGGAATGCCAAAGACCCATGTGGGGGACAAAAAGGACAACAGGGCTCAAGTGGACTGCCTGGCCTTTGCAGATGACATAGCAATAGTAAGTGAGACGGAAGAAGACGCAAAGACACAACTCGACAACTTAAGTAAGGTAGCCAGAAAGGTGGGACTGAGGATCACCTATAACAAGACAAAGGCATTAAATACCACTGCAGACTGGGAAACACCACCAGGCACTGTGCAAATGGTGGACAAATTTAAATATCTGGGAGAATTTATAACAGGAAGGAACAGGAGCAAGGAGGGAATAACAGAGAGGATAAAGAAGATGAGATCATCCTTCTGCATGATGAGAGAGATATACAATAAAATGAATACATCCACGGAGGCAAAGATAAGCCACTACAAGGCAACGGTGAGGAATGCAGTATTATATGCTTCCGAGATGATGACACTAGGAAGAAATGGGGCAGAACAACTAGAGAAGGAAGAGAGAAAAATACTGAGAAAAATACTAGGTCCCAAAAGAGGTGGAGAGAGGTGGATGCAAAGACCTAGGGAAGAATTGTACTGGAACATGAGAACAATATCCGCAGAAATCAGACTGAAAAGGGCAAAGTTTGCTAGACATGTATTTAGGATGAGTATGGAAAGAATGACGAAGAGAGTGTGGGAAACAACAGGGACGACAACGGGGAAGACAGGAACCAAGTGGGTTGTTGAACTTCGGAAGGACTTGTTGGAATTGGGGATCTAGGTCGAAGGAAAGGAAAATTGGAGGAACAAATATACAACGACCAATACGACGGAGATCAATGACAGAGAAGAATACATGAAAAGATTAGTGTGTCACCAGTGGAGCCGACAGGAGAAACGGAAACTGAAGATCTCGGAAGAAGAGCGGGAGAGAAGAAGAGAAAGAATGAAGAGGTTCTGGGAGAAGAAGAGGAAAATGCAGTCCATGAAGGGGCTACCCGTGGTCCTAAGAGGCCGTAATGCAAGAAGAAGAATTAGATTTCATGGACTCTTCTTTAAACAACAGATGAGGCAAGAAGCTCTAACAATGGGCACAAAAATAACCAGGAAACGATGTTTTCATTGTTGCATGTGTTTCATGGAACAGCTGTTCAATGTAATATTCATCATTCCATGTTCATGAACAAGCAATTTAACTTGGTATCATATTGACCTCATAGGTACTCAGTGCCAAAACCATGCATAAATATTAATGTATTGTACACTGATGGAAAAAAATCACAACACCAAAAAATAATTAATGTAGAGTACCGAAATTTTGTGAATACATTTGTCTAGACAACATATTTAAGTGATTTACATTTCAAGATCCCAGGTTAATGTAAGTGCGAGATAAGCCATTGCAAATGTGAAATGCTCATACATTAATAATTTGTGTAACCACCAGCCTGTTGAATCCAAGCAAGCAAATGTGCATTCATTTTGTTGTACAGGTGCCGGATGTCAGTTTGTGGGATGGAGTTCCATGCCTGTTGTACTTTGTTGGTCAGTACAGGGATGGTTAATGCTGGAGTTAGTTGTCAGATGATGTCCCATATGTGCTCGATTGGAGACAGATCTGGTGATGGAGCAAGCCAACCAATTTCTTTAAGAAAAGTTCAAATTACAGATGGTGATTGGCAAATTGTAGCAACAACCAGATGGAACTTAATCATTTAGCAGCTACAATTTCATAGTCCTTTTCGACACTCATTACAGCTAAGTCAGACAGGGTAGTAAAATATAGGTTTTGCTTTATACAAATTGTTACCCCACCCTACTTGATGTTACTTCTGCAATAGTAAGAATATAAAATCAATTTTTTCTGTTGAGTTAATTTAGGGTTTAGCCTGTGCTGAGAAATGCATCATATTCAGATATCCTTTTGTTCACCTGTTAATAGTACATTAATTTTATTGATATTATTATGCAGGAATTGTACATTATGCTACTACTGTACAGCCAGTAACAAATGCTCTCTCTGATCAAGAAGCACAGCTAGTTAGGATAAATAAGATAGTGCCTTACAGAATTGAAACTCCATAGTGGAAATCAGTTACAACAATTAATGACTTCCGAACAAGTATTTTACGAATAGTTTATAACAGATGGCCTGGGATGAAATTTGTAATGAACCAAATTCTGAACTAAAATTTAATCTATCTCGTGATAAAGACTCATAGCATTATTTGAAAATAGCTTTTTGTATATGATAATCAGAAAGCACATTAAACAGTCAGGTAAAAAAGCATGGATCACTATAAGGATTAATGTATCTTGTGAAAGGAAAAGGAAAATGTACCTATTGGCAAGAACAAGAAGAGAAGCTACGGTAGTTGCACACTACCACGACAACTCTAAATTACTAGAAAAAGTATCAGAAAATCAAGGATCATGCACATTATGTCAGAAAACAGTAATTTCAACAACAGGCTTAATGCTATAAGGAATGTAGTGAAATGAGAGACAGGAATATTAGCCACAGAACAGGACATCATCCTATTGAATTAAGTGGAAGCACTATAAATGATGAGTTACAGGTAGCAAAGATATTTAATAATCATGTCTTCAATAATAATGGGACAAACAGTTCAAGAGAAAAATCAAAGCAGTATGTTGAAAAAGCAATTCATATAAACAATCAATAATATTAACACATCACCAACTTATCTCTCTGAAGTTAAGAGTGTGATGCTTCGAATATTAGTAAGCTGTGCGATAACCTGCACACAATGCATGGAGTGCATTTTAACCTCCAAGGGAAATGTTTGTGTTTGATTGTGTCAACAAAATAATAAAAGACAAATTTTCAAAGATTAAAACTGTAAGTTTCCTACTGTGAGAGTGAGGAAAGTAAAATGAACAAGAAAGAAAAGAGATAATGCAATGCTACTGTCAAGCGAAATATAAACTGAAGGTATGTGGTGCTGTAAATATGACACCTAACTACCAAGTTGTGAATAAACCTCATCTAAAAATTTATTGCCATATGTAGGATCCCTGGTTACTAAGGTCAGTGAAATTAACATACTATTAACAGGTGAACTAAATGATATCTTTAGGCTTACCTGAGTACTGGCATACCCCCCAAAGTGAATTCAACATACAAAAAATGAATTTATTTATATTATACTCTTACTACTGCAGAAATAACAACAGGCATGGTGGGGTAGTAATTGACATTACAGAAAATATGATTTTACTGCCCTACCTGATATAACTGGAACAAATGTCGAAAACAGCTATGAAATTGTAGTTGTAAATATTATTAAGTTCAACCTGGTTATTCCTACAGTTTACTGATCACCATCTGGAAATTCTGAACTTTTCTTACATAAATTGGAGTCATTGCTAAGCAGAGTAAATAAAATGGATTGAGATTTGACAATATGTGGTAACTTCAACATTCATTTCCTCACAAATAGTAGAAACACACAGAGCTTTGAATCTTGTTACATTCTACAAATTAAGGGTTGAAATAAAAGCTGCTGTCCAAGTAGCGGTCCCTTCTCATTCCCTCATCATTCTCCAAAATTTCTGAGAAGCTAATGTATTCTAGAATACTGGTAGTATCTCTTAGCAACAATAGTATCCTTTGCAAATCACAGTTTGGGTTTCAGAAGGGTTTCTCTACTGCGAATGCCTTTTACATGTTCACTCACCAGATTTTCCAAACATTAAATAATAAAATAGTGCTGGTTGATATTTTCTGTGAGCTCTCTAAGACACTTGACTGTTTGAATCACAGTATTCTCCTAGATAAATTGAAGTTTTATGGGACTGATGGTATAGCCAACCAAAGGATAATGTCATATCTAACCAAACAATGCAGAAAGTTGTAGTTAGTAATTGAAGCAATGCAGTCCAGCATCATAGTTCTCACTGGGGAGAAATAACTTATAGGGTTCCCCAAGGCTCAATCTTAGGTGCACTACTGTTCCTCATTTATGTAAACGATCTTCCATTTCATATATAACAAGCAGAATTTCTTCTTTTTGCAGATGACACTAGCGTCATAATCAAACTAAGCATACATACAGAAAAAGAAGAAATGATACATAAGGTTCTTAAAAGTATCATTGACTGGTTTTCAGTGAATGGTCTCACCCCAATTTTCAAGACACAACATATTCAGTTCTGCACATCTAGAGGTACTACACCAATGATAAGTATAACACATGGTGAGGAAATAATAAATAGGGTGGAAACTTCAAAATTCTTAGGGGTCCATACTGATGAGCATTTAAATTGGAAAAAGCACTCTTTGGAACTACTAAAACAAATTCATTCACCCACATTTCCACTTAGCATTATTGCAAATCTTAGGGAGAGATAAATCAGTAAGTTAATATATTTGGCATATTTTCATTCAATAACAACACATGGAATACTGTTCTGTGGTAACTCATCTTTAAGAAAGAAAGTCTTCATTGTGCGAAAACATGCTGTAATAATAATATGTGGTGCTCACTCATGATCATCTCATACGCATCTGTTTAAGGTATTTTCTGACTACTACTTCACAGTGTATTTATTCCCTCTTGTAATTTCTTGTAAATAATCTACTATAATTCAAAAGGAACAATGAGGTTCATATTTACAATACCAGAATGAAAAATGGCACTCATTACTCCACGTTAAGGTTGTCTTTAGCACAAAAAGAGATGCACAAAGCTACAACAAAAATTTCTGATCACTTACCCAGTGATATAAAATGTCTGACAGACAGCAAAGTAAAATTTGATAACAAACTCAGAAATTTCTTCTTGACAACTCTTTCTATTCTGCAGAAGTAATGTGTAAACGGTGGTGGGTAGGAATTACTAATTGCGATGTGAATGTAAAATGACTTGTTCTACAATCTATCATACAAAGTGATCCATGGAATATGTAACTAACTAACTAACTTGTGAAACAGCTCTAGATCTGTTTCTAGTGAAGAAGAGTTTACACAGCACTTCACTAAAAAATTTCAGAGCAGGTTTTACTCACCATTATCGATTAGGGTTGGAAAGTTAATTAGTGAGATCAAATTGTAGGACCTAGGTTATTTTTCCTATCCAAATCCTTTAGAAAGTCTGCACTAAAATCAGTACAGACTAGTAACTGCTTGCTGCTGTCTGCGATAGCTTAGTAAGAATACCAGATTTCTTACAAACAGTTCAAAATTTCCCAGTGGCGATCCATATCCATTATGCAATTAATAGTTAACTATTTTTCAGTATTAATTCACAAGAAAATACTTCTATATGCAGATTGCTACAAAAGCTACTTGTCTCAATGTTTTTGAACTTGTGTTCTGTCTTAATATATGTAATACCTCCCCCTTTTCCCATATTAGTTCTACATGAGTAATATGCTAGTGTGTAATCTTTTATGTTTAACTTCTTTGACCCTGTGGTTATGTGGTGCTCAGAAAGGCACAGAAGGTCTATCTTTTCAAAGCTCTCAAAATTTTCTAAACAGATGAGAAGATTTTCTGCCTTATTACTCAGTCCTCTAATATTCTGCTGAAATTAGCTAACCTTACTTTTCTGCACATCCTTAAGCATTTTGTCCAGGTCTTCTGTTATTTTAACTTCTTTAATAATAGGGTGCCTAAATCCTGATTCTAACCCAAAAAAGTTACCTCTCTGATACCAGCAGCCACAGGGGTCTTGGCTTATGTGATGGTGGTCTCCTGTACATTTTCTGCAAGAGGTTCAGCCAACCAGTCTTTCCTTCTGCTATTAAGGTGTAGGCTGTGTCTAGCATATCCTCATCTTGCAATTGTAGCAACAGGCACTAACTACACTCATACAAGATTTCATTTCAGTCAGCACCAGCATGCTTACCTCAGTATTCACACAACTCACAGCAGTGGTCATGGTGCTGTAGGATGTCCACAAACCTCCCATTGTGTAGTTAATGCTCCAATTTGCTCCAGGTTACTCCTAAGACTATAAGTTCTGTATTTAGCCAGACTGTTCCCAGCTCTGCCTACTATGATTGCCTGATCCTCTTTTCCAAAATCTTTACACAAATTTCCTATGTCCTCTGTCATCTTGCTAAGGCTAGCACATGGCTTCACAATACTTGTGATCTGGTATTCTGTTCCTAATTTGTACTGTACCATAGGGTCTACACCCCTGCCATGGCTTCTACCAAGCAGCAAGACTCTTCTTGTTTACATTCTCTCTTTTGATACTGACATACACTTCATTTCTTTGCTAGATGTCTGCTGCACCCTACTGCTGGACGAGCAGCATTAAATTTTCCTTTCATATAATAAAAACAGAACAATGCGCAGTCTTTTATACTCACAGTTTTTTTTTTTGAGGAAATTACACACCTTGGTTGAAATATGCAAATGATAACATGTTTGTTAGATGAATTAATATTTGAAATTTATAAAACTATTTTATTTTTAATTTCATCTGAAGATGAAATGAGATTATATTCATAAGCCCTCAAAAATGATATTTGTTTTACAAACAAGTGCATCATAAAATTGGAAACATACACATGTTTCTGTTGAAAATCAATATCAATCTCTCTCTCTCTCTCTCTCTGTGTCACGCACGTGCGCGCCCACATACACACACACACACACACACACACACACACACACACACACACACACACACACACACACACTCCTCTCTCTCCCCTGCTACTTCTCAACTGCTAGATGCAACTTCCGTAGGGTAGCTGGGGAATAATAGAATATTGAAAAACCATTCTTGAATAGGGATTATAGAGTGCATCTCTTTATATGAATGTTACAGTATTTATTACTGCTAAAAGAAGTTTGCACTTAATAAGCTACCTAGAGAGACACTATTATCTTGTTCATGACATTCTGATATCTAAGATTTCCTTATGGGTCCTACACACTTTAGCAATATTCTAGGATGTGTATGTAAGCAAACTCCTTTCTGGACTGATTGCATTTTCCTAGTATATAAGTGAACCCAAGTCTGCTACCTCATCTACAACAGAGCCTGTTTAATCATTCTATTTCATATTCCTACACATTGTTGCATGCAGGTATTTGTATCAGCCGACTGATTCCAGTTGTGACTTATTCATATTGCAGGCACAGGATGTTACATTTTGTGTTTAGTGAAGTGCAAAATTTTACATTTCTGAAGATTTAAATCAAACCGTCAAACTATGCTTCACTTTGAAATCCTATCATGATCTGACTTAATATTTGTATACCTTTCTTCAGACAGGACTTCATTAAAGGTAACTGCATCATCTGCAGAAGTCTGAGATTACTATTAACATTGTCTACCAAGTTATTAATACGCATCATGAACAGCATGGGTCACAATGCACTTCTCCCAAACATGTATGAAGTTACTTCTACGCCAGACAATTGAGAAGTGAGAGGAAATCCCAAAGTTGCTAGAGTAGTATAGGGAGCTGGTCAATCCCAACGATCCTTTGTCTGCTACACTTATTACAACAGTATCAGATTCCCAAAAAGAGCAGTCCATCAGTCTGTCAGAGACCATGCCACATTCTACACCAGGAACAGTCAACCTTTTTTTATCTACCACCCACTTTTGTTTCTCTGTTAGAAGTAAAATTTTCTACCATCCTATTGTTTCACAGTAACAACTACCATAAGAGCAGCCAAGCCAATGGCAAATCACCAGTGGCAGTAGACAGGAAAAAAAAAAAGAAAAAATACTGAGGAGAGGGAAGGAGAGTGGGGTGGGAAAGACCACTTGGTATGTAATTTTTTGTTTGTTTCATATTTGTTTCTTAGAGGATAGTATGTCAGTTGATATGGGGAACGAATACCTCAAAATAAATAAATTAATTAATTAATTAAAAATGCCCTTATATAACTTATTTTTTGTTTGTTTGTTTGTAGGTACACATCTGCAGTCCTGGTACACACTGAAATGCCACAGTACTGTAAAATGCCACTACAGCAGTCAAAATAAAGTTTCACAGCTTACTGATAAAGTTGGGAAATTTACTTTCAGCTACACCAGCAGCATGATATGGTACTGTGGTGAAGGGTGACATTCCATACCAAAAAGAAACTTGAGCTAGCTAGTTTGGTTTGAGTGCAGTCACTTGTGCCAAACTGACTCGGTACAGGGGGTTGGACTCACAGAGCCGGAGTGATGCAGCAGTAGCAGGCCCATGTACTATTGACAATTCACAAACATATGTACATGATGTCAAAAGTGCCAACATAGTTTGCACAAAGACAATCTTTGTTGGAAACATGTGCACCCATGGATTGTAAAGCACTAAACTTACAGCACAACATGATAAATCACATTATAGAGCTCAATGACACAGTTCTTTTGATGTATAGATTGACTCTCAAAATGATGTATTTAATTATTTAATCAGAAAGAATTTTAATGACTTTTACATAAACTGTAATAACTTTATACTTATTATGCAACAGAAAAGATCAACTTAGCAAATGAAAGCACTCACTGAGACAAATCAAATGAGGTTCCCAAATGTTTCTTGATGTACTTAATTAGCCAATGAGAGGCATATTATTCAAATGATTAATTAAAGTCTGCATAATTGTTTACACAAGACAGATACATGAGAAGCATTGAAGCACACGTTGGAAAACATAAGCACACATTATGAACAACATTAACATTGTAAGTTTTCAGGGTTTAAATGCCAATTTTCATTAATTAATTAGGTTTCTTTCCAAATTTGTCCATAATTTAAAATTCATTACAGCTACACAAATTTGGAAGGAAGGAAGATTAGGTTAACGTCCCATTGACATCACGGTCATTAGAGGTGGAGCACAAGCTCGGAATGTGTCAAAGGAGGAGGAAGAACACTGGCCTTGCTCTTTCAAAGGGGCCATCACACCATATGCCTGGAGCAATTTAGAAAAATCATGGAAAACCTAAATCTGGCGCCTACATGGATTTGAACAGTCGCCGTCCTGAATGTGACTCTCTCTCTCTGCCAGCTGAACACAATGCTGGGATTTTAGTTCAGCAGGTGAACTGTAATCCCAACATTGTGTGTCCAGCCAGCATAATGTAGGTACATGCACTGGTGTGTGTGTGTGTGTGTCTGTGTGCATAGCTAGCTCATCAAATTATTTTTTTCTGAAAGCCACCAAAGCATTTATTCTCTTTTGTGTGTGCCTGTTGACAATTCAGCACTTCTACTATTTGGTGAGTGGTCTCCTTACTCCTAAACAAAAGGTTGTAGTTAATCACATGATAGTGTACTTGTGCCATGTTGTTGTATAAAAATTACTGGAAAACCTTGTGATTTCTTTCACTGGCACTTACCTCATTTTTGCCAATAAAAGTATGGCACTTGGCACATTCTACATTTTCCTGTGTAAAGTATTACTTTTCTATACAAATAATTAAACTTTAAAATTGTCATGTCTGCCTGTTTGAACAGGGTAAGCTAAAAAACTACTAGACAAATTTCCATGGGATTTTCACAGGTAACTTGAATGTAACTTGGGTCAATGTATAGGCTTTATTTCACAAAAATCAGAGCATGGAAAAAAACATCACAATTTAAAATTTTATCTAAACCGTAGTGTCTGTCTGTCTGTCTGAATGTGCTAATCTACATAAACTACCACTTGAACTTTCATGGGGTTTTCACAAGTAACTTGAGTATAGCTTAGAGCAACGTGTAGGCTTTATTTCATAAAAAAAACAATGCCCAAAATAAAAACAGATACCATAATTTAAGTTTTTAGGAGTATGCTCAGCTTAACAATGGCATAGCACACCAAAGAACCAGTACTTCAATTACATAAGTGTTTTCAGAAATTTACATCACTTACAAAACTAAGTGCCACAATCTTATCTTTACAAATACAAACCAACACAGAATTTACCTGGCTAGGATATATTGATTTACTGATTTTGCTTTGAGTATTAAAAACTTAATGAAATTCCTTTGTTTCTTTTGATAGGTTTCCTTTATATTGGACTTCTTGTCTAGGAAAAATGAATTTATTGACATGATCCTATGAGGGTTCTGTTTTTTGAGGTACAGAACACTAAAAAGAAATGGTATGCAAAGGCTGTTCTTTAATTTCTGTTGTGAAGCAGGAGCTTATAGCTAGGCATTCATAGGAGGAGGGAAATTAAAATGCTTTTGCCACAGTAATATGAATCTTATCCTAGATGATAACTGAAAAAAAGTGCAGGTTTTTTTGTCAAAGAATTTTTAATAAACCAAAGAAAACCGAATAACTACGAATCAAATTTTTGAGACTTAGTCCATTACTGATGTCCAGTCTTCATGTATATGAATCTAATGATTTTTTTTAATTGTTCAAGAAATAATGCTGAATTGTAATACAGGGCAACATTGTTGCTGTAGATAACTTTAAAATGGTAATGCCATTGTTATCATCATTCGTCACCATTTGCATGACAACCACAAGTATATGAGACAGTGTCTGTCAGTAACAACATGTTTTTAACTGTTGTCATTGGAATGTAATATTAGTACTCTTTGACAGTATAAACCCATTGTGTTACAAACTGAACACGTTTCACACTATGATCATTGTTAACTTGAAGCATGGCACTGCATGAAAGTCAACAAAATACTGTATTTTGTGCAGAGTAAGACGTACTTTTTTCTTCAAAAAATTGCCTCCAAAAATCAAGTGTACCTTATACTCGCAATTAATATAAAAATTCTCAGTGTTTGATTTAAAATTCCCACCAATCTTAAAAATGGCCATCAATTCGATGCCACATGAAACATATTTCTATCTGGCATCATTGGATACAACTGGCAGCATTTTGCAACAATACGATGCAAATGAGTTGCAGGGATTCACAAGCTTCTTAACACTGTCTCTGTCTCCCTCCCACCCCGCCATCTCAAATCCAGAATACTGTCTAGCCTATGTCGTGTCATTGCTTTCTTTTATTGGTAATAGTACAATATTTTTGTTAGTAGCTTCACTGAAGCACCAAAGAAACTGGTACACCTGCCTAATATCGTGTAGGGCCCCCGCAAGCATGAAGAAGTGCCACAACATGACGTGGCATGGACTTCACTAATTTTTTGAAGGAGTGCTGGAGGAAATTGACACCATGAATCCTGCAGGGCTGTCTATAAATCTGAAAGAGTACGAGGGGTTGGAGATCTCTTCTGAACAACGCACTGCAAGTCATCCTGGATATGCTCGATAATGTTCATATCTGGGGAGTTTGGTGGCCAGTGAAAGTGTTTAAACTCAGAAGAGTGTTAGTGGAGCCACTCTGTAGCAATTCTGGACGTTTGTGGTGTCACATTGTCCTGCTGGGATTGATCAAATCCATCGGAATGCACAATGGACATGAATGGATGCAGGTGATCAGACAGGATGCTTATGTACATGCCACATGTCAGAGTCATACCTTGACGTATCAGGGGTCCCATATCACTCCAGCTGCACATGCCCCCTATCGTTACAGAGCCTCCACCAACTTAAACAGTCGCCTGCTGACATGCTGGGTCCATAGATTCACGAGGTTGTCTAGATGCCCGTACATGTCCATTAGCTCAATACAATTAGAAACGAGACTCGTCCAACCAGGCAACATGTTTCCAGTCATCAACAATCCAATGTCGGTGTTGACGGGCCCAGGCGAGGCATAAATCTTTCTGTCATGCAGTCATCAAGGGTACACGAGTGAGCCTTCGCCTCCGAAAACCCATATCGATTATGTTTCATTGAATGTTTCGCATGCTGACACTCGTCGATGGCCCAGCATTTAAATCTGCAGCAATTTGCAGAAGAGTTGCACTTCTGTCACATTGAATGATTCTCTTCTGTCATCATTGGTCCCGTTCTTGCAATATCTTTTTCCAGCTGCAGCGATGTTGGAGATTTGATGTTATACAGGATTCCTGATATTCACAGTACACTCGTGAAATGGTCGTACAGGAAAATTCCCACTTCATTACTACCTCAGAGAAGCTGTGTCCTATCACTCATGCACTAACTATAACAACAAGTTCAAACTCACTTAAATCTTGATAACCTGCCATTGTAGCAGCAGTAACCAATCTAACAACTGTGCCAGACACTTGTTGCCCTATGCCAACCGCAGTACCGTATTCTGTCTGTTTACATATCTCTGTACTTGAATACGCATGCCTATAACGGTTTCTTTGGCGCTTCAGTGTTGTTTTGTAATGGGGGGGGGGGGGGGGGGGGGGGGAAAAAAAAAAAAAAGGTACTCGTATCATGTGGGCTGAAAACTGAAATTACAGGGTGTTTCAAAAAGGACTTTACAAGTTCGAAAATTCATACAAATTAATTCATAGTACCTACAGCGGTGATTTTAGTGTCAATTTGTAGGAAAATACATCAAGTTTTGTCTCGTGTAGCTTGCTAGTGCTGAATCGCACTATAAGGAGCGCTAGCAGCAGTTGCATTAAAGATGGTTGCCTTCACTGGACCCAAGTGTGCTAGGTTTGTGTTTTGGTTTGACGAACTGAAGTCGGCAACAACAGTTCAGCATAATTTCCATAACAAGTACACTAAAGATCCTCGTAGTAGGCCTACAATTTATGAGTGGCATAATGTTTTGTAGAAATAGGGTGTTCAGTAACACATAGGAAATCATCAGGTTGTCCAAGCACATCTGATGACATCATTGATTGAGTGAGACGTTTTGTCAACAGCCCTACAAAATCGACCCCGCATGCAAATCACACATATGATTGTTTGGCATGTGTTGAGAAACCATTTGCATTTGAAACCGTACAGATTGACAATCATCTGATAAAATTGCTTGCAAATATTTCTGTGCGAATATGTTAAATCGATTATATGAGGATGAACATTTCTTGGACAAAATCATCTTTTCTGATGAGTTGACTTTTCACTTAAGTGGCAACGTTAGCACACATAACTGTAGGATTTGGGGCAGTGAAAGTACACATCAAACATGGAAACATGCTGATAATAGCCCAAAACTGAACGTTTTTTGTGCACTGAGCAAGAACAACATGTACGGCACCTTTTTTTTTCCATGAGAGAACCATCAACGGGATAGTGTACCTAGATACGTTACAAAAATCTTAATACCACAGATCACTGAGGATGATCAAGAATGAAATGTTTACTTCATGCAAGATGGTGCACTGCCCCACAATCTGGATGACATCTGGGATTTTTTCAGTGACCGTTTTCCAGGTCAATGGATTGGCCTTGATGCGTCAATTGCACGGTCCCCACGTTCCCCAGACCTGAAACCACTAGATTTCTTTTTTATGGGGATTCATCAAGGATATCATGTTTGTACCTCATCCCAGCTTCTCTACCTGAACTTAGAGCAAGAATTTACACCGCCACTGAGCAAGTTACACCTGCAACGCTACAGTGAGCTTGGGAAGAAATTGACTTCTGATGGGATGTGTGCAGGATAACAAACAGAAGCCACATACAGCGTCTTTAGTATAAGGCGAAAAAACTTGAGATGTTTCCCTACAAAATAACACTAAACCTAGCTCTACATCTTCTTTCAACAAATTTATATGAATATTTAAAGTTGTAAAGTTCTTTTTGAAATGCCCTTTACTAGAATATGCAAAACAACATGGAAACAAAGCAACTGAGCTGCATTTCAGCCCTCCACCAACAGAGAAAACCATAGAGGACTGAAGGCAACAGGGCCAAAACTAGAAGATGGTGTATTGCAATTGATTCAAGGACACTGTCAAAATGGCATTGGAATTAATACCAAAATGATTCAAATGCATGCTCATAAGCTAGTGCTACAGTGGAACTTAGCAGACTTTAAGGATGGAATTGGGTGATGCTACAGGTTTATGAAGCATCATGGCCTTAGCGTGCAAACAAAAACCAAAATATCTCAGAAAATGCCACATGAGTATGAAGAGAAAATATTGTTTCCATCATTTCATAACTCAACATCAAAAGAAAACCAGGGTGGAACTAAGCCAAACAGCGAATATGGATGAAACTTCTGTGACATATGATGTCAGACAAAACTGTTGCCTTGAAAGGTGCTAAAACTATAACTACAAAAACAAGTGGACATGAAAAAATGCTCTACACTGTTGTTTTCTGCTGACAGTACTAAACTTAATACAATGATCATTTTCAAGTGCAAAACAATAACAAAACCTTCCCAAATACCACCTGGTAGTGGTGTTCACATACAGGACAAGGGCTAGGTGGACGAGGATGGTTTGAAATTATGGAATAACAGTGTGTGGGAGAGAAGGAAAGCTGCTTTATTGACAATGAGTTCTCTTCTTATGCTAGATCAGTTTAGGAGTCATTTGAAAAATTCTGTGAAAGAGAAATTGAGACAGGGAAATACAGAGCTTGAGGTTATTCCAGGAGGACTTATTTCACAATTGCAACCTCTTGATGTCTCGATAAATAAACCATTTAAATTTTTATATGAGGGATGAATGGAACAAATGGATGAAACCCAACATGAATTCATGCCGAAGGGAGCTTTAAAATGACCTACAATCAAACAAGTGTGTCAGTGGATAAAACAGTAATTGTCTAGAGTGAGAGAAGACATTATTGTTAAATCTTTCAAGAAGTAGTGGCATAAGTAATGCTCTCGATGACAGAGAAGACCATCTCGTATAAGAAGAGGACAATGACGATGACAAAGAGGAAGAAGAAGAAGAAGAAAGTTCAGATGACCATTTTCAGGAATTTTTAAAGGTCAGTTTGCTTTTATAAACTAAGAATTGTTTTCAGTCTGGCTTTGCAATCTAATAATAAAAATGGTAAAAATATCTTTTTTTTTCTAAACTGCTTAAAAATTAAGATGCATCTTGTAGTCTGTAGCATCTTATAGTCCATAAAATATGGTACTACTTTGCATTGAGATCGGTAAAAAGAGAGTATTCAGTTCTGATCTACAACACACACACATTCAAATGTGGATCCACATTTATAATCTTAAGACACCTACCTGCAGTTTTGTGCAAATAATGAATTCAAAGCTGCCTGGTGATTTCTCAGGCACGTTACACTCTGCCGCACTTACAATCATGCAATGAAAAATGGACCTGTATCCTGAGACCTATGGATGACAACAACAAAGATTCCTACGGTTGGTGAGCATGCCCCAGGTGGCCATGATGGCACAACAAACTTTAAAGCAATTGAATACAATTTTCACCTTTCCTTACACTTCTCCACAACCTGTTGTTTACATGACAGGATCTCGGTATGGTTTTTTTAACAAAATTACTTGGCACATTTCCTTGTTCAGTGAAGAGTTTAACTTTCCTTAGAGTCTCTCAGAATTTCCTGAATCTTTCAGAATTACCCAAGAGTTCACCAACATTCCCATAAAATTCAGTTTCCCTGTGAATTCCCTATTTCCCTTGTTTTCCAGACAAGTTACTACCCTGTAAATGAGGCAGAACTCAAAGAAGACTGAGGAAAAGATGGGCATCACCACAGGCAAATGTCTTAAGTGTAGAAGAAGAAGACGAAGAAGTCACATTTTACTATGTCGTCACACCAATTCCATATGTAGGCAGCATTCAATGGTGCATACAATCTTACCTGCATATACTCTTGTTTCAGTTGCATATACTGAACCTTCATGTATAGGTAGAATTAAATTAAATATTTTATAACACACTTCAGTTATCGACAAATGATTTAATGTGGAACATAATCTCGGCTCATGAGACATTTTCATTGTTTCACATAGTAGTATTTCACATTATACCACACACAGTGGCGGCCCGTACGCATACAAGCTGGGAGCTCAGATAAATATGAGAGTGCGAAATTAATAGCATCTGCAGTATAACAGTTACACTTATCAACATATTATGCAACTTCAGCTGATGCCAATAATAACAATAACAATACGCATAACTTGTCTGAAAAAAGGAAGAATTGCTATTGTGAAATTTTGTTGTTTTTTTTTTTACATAATTCAGTACAGTTTATGGCAAGAAGAAATAATGTTTAAGCTTTCATTACTCTCCGTTTCGCATTTTTGTGTAAGTGGGAGTTTTTGTGCTTTTTAACTTTTTTGGACAAATGTGCAAGATCCCAAATTCATATATTACTCAATGAATTAATGTCTGGGCCAAAACTCAGGCATTGTTACATTGCATCCACACAACTACTTATGCTTATTATACACTTCTTTGTTAAGTGTTTGCTTGTAGTCATGTTTATTTGATTTCGTCACTTCCACAGACAACAGATCTGGTCTGGAATGTCCTAGTTTCTTTGTGGCTAACTTTTCATGGTAATTTTCTTTTCTGTTAGCACTTAACACAGGTTCAACAAAGTTCATGTTTACATTCCACAGGAAGGCCAATTCGTGCACAGTAGACAACCAACTCCAAACACAAACTGTCATTTGAGTAAATGATTACATTCAAGTAGTACTATCTACCATCAAGGTCACTCGAGTAGAAAACAAATGTGGCTCTGCGAGCCATACGGGCCAAAAACACACCATCTTTGACCCCCATATTTAAATGAACTACAACATAAAATGTTGTCCGGTCTAATTTTACTACATAGTGAGTGACTTTGCATATCTATGGAGTGTGCTACTGCATAGTGGGATTTGTGCAAGCGAATGTAGATAAAAGTGTGATACCAACTGGTGGCATTTACGTAAACATGTAGTTGACTGGTAAGGCCTAGCAGTGCATGCAGTGAACCGTGCACATTGTTTACCAAATTCGTATGTATTCAGCTCGTAAGGCAATTACATCACACCCGTTGCGCATGTGCAGAAGCTCCTTAAAATGTGCACAATTGAATGTGTGCTCGCGAACCTGATGCCAAGTTTCACTGAGTCTAGAGGAGTAATTGTAGCACACTGCAGTAGATTTAGTGCTGTGTATTTCAGATTACTGCATCTACATTATGTTTAACAGCACTCAAAGAAAAATAACCAATATATCCTCAAAATGTCAAAAGTTAGGGTCTTCACGTGCTCTTGTGCTCTTTCACAGCAGTCGCCACTGACCACACAAGATTCATCTCCATTCATGTGATGCACGTGTCCAGCTACAAGTTCTGTCCAGGCTTTAAGATGACACTATCATTTATGAATTGCCTTTATATCTTGCTATTGTCTTACAGTTTGGTGAATTGACATACATGGTAGCTGGATTGCCAGTAAAGGTATCATTATAGATGGATTTGAATACATTTTATGTATGAGCTGAGAATATATTGTTTATTGTTCTGAAATGTAGGCAACACATCCAAGTAAAACTGTACAGTGTAAATAATTCCAGCTTGAGTGGCCACAGGTAGATGTATACAAGGGTGGGTGAACAGCTGATGCATGGGCAGTAAGGGAGTCACACTGTAGCCTACATAAACATATGCTTCAACCAAGCACATGTGGGCACGGATGGACAAATGGCATATGAACAGGATGTGAATGCAATACAATGGCATCTAGTGAGCAGACTACAACTTAGGCCTGCCAGATGGGTGAGCACAAGTGCTACTAGGCACCTGTGCCCCAGGGAAGAGAGCTGTAACAGCTTGGTGTACTATATAGTAAATTAGATGTTAATTTATTCTAGGAGGTGAAAGTCACGTGCACTTCCAACATGACACTACAACTTACCAAGTATTTTGTCTAACATATATTTGCTTGATTGACAACACAGTTTTGGTTCTTTAATTCTCTAACATGTATTATTGTTCTCATATGAATGAAAGATTTTTATTTTAATAGCATTTTATCTTCTCTTCTACACATCAGCTAACATAATTTTTGGGAATTCTGTTCATTCTGTACATAGCATTAACCTTGAACATGAAATGCAGTGTTCAGAAAGCACTGTTGTAAATAATGAAATTACACCAATAGTGGTTGTAGAAAGTTATTTCTGTCCATTTATCTATTAAATAAGGACTGCAGACCCACTTGGAGCCATCAAGGTGGTCTTAGTCTTTATAATTACAATGCCTAATACAACAATTTTATGCATAAAATAACTGGGTCTAAATAAGTCTTCACATCTAAAATGACAATCACGTGTTACATCTGCATTCCATATGAAACAGATTCTGGGACACAACACTTTGTTTATGAGTCTTTTAAAATTTCAATGTAATTTGATTAAATTACTTACCTCACCATGATTGTAATAGAAGCAGAGAGTTGATAATATTCCACCAGCAATGGAATCACTGAAAATAAGTAAACAGTTAATTAAGACTTGTACTAATTGTAATTAATAGAAGTGCAATGTCAGTGTACAAGTGTCACCAATACATACGTTCCCTCACTCTGTTAGAAATCGAAAATGGAGCGGCCCATATATGCCTCCTGAAAACAATATGCAGTAATGTTTTGAGCAAAGGAAGGAATGAGTGGAGATATACTGACCCAAATAGGTCCTGCCTAGAAGGTAACCACCATCAACTAAAGATAACATTATTTTGGAGCATGTAGCCTTGTGGAGCATGTGGCTTGTGTGTATCCTCGCTCACCCAAGCCACTTTCTGGTGGGTCACAAGATCATAGCTGCAGTAAAGAATTTGTCCACTGCTGCCAGTTTTTCATTATTATTTTTTTTCATTTTGATGAACATCATAGCATAGAACACAGTTCATGGTTGAAAAACTAGTCCTGCACTTATACAAAATGACAAATAGTTCCTCAGTGATGCAAACAGTCCCATTTATTGCTATTGTGGCAGTATCAAAATAATTACTATATTTGTTTAGGAATAAAATACGATCAACTGACTGTATTTCAGTTTTTCAGGTTTTGATTTCCATTATGTATTTTAAAGCCATTAGCAGGGATTCCAATATTCACTTAAGGCTTTCCTTCAAAACCTGGTAAAGCAGACACTACTGAGGAAGGTTATGTTGTTATATAAATGGGAAAAAAACATTAAAAAAAATAAACCAGAGCAGTATAAAACATCTGCATATTCCGAGAACCTGTTTCACTGATGTCCATGTTAAAACTCATCTAAGATTTGTGGTTTTTATTTCACAAATACAAGGTCTGTTCAAAAACTTCCAGAACTTTGTACACGAAATTTTTCTACATTTACCTTTTACTTATTGTGCAGGGTCTCCTTCGAAATACTCTCCTCCACACTTGATACACCATTCCCAATGCCGTTTCCACTTGTGGAAGCAGCCTTTGTACGCCTACTGTGGGATCACACGAGACGCCATCTGCGAATTTTCTTTTATCTCATCTATCACTGCAAATCTTCATCCTTTCAACAGGATTTACAACTTTGGAAATAAAAAAAAATGTGTGCAGGGGTAGGTCTGAAGGGTAAGGAGGATGAGGCAGCACAGTGATTTAATTTTTTGTGCAAGAGTCACGCACCAACAGGGATGAATGTGCCAGTGCGTTATAGTGATGCAAGAGCCATGAATTGTCTCATCACATTTCAGGCCGTTTCCTTTTCACATTATCTTGCAGGCATTGCAACACATCCCAATAGTACCATTGATTAACATTTAGTCCCTGTGGCATGAATTCCTGATGAGCTAATCAAAGGAAACTATCAGCATGGCTTCGACATTTGACCTGATCTGTTGAGTTTTTTTTTTTTTTTTTTTTTTTGGTCTTGGAGAACTTTTCCCGGCCCATTGTGAAGATTGAACATTTGTCTCAACATCATAACCTTAGGCCCATCCTTATCACCAGTTACGATTCTCTTAAGGAGCATCTTGCTCTCATTTGCGTAATCCAAAAGCTCTTCACAGACTGTGAGGTGAAGGTCTTTCTGGTCTTGAGCCATGGGATGAACCTGGTGGCAGCACGATGCATTCCAAGATGCTGTGTCAGGAATTCATGACATGATCCAACTGAAATGTTACATTCTTCTGCAGTCTCTCAGATAGTCAGTCTCCAGTTGGCACACACAATTTCATTGACATTTCTGACATGAGCAACATTGGCAGATTTGAAGGGCACCCTGAACTAGGATCATCTTTAACTTCCATCTGGCCATTTTTAAGCCAGGTGAACCATTCGTAACAGCAAGTACAGCTTAACCAGGCAGCACCATAGGCTTCCTGCATCATTTTGTGTGTCTATGTAAATGTTTTCTTGAGTTTCACACAAAATTTAATGCAGATGTGTTGCTCCTTTAGCTCTGCCATTTTGAAATTCGCAAACTGTGCGATACAATGTTCTACTCAACACAGTACTGAACAATAACTAACATACATACAACAAGGAAACTTCTGACAGTTATACATTAAACACAGGCATATGGAGGAATGCTGACCTCATTTCACTCCAACACATCATTGACAAGAAATTATGAATGTTCCGGAATTTTTTGAACAGACCTTGTATATTGCTAAGAACCTTAAGTATGAAAACACTGAGAATAAATAGTGTGTGGGGCAAAAGATATTCACTTAAAGTAGTTTATTCTTTTCTAGAGTAAGTACACTGGATAAAACAGATTGCTGTCAAAGACTAGAATTTTCTTACTATTAGAATTTATGTAAATCATAATGACCAAGGTGGCAAAGGGTTGAGAGTAGGTGTGGCTTAAGGATGGACTAGGGTCTTGTATATAAAGGGTGCATGGCAGAAAACCACAAATCGTTAACGTGCCTATCAATGACTCAGTACCTCAACTGTTCAGTGAGTTTTATCTTTACTCCTTAAATTATACTGACTCTGATATATAAAGGAAGCCTACCAACACCACACAATACTATACACAATACATTATACCATACAAAATAAACACTATCAAATGCCCTAAAGAAAGTAGATTCACTTTACCATACAGCTATAGAAAGGTTGACTCCGTGCTTATATCACACCGTGCTGACAGTAACAAGAGGACACACCATAGTCTGGAATTTGTTAGAAACCTCTCTTACAAAATAACTACCATTTTCAATCAATTCAAAATACACATTAGTTTTTGTGCAAAAAATGACTATGACTTCACACACTAAATAAAAGAATAAAACACAAGAAGACTTACACATTCTGGAGTATACAAGATCAACTGCCAAAACTGTACCCATTTGTACGAAGGTCCAAGTGGCATGAATTTTAGAGTAAAGTGGTGTGACATTACAAGCAATAAGTCACATATGTAATGTGTACTCATTATTAATTACAATAGCTTTTTGTTACTGAACATTATTGTTGGTGAATTGGTTATTCAGATACACTTGAGTGAACAATTAAATATGGTCAATTTTTTCAGGTTAACATTCTGGTGCACTGCACAATGCCATTGGCAGAAGTTAAATATTGCCTATATATGCTCTCCTTGCTTTGATTGCACAACTATTTCAAATCAAATTTGTTTCACTGTAATTAATATTAGCCTCTGCAAGGCTACCATACAACATAACTTGTATTCTTGAGCTAAATAAAACTGAGATTGAATATTAATACCATTGTCAGGGTATGTCCTTGTCCCAACGGATTATTTCTATGCCATGTTGTTTTTGTGTTTTGCTATTAATTTATTGACCATCTTCAGGCTGAGTTCTTACAATTCAAAAGATTTCATTGGGGCACAATACAACAGTGTGTAATCAGAGCCCTAGACTAGTTGTAGAGCCATTAAAATAATTTATGGTTGAGCACTTGCTCTCTGGTGGCTGAAAAGTAACAAATTACTATATCTGACAGTTAATTCCATTTCATTTATCTATTACTATAAACCACCCCAATATGTTGCAGTGTAATGAACATCTTGCAGTGTGTCACCTTCAACAGTCAAATAAATCTGCAGTAACTGCCCATTTACATCCTTTGACACACTTAAGACAATATTTACACCTAGCAAAAAATACAAACAAAAACAAAAACTGGAAATACTGGAACATTTAGAAATTTTTAGCTAAAAATATCATGCCACCACGTCACATACTTAATGTGAAGACAGACAGTAGTACAGTTCTTAATACTTTCAATAAACTTTGGCTTAAAGTAAGTATCCCACCCACTATAAGCTCTTTTCTCATCTTACCTTCTTCTGTTCTTTTAAAAGCAACTCATCACAAAAATTAATTTTAAAAACACTCTGTATGTCTTTTCATTGTGATTTAAATAATTTCTCACAGTAGAAAATTAGTCTTTGAAAGTCATCTTGTTTATCCAATCATATCTACAGAGTGGAACTACTTTAAGTGAATATCTTTGGTCAAACGTAATGTTTATTCTCTTAATACATTCATAGTAATGTATGATAATGATATACCTGTGAAATGAAAACCAAAACCCTTAAGAGGAATTTCAGCATGGACCAGCCAATGAAGCAGGTTCTTGCAAAATGCAGGTATTTTACAGTGCCCTAGTCCTCATATGTTTTTCCATTTATACAGAAATATAGTCTCCCTCAGGTGTGTCCGCTTCACCAGGTCATTTTTATACACATTTTTTCTGTCTCTGTGTGTCACTTGTTACAGTTATTAATTTGTTAAAAATACCATACTGTCTCTTATTATGAAGAAGCAATTAAAATTTACAGTACAGTAAGTAATAGTACACAATTTCAGTAGATTATTTTGTGTAGCTGAATAAACAATGTGTTATAAAAATGGTGGGTCAGAAGCAATCAGTACCATCTGTTGAACTGGAGGGAGGTATGTATTACAAGGTCACCAACTTGACCTCATATTTTAAGGACATACATGGAAGACACCAGCCCCCAAAATTGATTCCATGTAAAAATTTTAACAAAAGTGTTTGTTACTGTAACAAATTAAAAATTTTATTTTAGACTTCTAAAAGGTCCTGTGGGAGTTCTTTCAAAGTATCTTTTTGATGCTAAAAAAGTACAAAATCTGCCAAGAGCTTAACTGAGTAAGTCTAGTCCAAGTGGAATGTAGCTGGTACCACAGAGGCTGCACAGCAACAATTGTTTTATCTTAACAGTTATTCACATGCACAGTGCACTGTTTACATTACAAAGCAACTAGTATGACAAGGCCAAAACTTTATTGATCTCCTTAAGAATTCAAGGTCAGTCCAAAACTCTAAGTGAAAAACATGGGAAGAAGGTTTACTACTTTCGAGTGTCTGGAACAGAAACTAATATGTGCTGGATAATTTGCCAGTCTGATAGAGCCATGATTATGTTTGCCATGGAAGTTATTGTGTAAATAGAGGCAAACAGGAAAGAAGTTTGCAAGAAGTTGATGAATCTCACGATCTCATGAACTGTTTTATAATACAACAGCCATAGAAATATGAGAGCAGTCAGAATAACCTGCACCACTAGTACAACGAAAAAGTAAAATGAACTTTCAACTATGCTAATAGGATATGTACACTGTGTACCTACAGAGATCTTCTGACAATTATGTGTGACAAAAACAACTTTTACAACCTTCTAATTGTCATATAATCATTGACACATCCAATTTAATAGTTGGAGATGATTGTATTTTAATGAATGGTTTGTAAGATATGAAATTCTTGTTGGGCAGAAATGAACTAAAGCGAAGTGAAGATGAGCTGTTACAAAAGGGGGAGGGGGGGCATGGGAACAGGTGCAGAGATAAGAGTCGGACAGGTTGAGGCCAGGGATAGTTCAGTACCAAGATACACAGTTTGAAGTAGCTGGTTTTGGAAAGAAGGAAGCAGCCATGAGAGTTGAGCAGGTTGTGTTTTCTGTGGAATGCTCTGCCACTGCAGGTTGAACTTTGCTCTTAGCCAGATTAGTGGAAGCTATTCATATGTAATATCCACATAACAGACCATACAGAAGTTGCAACAGAATTGTTATGGGAGATGGCACTTTTTACTGGTGGCCTTGCCACTTTTGGTGTCTATCTTCAATTGTGTCCTGGAATGAGAATATCCTTCCCAAACATTTCCCAACTCTCTCAACACAGAATTCCATAGTTCACCCAACACATGAAAAATTCTGGTCAATCTGCATCTCACAGCCACTCCCAGTACAATGGAACATGGGTCATATCTTAATGAAAGACTGAGGTGAAAGACTTATCACATGCAGTTATCCAGAACATACTATTCCAGTCCTGTCATAGGCATATCCAACCCACACACATACAGAACTACTTGTGAAAGTTACCATTACATATATCAATTCTGTTGCAGCTTATGCACAACTTTTTATATGGTTATGACACCCAGTTAAGTGCGATTTCTCTCCCCTGCCCCCTCTCTACCGCTTACGATGATCCTTTCGTTCATTGCATCACTCTACTAAACTACCACCACACTGTTATTTCTGAGTTCTCCATCTACATCTTTCCCAGCCCATTCTTCTGCCCCTCTCCCTTTTCCCTGTAATCCACGTCTCCTATTTCATTTCATACAACAAGCGACTTACACTGTCTACATGTCCACATCACAGTGGCCATACTAGTGTCACTTTTGTATCCTGTTCCCTTGCTACCTCATTCTCCCTAGCGCCCCCCCCCCCCCCCCCTTTATTGATTCCCTCTACAAGTTAAATAGTATTTTTTTCCCTGTCTATCATTCAACACCCAAATTACTTGATGGGTGGTTACCTTTATTCTATCTATTTTTTGTATGCTAACCACCGTGCTACCACCTAGACATCGGCCACCAGCCGACATCGGAGAAGTCGTATGACTGACACAAATGACGCGACAGTCACTCCATGTCCACTATTGCGAAGTATGACCACCAGGGAGAGACACTGTGGCCAAGTGACCACACACCACAGCTGCACAGGCATCTCCCAGTGCCACCTGAAACACACAGTTTCCGTATGCGATCGCTGCCCAGCTATTGTTCTCAGTCCACTCTCACTCATCGGGCTGTTTCCTATACTAGCTACAGCTGTACTGTACCTATCTTGACATATGGCTACAGCGTACATTTTATCCATTGTGAACTACTGTCCTGTGAGATCATTAAATTTAGTTCTGGAGGTGACATCGTGTGTTTTTTTATGTTGTGAGTTACAACATAATTGGCAACAATCACAGCCATTTTTCATTTATTACGTAACCTTGGACCTGTGCAACAAGCTACATTACTGGATGCGTTGTTGGAAGCTGTGCGACAGAAATTTCTGCAACAGCACTTCAAGGGATAGAAACGTCAAGAGGCTTGCTGTCCGTGTCACTCTCTCAGCAGTCACCTTAAGTATGCCATCATTTCTGCCTTATGATGAGACAGCAGAAGAGTGGGAAGCATGTGAAAAACGCCTCCAGCAGCACTCTGTCACATTCCAAGTAACCATTATAAAATCGCTTTTCCTATCATGGATTTCAACCAGTTCATACCAGTTTTTATGCAAACCGATCCCTCCCACGGAACCAGCACACCTGATTCTTGATGAATGTCAACTCTACTATGCCTTGTCATTGTTTCCCTCACAGAGTTTTATCAGTGTCATAAACACTCTAATCAGTCATATTGCACAATGGCAGCTGAATTGCAGGGACTCAGTAGGAAATGCTGTTTTGTGACTCCAGTAAATAAGGAATCGTACGCAGAGGAGATAATTTTGGATGTGATAATTCGAGTGGTTCTGGACAAGGAGGTGCACCAGAAAGCTCTGCAATTTGAGGACCCTACTCTAGAGGATATTTTAAAATGGGCCGAATCCTTCTAAGTTTCCCGGACTGCAGGCTGGGGCAAGGTGGCGGCTGTCACATCAGAGCCGGGAGAGGGATTCAACTTTGTCAACACAACAAATGCAGCAACAGTAGAGCGCAGACACCGCCACACTCCAGTTCTGTCTCACAAACGAGGAAAGAAGTCTCAGCCATCCAACTGGTGCTCTGTTCTGTAGTCCAACACGTGGGCACAGTATGAGGCATGCCAGAAGGAAAGACATCTCATGTTTGTCTGCTGTGCTCTGGACGAAAAACACTCACCTTGACAGGTACTAATGGATATTACTGTGATTTTGTCAGTCACACCACAGTGGTGTCACTTAGGAAATGCGCATCATGCTCACTTTGTGCAATAAACAAATTTAGCTACAAGTTGGCACTGAGGCCCCTGTTAAACACTCAAAGATATCTCCAGCTGGGAGCAGTGCCCCTTCAATCCACAGCTCGCCACTTAGTGGCATATAACAAACAACACAATCCACTTTAAGGACAGCTTACAATTATGGCAATGTACAAAGGTGTCACACAATGCCTCACCTTCCTTGTGACTCACAGTGTGGATCCAGAGATTCAATTCGGCCTTCATGCCTTGGTGATTTGTCTCAGACCACATACAGGTTAGGGAATTGGTAACCCTTGGTAAGGAGTACCTTGACCTTTTCTCTGGGGGGTTTGGGAAGAACTTTTCAGCACACACTACATTAACACTCGGCACATCCTCGCTTCTTCCATGCAGGACCTGTGCCCCTCGGACAGAGTGATGCAGTTAAGAATGAGCTAGACAGATTGACAGTTTTGGAACTCATCGAAGCCATGTCTGCAAATGAGTGGGCAACATCTTTGGTTATAACCCAGTAAAGATAGCATTTTGGATTGCAAAAAGTGAAGTAATTTTGATTTTCTGGTATGCTGTATGTATTACCCATCTCATGAAAAATCCAAGTTTTTGGACTGTCTCCCCTTGTGCAGCATTATTCACCATCTCGGAGAAACCGCTAATAAATGGCACTTGCTTCCAGAATATTTTAGGCAAAAATATAATAGTATCAGTTTTAAAGAGTGTTACATTTCCTGCAAGTTTCACGTATAATACGTTGGAAAATTCAGAACAGCTACTGAGATACAAGGCTATGAAAATCAAGAAATCACAACTGTCAGATATGCCAGTGGTTTCACCTTAAATAACACTTCATGTACAGTTTTGTGCACAATGCATAATAGCCATTGTTGCAGAGGATTTAATTTCCTTCATGAGTCATGCAATATATTTGTAATTACTTTCTATACATGCAGAAAAATGTTACATTAAAAATGTTAGTGAAAGTGGACATGAAACTGAAAATGCCATCCTCAGTCAAAAATAGTATTCCTGAATATAATATCGTCTTTAAGCCATTATGTATGTAATATATGATATGTGGTTCACAAGACTCATGTTATTTCTGGGGAATAAGTAGTTTTGAAAAAGAAAAACACAAAGTTTTAACACTTTTACAATACTTATATTTCAACAAAATACTGTTTAAAAATGGGCCTTAAATTTTATTTTAATGACATATACAAATTTTTAACTTAAAAAAAAATAACCAATTTTTGTTGTTTTGGCTATGATGTGGTTGATGTATACAAGTTATCAGTTTGACCAATACACATGGATCATCTAACTCATCTTCCATGTTGAATTCAACCTCTGGTGCATTACTGCATGGTTTGAATCCACAATGAACATAAACAATGTATCATCGAAGTCCTACTTTTTTGCAGGTGCATTTGTTGCCCCGATTCTTTTTGCACTGGCATGAAATCATGTTTGGTAGATTGGTTTGTAGGGTAAAGGGACTAAACACAGCATGGTCATCGGTCCCTTTTGACTCAGCCACACAGGTCTTGGATTAAAACCATACCCCACTAGAATCCTAATGAAATGTGGGGAAGGAACAAAATGCGTAAAACTAAGTGTGTAACCACACTGAAAGAAAAATAAAAGTAGCAAGCCAAAACTGTAAACATTAACTATAAAGCAAAAAGCGGTATAAGGTGCTAAAACAATATAGCAGACAGCATGGGCTGGCTGATCACAAGAATAAAAAAGGATGACCCAGCCACTCTGCAACACACAAAAATCTCCAGCCTAAAAATACATGGCAAAAGAATCACAGATGGTGAAAACACAAACACCAAGTCAAACAGACAGCACCAGAGGGAGCGAGGAAGAGTGAAAGTGGAGGTAGAGCAAGGCCTGGGAGAATGGCCACACGCCCACCCTTAGAATGAGTGATAAAAAAAACCTCCCAAATAAAACTTACAACTAGATCAGTCAGTAAGGCATTATCACCTAACATTGTAGGTAGTGCATCAGGAAGATTAAAAGTCTGTCTCAGGGCGGCTAAATTGGGACAGTCAAACAAGACGTGGACCACAGTGACAATGAGGTGAGTCCTTGTGACACAAGAGGTGACTGTGAGTCAGCCAAGTATGGCCAACATGGAACCAGCAAAGAACAATGGAGTCCTTGTGAGAGGCTCACATGGAGCACCTCCACACATTCTTCGTTTCCTTTACCATATGTAACTTGTTCAGTGGAGTCAGGGAGTGCCATTCTGTAGTCCAGAGCCCAAACACTTTGCGGCATAATACTGATCGAAGATCAGATTCCGGTATGCCTGTCTCCAGATGCAGTTTAAAAGTAGCCTCTTTGGCTAGCCTGTCGGCAAGTTTGTTTCCCAGGATTCCCAGTGTCCTAGGGTCCATATGAAGACCACTGACCCTCTACATTGTTTGAGTGCGTAAACAGGCTGTTGGATGGCGAGGGTAGCACTGGTTGAGGCCTTGTAAGATGCTCAAGAAGTCACTACAAATGAGGAAGGACTCCCCAGCGCAGGAATGGATATGCTCAAGTGCACGAGAGATGTCTACTAGCTCTACAGTGAAAATGCTGCAGCCATCTGGCAAGGAGCACTGTTCAGCATGTTCTGCATGAGCATAAGCGAACCCAACCATCAAGTCATCAGAGTAAACCACCTCTGAACCTTGGAACACATCAAGAATAGAGAGAAACAGGCACCCGAGAGTGGCAAGGTGAACTGAGTGTTCTGGGCTTGTGAGAGGTCCACACAAAACCCGCGGTTTAGTTATACAACATGGAGGTGTACGTGAGTGGACCTGCAGGAGAGGGGGTAGAGGGAATGACTTGAGTTCAGTGAGAAGGGACTAGACACAGACTGCAGTTATAATCTCCAATCTGGGCCGCCATTGTGAGAGACAAATCAAACTCCACAATGGTGCATAGGGCCCAGCATCTGCAATGCTGAGGGCGGTGCTGAACCATATGCGAGGCTCCCATAGTCAGGACAGGACTGGACACAGGCTTTGTACAGCTGCAACAGTGTAGGGCCACCTGCACCCCAGTCAGTGTGACTCAGGCATCGAAGAATGTTAAGGTGCTGCCAGCACTTGTGCTTAAGCTCACGAAGATGGGGAAGCAAGTTAAGCAGGCATCGAAAACCAGTCCTAAAAAGCAAAAAGAGTCCATGACATTAAGGAGAGGGTCATCAAGATAAGTAATAGGTGTGGGTGAACTATACAATGGCAATAGAAATGTATGATGCAAGTCTTGGCAGCTGAAAACCGAAAGCCGTGGCTGCACCTTTCATATAAGAAGGGTGATACTGAGGACCTCACGGCTGCTGTGAGACCATTAATGACCACTAAAAAGAGTTGGACACTCAGTGCAGAGCCCTGCAGGACCCCATTTTCTTGGATATGGGTGGGTACTGTGTAAAGCACCAACTCGAACTCTGAAGGTGCGGTGCGGCAAAAAGTTCTGTATAAAAATCGGGAATGGGCCCTGGAGATCCCACTCGTGCACAAGTAGCAAGGATGTGGTGTTACCAAGTGCTGTCATAGGCTTTCGTCACATCAAAAAAGATGGCAATAAGGTGATGATGGCGGAAAAAGGCGGTTCAGATGGCAGACTCCAGGTATACCAAGTTGTCAGTGATGAAGTGACCTCATAAACCACCCTGAGATAGAGCCAGAAGGCCCCCGAGACTCAAGGAGCCAACAAAACTGCCAGCTCACCACATATTCAAGCAGCTTGCACAGAATGTTGGTGAGGCTAATAAGATGATAGCTAATCTTATCTAGTGAGTTCTTATCACAGTTTAGCACTGCAACAATGATACTTCCTTGCCACTACGATGGGAGTTCACCATCACTCCAGATGCGGTTGAGACGGAATGGAGGTGGTACTGGTAATCCACTGACAGATGTTTAATCAATTGGTGATGGATGTGCTGTGGCCCAGGGGTTGTGTCAGGACAATCTGCAAGGGCACTGAGAAATTCCCACTCACTGAACAGGGCATTGTATGGTTCAGGGTGGCATGCAGTAACATCTACATCTACATTTATACTCCGCAAGCCACCCAACGGTGTGTGGCGGAGGGTACTTTACGTGCCACTGTCATTACCTCCCTTTCCTGTTCCACTCGCGTATGGTTCGCGGGAAGAACGACTGCCGGAAAGCCTCTGTGCGTGCTCAAATCTCTCTAATTTTACATTCAAGATCTCCTCGGGAGGTATAAGTAGGGGGAAGCAATATATTCGATACCTCATCCAGAAACGCACCCTCTTGATACCTGGACAGCAAGCTACACCGCGATGCAGAGTGCCTCTCTTGCAGAGTCTGCCACTTGAGTTTGCTAAACATCTCTGTAACGCTATCACACTTACCAAATAACCCTGTAACGAAACGTGCCGCTCTTCTTTGGATCTTCTCTATCTCCTCTGTCAACCCGACCTTGTACTGATCCCACATTGATGAGCAATACTCAAGTATAGGTCGAAGGGATTGCCAATTCAGCTGCAGAAACAATGATGGTAGTAACATTATGGATAACCACAATGATGTTACCAAGCAATGGAGATTCAACGATGGTAGCAGAGGTGAAAGCGTCCCAGTCAGCCTGATGCTGGGGGAGGGACAGGAAGAGCGGAAAGTGATCACTACCACACAAGTCATCGTGAGCTCTCCAGAGGATAGAGGGCAGAAGGTCAGGGCCATAACCTGAGAGATCAGTGGCCATTATGTGCCACATGCCGCACTGAAATGAGCGGGGGCACCTGTGTTTAGATGGCACAGGTTGATTTGAGCTGGTGGAGTCTTGACACCTTTACTACAGCCAGTAATCTTGGTTCCACCCCACAAAGGGTTATGGACATTGAAATCATCCAAAAGTAGGAAAGGGGGGGGGGGGGGGGGGAGTTGAGGAATTAGTGCCGACAATACACGTTGTGGTACTTCACCATCTGGAGGAAAATAGATGTTGCAGATGGTAGTTTCCTGCATTGCCCCCACCCTCACAGCTACAGCTTCTAAAGATGTTTGAAGGGGCACAGGTTCGCTATATACAGAGGTAAGGACATATATACATACTCCACCTGACACCCTGTTATAGTCATTACGATTTTTGTAACACCCCCAATAGACAGATGTCAGCATTACTGGAATCCAGGTTTCCTCAAGGGCAACACTAAAAGCAGGTGTACTGCTTAAAGAGTTGTCATAACTCAGCCAGGTGGGGGGGAAAAAAACCTCCACAATTCCACTGGAGGATGACACTTTCTGTAGTCTGAGAAGGCACGAAGGGGCCAAGGAAGCAGTTTACGCCTCAGGGTTACATGCTGCCACTTGTTGAGGGCTTGTGGTCTCAGTGACCATTGGTTCTGAGGCTCCAGGTGCATCTGGGTCCTCGGGGAACGCTAGGATCCCCACTTCATCCTCAGAATTGGAGCCTTACGTAAGTGGCAGTGTGGGGGCCACTGGGATCTCTTTTTTCTTAATAGGTTTCTTCATTCTGTCCTCTCACTTGTCTTTCAGTTTCTCTGGCTGGGAGGTATACTCAGAGTTTGTCTCATGAACCGATGATCATTGTGAAGCTCTACAACCAACAGCTTATGGCTCCTTCAGCCACTGGCTGCTGTCTGGCTACACAGCAGCAGAAACTTTGGAAGGCTGTGTCCTGAGAGATCCCTTCCTTGTGAGAGGAGCCAGAGGAGATTGTTTCTTCTCTGACTGAGGGGTGGAGACCAATGTCCCCGATGGCTGGGGGAGTGGGGGCATTGCTCCTGAAGTAGATGTTAGGGGAGGGGAGCAACGGGAGGAGGAGTGCCCCCAACCATAAAGGGAGCAGGCGTTGGCTGGCAGCCCTGAGGGCCTACTATACGAGGCACAGCAGGCATGGTTACTGTTGTCTGACAGGGTGACGTCGTCATAGGTACAGTGTATGACAAGATCATGAAGACAGGGTGTAAGCAAGCATACGTCTTTTTTGCTTCTGCGTAGGTCAGTCTATTCCATTATTTTCCTCTCTGTCTGAAAAATAGTGCATTCCAGTGAGCAGGGGGAGTGGTGCTCTCCACAGTTGACATAAATGGGAGGAGGGGCACAAGAAATGTTTGTGTGTGATGGATGTACACAGTCCCGACACGTGGGGCTAGCATTACATCAAGAGAACATGTGCCAAAATTTCCAGCATTTGAAACATTACCTAGGGAGAGGAACGTAGGGTTTAACGCCACACAACTAGCCCATCACCTTGACCTTTCCAGGCAACAAATCACCTTCAAAAGCCAAGATGAAGGCACTGGTAACAATCTTGTTGTCATTAGGTCCACTACACAATTGACGAAGTGTACTCCTGGAGGCTGAAGATTGGCATGCAACTCATTATTGGACTACAAGAGGAGATCTCTATGGGATATGTGGTGTCACCGCCAGACGCCACACTTGCTAGGTGGTAGCCTTTAAATCGGCCGCGGTCCGTTAGTATACGTCGGACCCACGTGTCGCCACTGTCAGTGATTGCAGATCAAGCGCCGCCACACAGCAGGTCTAGAGACACTTCCTAGCACTCGCCCCAGTTGTACAGCCGACTTTGCTAGAGATGGTTCACTGACAAATTACGCTCCGAGACGATAGTTAGCATAGCCTTCAGCTACGTCATTTGCTACGACCTAGCAAGGCGCCATTATCATTTGCTATTTATCTTGTGATGCATGTACCGTCAGACCGATGTTCACCAATTATGGATTAAAGTTAAGTATTACAACAGCTACGACCTTTTTTGCTAAAGTCTAACTTCCTTAAACGTTCCAGACCTCACGCCTGCCTGCGTGAGCTTAACGCGTGCCTTTCGGCTACCAATCATAGTGGCTTGGCTGTCTTGCCAAGTCACAACAGGATATATTCCCCTGGACCATGTTTAAGCTCTTATGGGGGGGGGGGGGGGGGAGAAGAGGGGGTGATGGAAACCGGGACATCACCTAGCTTGTCACAGGCAAGCAAGACATGCAACCAGGTAGGGGATAATTTTTTTATCAATACCAACTCATTCCACATTATGGACATTCCCGCCACTTCCTCGAACTTGAATTCTAAGTTCTACACAAAAAACAGAGGCTTTGTTGTTAAAAAGGATTCCCCATCAGATCTGGCACAAACTAAGTAAGGAGGAGAATATGTCTGTCCTTGATCTTTAGCCCTGCATTCTTCCCCTGGGGTAGCCAGGGAACGGAATGATCTGGGGTCACATCTGTCAGCATTATACTGGCCTTTTCCACGCTTAAGAGACTGCTAGGGCCGTTCAACCACCAGTGTCGGACAACTTCATCTGCTTCATTGTGGGTTATCTGCCCTGATGCTTCCCACTCTGATCATGGGCTCTCCCCACGGAGACCACTCAGCCACACCAAAAGCCACCTGGCACGTTGGCCATTGCCACGAGTCCTGATGGCTCAAGAAGACAAGCATCTATTCCTTGGCGTAAGTGGGGAGTTTGCAGCTCAGGCATAAGCAGTGCGATCCCTGTGTCGTCAGGGGGCTACAACCAAGAGGGCACATGATGACCCCTTCATGACGTCTGGCTACCTTGGTGAATAAAGGCGTGAAAGGATCCATCATTATCATAGGTGCAGAAGAGGACTGCAGACAGGGGATGTAGATGATGCACCCCATAAGGTGTCCTCACCTAAACAGCTGGATTACAGGTGGACCAGCATAGCCATAACAATAACAGGCGCAGAAGATCTCAGTACACAATGGATATATGCTGCACCACGTAAGGTGTCCTTTCCCAAATGGCCCACACTTCTGAAAAATATGGAAAGTGTGGAGGTGAAATCCTAATGGGGACCATAATACTGACAGTCAAAAAGTAAGAGACTCCTTTTAGTCACCTCTTGAGACAGGCAGGAATACCTGGAGTCTCTTCAAGCTCCCGAACCTGCAGGGGTGAAATCATGTTCAGCAATGTCTATGGAGCTGGTTGATATTCAATGGAACTGGAATTAGACCACCAATATCTTTCTTCCAGCCACACTTGAGCTGGTCTTTTTAATATGCCATCCACAATTGAACTTGCGGATAAGTTCTATATGCATGATATTGATCTGCATCCCTTGTTGGCAGCAGGTGCGTTAAGCCAAATGGCTCTGAGCACTATGGGACTTAACATCTGAGGTCATGAGTCCCGCACCAAGCCAAATTTGGTGTTTATAGCCCCTTTAGAACAGCAAGGATATCGCAACTAGTCTACAGAACTGTTCAAGACACCTCCATAAACTGCCACAAGGAAATTTTCAGTTGCTTCCACAATCTTCTCTTTTTCTGCAGCTGATTATTTGAAAATAGAAAAACTTTTATTGGGGGAAGCATCACTCTGACGTGTGGTGCAAAATTTAATTTTTCCCTGCCAAACAGAGCAGAGGTGGTATCAAAACCACTTATCGCATGGAGAAATAGAATATTTTCCACAATATCTTTATAACTGAAGGTTATTTTGAAATACAGTGCATCTCCTTTTTTACCCCTTCCAGATTTGCAAAAGGACACATTATCTGGTGCTAAAGCAGTCACCATACAAAAATATCAATGCCTTCTCCAATAACAACAAAACAGTCATGTTCGGAAGACATGGAAATGACAGTTTTCACAATTAACACATCAGCATCTTCTATTGCCTGCTTGGTGACTATATCTCCTCGCTAAAATTCCTTCTGAAGCATTGAGATGAAGCAGGACATCCCCCCCCCCCTCTCCCTATTTGATAACAATTTGTCCTATGGCATCTGTGGAAACATGGTACCATCAAAGAGAACTTCTACACAAGATCGTAGCCTGGAACGACAAGCTCTTTTGGCGCTTTTTTTTATTTTTTTTCTGTGAGATACCCATCAAAGACTACCACAGAATTTTGTCAATGATATGTCACAAATCCTGGTAGAATCCTGAAGTGATGCAGTCCTTCAACAAAGGAAATTGCTTACAATATGTTAGTTCGTCCAGTCTTAGAGTATTGTTCACCTGTATGGGACCCTTACCAGTTGGGACTCATTCAAGAGATTGAAAAGGTCCAAAGAAGAGTAGCAAGATTTGTGACTGGTACATTTAGCCATCGTGAGAGCATTACAAATCTCATAGAAAGTTTGAAGTGGGATACACTTGCAGATAGACGACGCACTAAACGGAAGGTGCTGCTCACTAAATTCCGAAATCCAATCTTCGCCGACGATGTAGAGCATATACGAGGGCGGTTCAGAAAGTAACCTCCGATCGGTCACAGTGCGGGTTGTGGGGGGAGTAGCGACGCCATCTGTGCGTTCACGCACTCAACAGGTCAGTCGGCATCAAGCCGTGGTCGAGTGAACGTCGTACCTGCGCTAGTTTAGTTTTTGTGGCAATTTGAAATGTGTGCTGCAATAGAAACCCCGCCAAATGTGAAGTGCGTGCTGTCATAAGGTTTTTTACAGCCAAAGGATATTCTGCAGCAGCTATTCATCATGAGCTTTGTGCCGTGTACGGACCAAGAGTTATGAGTGAAGGAGTTGTCCGTGAATGGGTACGTTTATTTAAAAGTGGACGAGAAAACGTTCATGATGAAGAGAGGAGTGGTAGACCATCATTGGTGACTGACAAACTCGTTCAGACAGTTGATGCAAAAGTTCGTGAAAATCGACGTTTCTCAATGTCGGAGTTGTCTACTGGTTTTCCACAGATTTCTAAGACTCTCTTGTACGAGATAGTGACAGCAAGATTGGGTTACCGTAAGTTCTGTGCACAATGGGTGCCCAAAATTCTTACCGACCACCACAAAACTCAAAGAATGGCCTCTGCATTAGACTTTCTGTCACGTTATGAGGACGAAGGAGAACCATTGTTAAACAGAATCGTGACCGGTGACGAAACCTGGATTAAGTACGTGAACCCTGAGACAAAAGAACAATCAAAGATGTAGGCACATTCAAATTCGCCTACCAAACCAAGAAAAGCCTCGCAAGATTTTTCTGCCAGAAAACTGATGGCAACGGTGTTTTGGGATGCCAAAGGGGTGTTGTTGGTTGAATTCATGGAACGTGGTACGACCATTAATCAAGACGTGTACTGTGAAACAATAAAAAAGTTACGACGGGCTATACAGAACAAACGCCATGGTATGCTGACTTCCGGTATCGTTTTTTTGCACGATAACGCCCGTCCTCACTCTGCTCGCAGAACAACGGCCCTTCTTGAGTCCTTCAAGTGGGACGTTATCAACCATCCACCTTACAGCCCAGACCTGGCGCCAAGTGATTATCACCTCTTCATGCATTTGAAGAAATGGCTCGGGTCACAGCGGTTTGATGACGATGAAGAGCTCAAAGATGCGGTCACAGGCTGGCTACAGGCACAAGCAGGTGATTTTTATGCAGAAGGAATTTCAAAGCTTGTGAAGAGATACGATAAGTGCCTCAATCGCTATGGAGACTATGTAGAAAAATAGTGCAAAGATGTAGTTGTAAGATGTATATATTAAAATATTTTTATTTAACTTGGCGTATTTTTTTAAATCAACCGGAGGTTACTTTCTGAACGGCCCTCGTATTATTACCACCAACTTTCAAATCGTGCAATGATCACCATTCAAAGATAATGGAAAATAGAGCTCGTACTGAGGCATTCAGACAGTCATTTTTCCCTCGTGCGATCCGCAAGTGGAACAGAGGGGGGGGAAATATGACTTCGGCACGAATTGTGCGCCACACACCGCTTGGTGGCTAGCGGAGTATATATGTAGATGTAGACAAATCTTTCAAAATTACCAGAAAAACATTCACTTAAATTTCAGTGAACTCTGTGTAGTAGGTAACCACCATTTACTACATCATCTTTCCTCTTTCCCCTTTCTATGTCATTTGGTAATGGCGAGAAGGCAGAGTAAAATGTGGATGTTGTCCCTTTTTTAATGCCTTCCTCAGAAAAAAAGACACAATGGAAAGGCAGCAAGTTCATATTCGATGTAAAAAATGGTTCAAATGGCTCTGAGCACTATGGGACTTAACATCTGAGGTCATCAGTCCCCTAGAACTTAGAACTACTTAAACCTAACTAACCTAAGGACATCACACACACCCATGCCCGAGGCAGGATTCAAACCTGCGACAGGAGCGGTCGCGCGGTTCCAAACTGAAGCGCCTAGAACCGCTCGGCCACACTGGCTGGCATTTGATGTATCTTTTCAAATTGTCATCAGAGGGCTTTGAGACAATCACCCTGTGGAAAAGCTTGAAAGGCTCCAGAGCTACTTTTCCTTTCTTTTCCTACTTCCTATTTTTAAAGTGTATTTTTTTGAAAGGTAAGTATACATAAAAGTGTTGAGAATTTGAGTTTTATTTTTTGAAAATACTTATTCCACAGAGATTACATGACTCTCATGAACTACACATGTGTGTGTGTGTGTGTGTGTGTGTGTGTGTGTGTGTGGTGTTAGAGAGAGAGAGAGAGAGAGAGAGAGAGAGAGAGAGAGAGAGAGAGAGAGAGAGAGATTTGCTTAAGTGATGTGTGTTTTCCTTTCTTTCCTGAAGAAGGCTTTGGCTGAAGTCTTGAGGTGTAACAGTCTTTCTGTTGTGCCTGTCTGCAACTCAATGTGTCATCTTTACAGTGAGTAACAATCTATAATTTTCATAGTTGTTGAATAAATCTACTCTTAGACTTAAATGACAGCTTTTTATTAAGTCAACAATTGCAACAGAACATCTCTTTGCTTTTGCCGAGTTTCAGATGCCAAAAGATCAATGATAATGTTAAAGAATGACATGTTTTGTAGCCATTTGGGAGTAATAAATATAACAAACTGCCAAACAAACAAAAAGAATACCTAAAGGATAATTATAAGAATGTTTGTAGTGAATGTAGTACATACTGACAAAGTACACACCTTCTTTGCCTGTAGACAGGGGGAAAACACACACACACACACACACACACACACACACACACACACCATTTACATATTGCTGAGACAAATTGGTCTATAAGTACAATCTGTTGCATGTATCAAGAGTCTCAAAATAAGTAACAATAAACAAAAACCTGGAAAGTCAATTACAATTTTAAATAACTTACTTATTTGTCATTCCATTGTTTAATGCTGCTTCCACTTTGTGTGTGTGTGTGTGTGTGTGTGTGTGTGTGTGTGTGTGTGTGTGTGTGGTCTCATAATGCTGTTTATAAGTGATAACTGTATAAATAGAAGTGGTAAGTCTACTTTGAATCAGTGTTACAATGCATGAGGTCTAACACAAAGATGGTAGCGACATTAATGTAATATTGTTTCTGTTACATTGGTATATGTTATGCATCTTCTGCAATAATGTTATGTGAAGCGTCCATTTGATTTGGACAGTAGTAGCTTAATCTATTTGGATTCTTTAGTAGCCATTTTGTGTTTCAAAATGGAGAAACAGGGACAGTGGGTAATGGTCAGTTGAATTTAAAGTGGTCAGACATCTCTTGAAGAAAAACACATGGGAGCATCCCAAAACTGCAACCACAGAGGAAACCACTGAGATGTTAATTCAGCAATGGGCAGTAACCAATGGAAAGTATATTACAAATAGCAACTACTGCATGAATATCAGACGAAAAAGTGTTGCACACTTGACAGAAGTAATTAGCTATGTGAATGCTTTGTGCAAGATGGGCATTGCATTTGTCGAATACTGATCAAAAGCAAATATAGACATAGGTCCCTCACTTGATGCCAAGAACAAAACAGCAATCAAAGCAGTAGGTGGGATATGGTGGCACTACATCAATAAATGAGAAATCAATCTAGCAGCAAAATCATCATTGGAGCTTTCTTCGTCATACAAAAGATTTTCTAAATCATTATTGTGCAAGCAGTGAAACAACGATTGGTGAATGCAACCCAAGTCGCCTCCACCAAATAAGTGAAAAACTACACGAAGGTCTTAGACTACAAAACTGAAAATACACATGTCATTGCCCCAAAATCAGTTTGAACACCATGGAACTTTACCAGGTGTGATCCTATTGGGAATGTGGTAGACCCTTACCTTAGTTCAACCTTTGAACTGACTGACCCAACAAGTTATAAGAGTACATACAGCTTAATATGAGCTTCAACCCACAGTTAAAACTGACATTTTTCACATTAACAAATTATTGTCAGTAAGTGGCAAGTAATAGAAAAAATCTGTGGACTGACCTGGGATGCAACCCTAGACCTTTTGTTTGTAATCTAGCACTTATTCACTCAACCAAGCCACACTTTGAAACTGAAACATGCCATGTTTAAACATTCACTTTATTCCCCAGAGTTGGTACGCTTTTCCTTCCTACTATTTTGGCTCGGAAAAGCTTTAAGTTCAGTGAAATGGTTATGGTAGTCATCTACTGGTATTTTGTAGATGGAATCTCCTTACTGGAAAAACACTGGACAAAGTGCATTAACCTAAAAGGTAACAATGTCAAAAACAATTCTGAACCAAAAATACTTTCACTTCAGGTCTAAGACCACTTCACCTTGCTGTAATATGTGGTATCTGTTGGTGAAAATATTACTCTTGTGGACAGTATCCACAGGCAGCTACTGACAACTTTGCAATGCAAGAGTATCTCCCACATGAAAAGAAGAGTGATACCTCCTAGAACAGCAGTGGAGAAGCAATGCCACTAACCTACACAATTTAAATCACTTTATCCCTCCTGCATTAAACTGTAACCTTAACAGACAGAATAGAAATGAAATTTCCTGGATTTCTGTTCATTGTTTGATTTCCAAGAAATGTGGATGGTAGAGGTGTCCAGTGTGTGTTAGTCATCCTAATTTCAGCTTACTCAGCCTAATAGGTGGGCCACAAATCCTTCACTTATTTTGCTATTTATTTTAGACTGAAGAATCAATGCTGTTGAAATGGAATCATTACTCCCCAATTTGTCATTTTTTATTTTAATGTAAGAATCAATATAAATTAGTATTTGGAACATCTACATGTTCATCTTCCTAAGCAACAATTTGCCATTGCATTAATGAGACCAGACATGAGGGAAACACTATTGAAAAAGAAAGTTTTTCACAAAGACTGCATCCTTGAGATCAAATTGGCAATGGTTTAAATATTCTTGCTATAGAAACTTTGGGCTGAAAAGTTCTGCAGCTTTTGACAGTGCACTTCCTAGTTTCTCAACCATGAATTCTGCCCGAAATGAAAGAAAATTTCCACTGGAGGTGGTAAAGTTGTATTTAATTTAATAATTGTTGACAAAATTTGGCTGCACCAATTCAGCCATAAATCAAAACAGCAGAAAAGCATTTGGTCTCCCCACTCAGTGAAAGAAAAATGGGCATGAGAAGTGAGAAAGCAAACATTGTGAACATTCTTAGCCAGAAGTGACTACATTGCTTTCAATGTTGTGGATAAAGGTAACTTGAGGTTTCAGGAATATATGTTTGAAATCAGGTCCATGTGGAACCCGGCTCTATAATGACAATGTTCCAGCTTTCTGTGTGATGAAAACAAAGTCTCCGATGGAGGAGTCTCAGGCCCACACATCCATCTTATAGCCCTGATTAAGCTCCAGGCAATGTCATCCTATTCTATATAGCAACGAAAATCACCTGCAGTAAACCAATCTAAGCTCCATATGCAGCTGTCAGTGTCCTTAAAAAGACCTCCCAAGAAATCTGCCATGAAGTCATCAACAAGTGTTTTGAGCTGATGCATTGGTACATAGGAAACCATGAATAGCACTTTGAGAAGATGGACAGGCATGAATTTCAAAAAGATAGTTACTATGTTATAAGTCTAAAAACTTTTGAGTGTCCATTGTATGTAAGAAGACTTTTAATTCAAGAGTATTTGCAGATCCACAAAGCAAGATTAGACTACTGTATGTTGATTATCACTTTTTGGCAGCACTTCAGTAGGATGAAGATGGCAGGGTCGATCAAATGCCCAACTGGATCAATATTAAAGTTAACCAGCACAGTGAACCCAATATAAAGTCACTTTCACTTCAAAGATTCAGGCTTTTTGAGAATCTGCAGTATCATAGAGGCCAGGGAGAAACTGCAGTTAGCACAATAATGTCCAAATATGGACTTACTTTGAGTAGTCATAACTTTAATTTTACATACAATGAGGCTACCACAGAGGCAAACAGGTTTTAAAATGAAGACTTTGTACATAAATGCATATGAAAAGCTTGGCAGTGTTATTTTTCACAGCAGTGGCATGCAAATAATTTTCTCTTTGGCTGGAAAGTTCAACAAAAAGTGCTGATTTGTACACCAGTATAATCACAGCTGCAAACCAATAAACTGTTGAAATTTACTGAGTGTAGAGCAAAATGTCCCACTGTGTGAGACTAAGACAAAATTTCAGGCAGCCAGTGCCCTGGAAGTTGCATTACGGCACTCCTCAACCTCCAGATGTTGCAGCTCACCTTCTCAAAACGCATTAGAAACATGGAAAGTGTGTAACTAGGATTGAATGCTGTAACGGAACCTATTAAAGACTTTACTTTACCGAAGTATGCGATACCCTCCAAATTGAACCAGTTTAACCAGTATTTATGATTATATGTTAACAATGACTGCATAACATGTCTCCATAAACAGTCAACCCATTAAATTATACTGAATAACTGACCCACAGAAAAGTTAATATCACTTGATCACTGATACAGCAAATGTCATCATGCAAAAACACTAAGTTCATCTTAAATAATTAATATGAAGTACGAAAAATAGTGGCCAACTCAAGTATTTTTGATCTCCTTAAATAAAAATCACCCAGTGAAACCTATTTGTTCACTAGGACCATTTTCACTCAGTATTCACGTAAACACTCCTATTTTAGACGAAAACCAATGTAATTCTGAATAATTCATGTTATTTACTTATTTATGCAAATTAGAGAAGTCAATTGACAAACTTCTAAACAACTGCCTTTTTGGACAAAGAATTATTCTGTCAAGTCAAAAAATCTGTCTGTCATTTTGATAACCTGTTAAATTATGTCACTTGTTATAAATTAATAACTTTTCTGCACAAATTACAATAACAGATGTACATGTGACTTGTAAACTATATCTCTTTTTAATAGCTCTTTGACAAGGTTATAAATACAAGCAGCAAGAAGGGTCGGAAGCACAGTCGGAATGTCACTTTGGTAAAGTGTGTTTGTGTGATATTGTTCGAGGCGGATAAACAATGCAAAGAACATGTAAAAGAAGTACTACTTTGTGTTGTGTCATTGTCTTTGGTGGACAGTGGAATTAAGATGGCCACCAGAGTAATAAATAATTGAAGTTTAAATATTTGTTGGTTTCGCTCATTATTTATCATCAGAAGCACATCAAAAACACGGGACCTCATCTTTTTACCCCTAGACAACCAAATTTAGAGCCAGCATCAGCATCAAGACACAGCAGTGATCCAGCAAGCAGCAGCGACTACCACAATGCATTTTAATGGCGCCAACCTAACATCAAGTCCTAACAAGCTCCGTAAATGGGAGTGAAATAGTGCAATTATAGCAATATCTACGACTAGGCGACCATTACAATACCCAAACAAAACTGTGACTACTATCAAATGTGCAACAGCACTTGCTTTTCATTTCACTCATTATAGCTACCTGGTATTTATGAAAACAAAAAGAGACAAAAAACAAAAACAAAAAAGGAACTCTACAATCCAAGGACCACACGATGCTGACCAGGCACCATGTTACTCTCTGCTGAAGACATCATCTGGATGACGTACGGAGCGGCATGGGGAACGGACACCATTTTCCCAGCCATTGTCAGCTATCCAGACCTTGGACATGTTCCTTTCCACTCTAACAGCTCATCAATCCTTCTCATGCAGCTGCATACTCATAGACCTTGTCAGAATTCTCCCATCAAGGAAATATTCCTGGTAGTGCCACAAACTGAACCCAGATCGTCTATATGACAGTCAGATGCACTGACTGCTCAGCTATGGTGGCAGACATACTTCTCTTGTACGTCCCCATAAATTAAATAACTCATACATTCCCTAACATACACTTTTAATCAATCCCCATTACTTCAGAACAGATCTTTACATACTTCAGAGTGTAAATCCTTTTTAGTAATATCCTTAGTGACATGTCTTTAATACCATTCATGACACTTCAACAGCAGTGCAATTTATACTGATATTAGTGACCATACAAATAAATTTCTTTTGCAGGGACTTTTTATCAGCATTTAACATGAATAATGTAGTAAGCTAACAATGAATCAGGTATCAAAAGCCATAGATAAAAAAAAAACATGCTGAGTTACATTTAACATACCTTATAGTATATCCAAAAAGGAATATTACAGCCACAGTGAGGCCAGCACAAAGCCACACAAAGTTTAAGTAGAAATATGTTGGCTCCCCCATTCCTTCACAGCTATTAACAGGAGGCAGATCATTACCTCTATCAACAGGCCAACATTGTTCCCCAGGCAAGGACCACTCTTCCATTCCCACTCGGTATAAACGGTACAGTGCCCCAATAACAAGCTGTTCAGCATGAAAAGACACATTTAAGTAGAGAGCACCTAATGATATATATGGGGTTACATTAAAATAACATTCCACAACTCTGCATCACTTCTCTCTCTCTCTCTCTCTCTCTCTCTCTCTCTCACACACACACACACACACACACACACACACACACACACACAAATTAGTTTTATAACAATGATTTGCAAGTTTTTCATGTATCAACCACCCAAGGAAACCACGGTGGCATTATGTTTTAATAATCATAAGTACCATAATCAGGTATCCATTAGTGACATCCCTCAGATCCTGCCCCCCAATTCTACATTACCTACTATGACAATTAAGGTTAATTATTGGCCCCACCTATAAATAAAGGCCATTCAACTGACTTACGAACATACAAAAGTGCACACCAAGTTACCAAAGAGAAGGATACTACACAGAAAAAAGTTTCTGTTTTATTGTTATTGTCTGTCTGAACAGGATATCTCCTCCATCAAGCTTTGAAAGCTGTCTGTTCCTTTAGTAGAAAGAAGGAAAGAAGAAAAAAGTTAAGCTACACATATTTTCACAACAAGGACACAAGGGCATTACTGACAGACAAGCTCAGACTGGACACTGATAAAACAGGACATTAGCTGTAGTCTTTTCATAGAAATAGTCCTGCATTTGCTTCATGTGAAACTTGCCTACGCTAACTGCAGAAAACCGTATCTGTAGAGCCAGACGAGAATTTCAACTCTGTTCATCTTGATTATTAGCCCCATAAACCACATTCACTCAGTCCTTCAAGGAACCACCTGTTATTTTACACTGTTAATACATTATATCAACCAAAGCAGCTAGCTTCTCCACATATACAGCTTTTTATCATTGAGGAACATGCCAGCAAGTGTTGGCAGATTTTGTCATATAGCTAAGGTACTTTTCCTGAATTCCAAAATAATTTGCTACAAAGCCATTCTAGAAGTTAAACAGTAACATCAATTTTCTTTTTATTGTTTAATGTGAAGGCATTATAAATACGTCAGTTCTATGGGGTTTAATTTTCCAGTATCCATTTTCAGCTTTATAACAGGAGTAGATTTTTTCCATTTAAAAGTTTCTTGCCTACTTGTCCTATGGCACCAATAACAAACATATGTCTTTTACAGAGATTAATTCTAATTAAAATCAATAAAGTACTGTTAGTTGTTGTGCTTCAGTTATTGTTACAGAGGGAGACATACAGGACATTCTTCCTACACTGAATGATATTACATATAGCAGTTTACTTTGCACTTCAACAATCAAGTTCCAAGACAATAAATAACTGTAGGAATTATTGTGAAATTTACAAGCTACTAACTGACACTACCCAGCACAAACGATGGGTGCTCTGAAGACCTCAAACTACGGCACCATATCGTCTCAGATGCCGAGAGTCTGCAAACAGAAATGGAACACCTGCAATCTGTGTTCCTGAACAATGGATAATTCATCTCTGCAGGTACAGAGAGCACTACAGATGTACAGACGACAGCACAAAGAGGAGGATGAGGACTTCAAAACAACTGCTTGTCTACCATATACTGGAATCAGGCAGAATATTAAGAAGATATAAAGCTAAATTAATCTTTCACCCTTGAATTTTATCATGCAAAGACAAGTGAACTGGTATCAATGTGGCTAGCTTTCACCACAGAGGGTGTGCAGTGCAGCACACAGACTTGTAGCAGAAGTGCATGCATAACACCAACCACATAAAACCAGACATGTGCTGACAGGGTCATTGAAATGTGAACTCAGAGCATTTTCATCAGCATCCACCTGAAGATGGCCAGAAGACTCCGTTCCAAAATATCATGGCAGGAAGTTGCAGATATTTGGCAGTTCTCTGAAAATTTTGTGGGGCAAGTGTACAAATTTATTGGCAAAGACTGTTCACATCATATCATTTCCCTTAGAATTCTGGCAACCATTTCTTTTAGTTTTATTATTTATTAACAATGCACCGAGGTTTTGCATGGGTACTAAGTATCTACAGCTGGACTTGTCTGGTGTAGTGATGATAAATTATACACTCAAATTTTCCTCATGAAGCAGTCTGCCTATTAATGAAAATCATATTGAATCCCTTCACACATAGACAATAAAACCGGGTGGGGGTCTTTAATTTCTTCTTTATTGACTTTACTACTGGTTCTGAGGCACTGAGAAATGGCTGAAACTGGTAGTGGAATCCTTGAAGTTCTCAACAGCAACTGGAGCAGTTTTCATCAATTAAATTAACAGTTGCAAAATCAGCACACCCTACAAACATGGATAAATAATTTATAATATGTATAGATAGCTCAGTGTGAAAACCGCCCATTTGTCTCTTCATGGACAATTCACTGGTACAGCTCATCAGCCTACCAGAACAGATATAGGCTTTTCTAAAGGGAAAAAAATCAGGAGAAGCAGTATTTCCATGATTATGTCTCAATACTCAAGCCACTGTCTCTGATATTCTGAACATGATTTGCATCACATCACCCCTAAATCATAAATTACATCAAGAGGCACTGTAAAATTGTATTCACTATGGGAAAAATAGTATATGTCAATCATACTGCTGCTAGTTTCATATGCTGTCTGCAGAAATTTGCTTCATACAAACATACTGTCTGCATTTGTATCTCTGCACGTCACTAGGAATGGCATGGTGAAAGAGACTGATTAATAGATTATGTATGGGCCATTCTACAGCCCCACTGACCAACAGAAAAGAAGCCCTGAAAGTACTATGAGTGTCACACTAATGCTTACACTTGAAACCACAAACCGGAAACACCATGGCAGATCCAAAAGCCTTTAAGAACATTCTGGGCTGAGTCATCTCTTTTAAATACTGTTTTCTCTCATAGCCAAGAAAAAATAAACAATGAACTGCTCTAGCATTAAATACCATTCACTTCAGGACAAATTAATTTAAATATAGATGAACATCAATTAATGATACGCCATGCCCTTAACGTCAATTTGCTAACTCCAAATCAGGAATGAATGGGGTATTCACTGTATGGAAACAAGATCATTAACTAGATACCTGACAATGTAGGCATCTCAATAGCCTACACAAAAATTTACACATTATGAATCTCTGTACATAATGGGTACTGCAATTACTCTCTTTTGATCAGAAATGCACATTAATTGATATTTCAAAGTAACACATATTTGGCAGTCCTTCATGACTGAAAATTAAACATTGCTGAGGATAACAGGATAGCTGGAACACAACAAACACATATGTGATGCTGAAGGAGGACACAAAAGAAAAAATGAAACCTCTCTCAACATGTTGCTTCTACCAGCTTTTTTTAAAATAAAAGTACCATTGTATTAGAGATTATGTGAAAATTGTTGAAACTGCCCTAAGTCTGCATGTGAATACATTCATGGTTAATGGATCAAAAACTTTTTTAAAAAAATGCTCCTTTAAAATTGGTTAAGACAATGGGCTCTAATTGACAAGACATGTGGTTCAAAAAACCACAGTCCAGGCCTCAACATTCAGATGTCTCATGGTTTCCCTAAAGCCATTAAAACGAATACTGGGATGGTTCCTTTCAAAATGACAGCAAAATTCCCTACCTATACTTGTCCTGTCTGGGCTTGTCTTCATCTCTGGTGACCTTATTCTCAATACAATGTTAAATATTAATTTTCATTCACCTTTATGTATACTGGATAGCTATGTGTAACAACAGTGCTCATATTATATACAATGATGATAAAATCAATCAGAATAAAATGCCATGTTGTCAGCTGCAATCTAGGAAACGTAACAGATCAGGGCAGAGAAGGGAAGGGGAAGAGAGCAGAAAGAGAGCGGTGAGATGGGGAGACAAAGGGAAAGGGTTGAAGGAAGTGGAGGGAGCTGTAAGAGAGGAAGAAGAGAGGAGGGGCAGAAGTGTAGGGGGTAGAGGGTGGAGGAGAGAGGGAGGAGGTTAGATGGATGGAGAGAGGTTTCAGAAAGAGGGAGGGGAAGAGGAGGGTGAGTTAGAGGTAGAGATGGAGGGGAGAGGGAGAGGGGGAGTGAAAGAGGAAGAAAGAGAGAGAGAGGGAGGAAGGGTAAAAGAGAGGAGGATGAAGGGAGAGGAGGAGGAAGATGAAAGGGAGAGGTAGAAGGGAAGAGTGGGAGAGGTGAGAGGGGAGGGGGAGGGAGAGTGGGTTAGGAAGTTTGGTGGAGGGGATATTGGGGGATGTGGAGCCTGGGGGAGAGGGAGAGAGGGGGGGGGGAGAAAGAGTGATGGGGAGACAATGGGAGCAGATGAGAAGGGAAGGGTCGAGGGGGAGTTGGTTGAGGGAGAGGGGGAGGGGAGAGGGGGGAAGGGAGAGAGGTAGGGGATAGAGATGAGGATGGCGAGAGCAAGGAGAAGGGTAGGGGGAGAGCAAGAGGAGAGAGAAGGGTAGGCAGAGAGTGAGAGGGAGAGCAGGGAAGGGGGAAGGAGGGAAAGGGATAGATGGGGTGGGAGAGAAAGATGGAGAGGGAGAGAGAGATGGGGTGGGGTGGGAGAGAGAGATGGAGAGGGAGAGATATGTAAGAGGATGATGGGGAGGGCAGAGAGGTAGAGGTGCTGGTAGGAGAGGGGTGGAGTGGGAGGAGAGAGAAGATGTGGATGAAGGAGAGGGATGGAGGGGGAGGGAGGAAGAGGGATAGGGAGGCAAGGAGGTGGAAGGGGTGGGATATGGAGAGGAAGGTGAGGAGGATTGGAAGGGAGAGAGACACAAGGAGGGAGAGTGAATAGGACAACGAGAGGATGGGAGAGTGAAAGGGTTGACGAGAGGGGAGGAGAGAGAAAAGGAGAGGAGGGAGGGAAAGGGAGGAAGGAGAGAAGGGGAGGGGGAGGGGAGGGGGAGGGGAGGGGAGGGATGAAGGGGGATAAGAGGAGGGAAAGGAGAGAATGGAAGCCCCAATTTGACTATTTAGACATTTGCTTTATACAGTTTCACACATCAGAAAACAACACTCACAAACTTACCTCAGGGTAAATGTTGAACCTTTTAATTGCATTTAAGCAATCTGGGTACTCAATTAAATTGTCATTCATTATATAAAAGAGACCATCTATCAGTCTTGGTGCCTCAACAATCCTCTTATAGTACGAAAAATATAGACCCTGTTATAGAAAAAAGATACACACGTCAAATAAAATTATAAAATACAAAACAACCTTTGCAGCAAACAAACATCCAACTGTAAAATATCTGACTTATTTTACTAGCCAAGATCAAATTCAATCATTTTCACAAGTACAATTGGTCTGACTGAAACAGACCATTGTTTTATTCACAAAGTTGTAGAAGACATATTTGTAATGTACACCTTTCATGTGATACTTTTCATATAGTGTGGTACGTTCTGGCAGAATGTACATAATTTAGTACAAACAATCCTGTCGAATGAACATCCACAAATGAGCATTACAGCAGAGGTTGAAAATACCACTTCGGTTGTAAGGTTCTTTTTATTTAAGGCACGGCCGGTTTGAGCTCTTATATGCTCATCATCAGGTATTATACAGAAAATAAACAAGAGACCAGAGCTAATAATAGTTTTTACATGCAGTAGTACACATAAAAAAGCAAACAATTAAAAATGTTCACGCCTCTCGTGGAAAAGGAAAAATTTTCGTGTTTTACAGTTAATACATAAATTTTATGTTGCTGGCTTCCAGTTAGTTTTACTACAGTTCTGTGCTGCATCTGTTCAATACATTCCTTCACCACTCATAATGTACTTTTAACACTTTTCACGTAACTTTCTATACAATGGTTTTCGTTATTTTGAATGTAAATCACTAATTCAAATTGTGACTGGCTGGTCTAGTTGCCTCCACATTCTTCTTCCCATCAACAGATGGCAGTACTTTTGCCACTCTGGTTTACCAGTTTACTTCCCCCTTCATGTACGCTACACTGTGGTCTGCACTCACTGTTGGTACAATGCATCCTGTACTTGTCCACTACAGCGATCGGGGTCACAGCACAAAGTGTAAATGTCATATTTCTATATGTCATATTTCTATAACCAGGCATTCATCCATAGTATTGTCTGGTGTCACTTTGCAATTGACTTAGGTTTTACTGCACCTAGCCAGACCACTGGTTTCTAAAATGTTATATGGAACTTCTTTTTCGCTTTCTTTATGTGTACTAATGCATGTAGAAACTATTATTATCTCCAGTCTCTTGTTTATTTTAGTATAACACATGATGATGGGCATATAAAGGCCCTAAACGAGTCATGATTAAAATAAAAAGAACCTTACAGCTGAAGCAATATTTTCAACCTCTACTAAATAATTTAGGAGTAACAAGTCACTGTTTAGCATATGTACTAAGTCGATAGGCACACAGTCGATGAGATAATATTTCTACTATTTGGTGAGTTGCTATCTTTGGTCCTACATGATGCTTTCTCCTTAGGCATACTACAGCAAACTTACCACATCCTTCAACAAAAATGGTGGCAATAAAAAATTATAAATATTGCTCTGTTTCACAACTTCCACCATTCTCTTTCGAACTTTGGAGTATGCTCTGAAGCATAATTGAGCATTTCTGAACAAATAAGAGGTTGAGATAACCACAATTTAGATCCCAGATGTGGTTTCTCACTGTACAAACTACGTCATAAAATATTTAAATTAAAAAACATCAACAAACCTCACTTCTCTGCTACTGCATGCATTTTATTGTTTAAATCATATCACTTTTGAGTTCACTGACAATTTATGGCACTCATAGCAAAACTTATTACTGTTTTACAATATGTTCAGCTAATAAGAATCAAAGAGTCTTCAATAAACAGTCATCTGTTTCTGGGTGACAACAAATAATGATCACCACACCATAATGTTCAATACTGATTCAACTCCTTGATATTTATAGAAGGGCACTCTCATATTTTCCTCTTAATGTAGAAACAGTTCTTTTAGGTGATTCCAGAGGTGGTTTCCCATTGCCTTCCACTGATGATGATGAAATCATAATGAGGACAGCACAACACCCAGCCCCTGAGCGGAGAAAATCTCCAACCCAGCCGGGAATCGAACCCGGGCTCCTTGGCGTGGCAGACTACCACGCTGACCACTCAGCTATCACGGCAGATGCAACAGTGACAGAAACAGTAAATATAGTTTTAAAAAAAAATAAAATAAAATAAAAATAAAAAAGGAAGTTACTAAATGGCTTTCTACAAATCGAGTATTACGTACAAACCTAAAGTAATCATCAATACACAGGTTTGCTTTAACATCACAGTGCTCTACTGGGCACACTCCTATTATAGGTAGTATGCTGTCACTTCCTTTGAATATCAGAAACAGCTCTCTCGGCCTATTACAGGTGCCCCTTACTTTTATGCCAAACCAAAACACAGAGTACCTATATATTTTTCATACAAACAGAACACTGTCAGCTTCACTGTCTCTGAAGTACAAACATATGCAACAGGAATAGAAAACTGGTCTCAACAGCCCCAGCCTAATAAATCTGAGCTTCTCAAATTTAAATCCAATCCCAAAGTGCTGATCATTTGGCACAAGTCAGGGCCTAGGTGAGCTATGAACACAAACATCATCCCTCAGAGACAGACAGACAGAGAGAGAGAGAGAGAGAGAGAGAGAGAGAGAGAGAGAGAGGAGGAAGGAGTGAAGATGTTTGTGTATACAACTGGTCATGTAATGTGCAAACCACTATGAAGTATCAGCCACAGAGTTGGAGGCCATTCTGTTTCATGTTAACTGTTTCCATTTTCACATACCTCTCAGTCATAGGAAGCATACAGAACAGATTTACTGTGGAATATAGTTGTAGAAAAATGTCAGAGTTACGAGAATGAGCAAACAATTAATGTCACAAAGTACCACACAATGTGCCATGTTCCGCAGCAGTTCTGTAGTTCACTCATTCAACATCAATATTAAACAGCAGTTTTACATCTTTACCATTTTATAATTTTTGGCTATTGCATACAATTGTATTATTTCCTGTGTACGACCACTAAACCGCCGAAAGAAGTTAGAGTTAGCTATTATATTTTCTTGCTGAAAATAGATAGTAGGAACTGTTTCTTTTGAATTTCTGTAATATTTTAACTGTTGAACTTGCTTATAAAATTATACATACCTGTTTACTAAGTGTATGGACAAAGAAAATATTATACCCTAAAATACTAATCATAAAGGCATCAATAGGTCTTTTAATCAAGCAGAAAAATGATTAAGTTTCCGGCAAATAAAAAAGTTCTATACACTGTTGCAGTTGCCAAATCTGTACTACTATATACAGAAAAATTGTTTAACATTGTTACCAAAAAGTTCAAATTTTAGATGATACTCTATTGACAATAACAATAAATGAGGCTCAGGGTCAGAGAGAGGAGGGGAAGCAGAAAAGGTCAGGGGAGGGTGGGGAGAAAGGAAATGAACTTAGAGGGGGAGGAGGTGATGGACAGGGAGGAGGTGATGGACAGGGAGGAGGGGGCAGGAGGTGTTAGGACATATATTCGATCCACATACAGATAAGCAAATATATTGTTGTTGTTGTTGTGGTCTTCAGTCCTGAGACTGGTTTGATGCAGCTCTCCATGCTACTCTATCCTGTGCAAGTTTCTTCATCTCCCAGTACCTACTGCAACCTACATCCTTCTGAATCTGCTTAGTGTATTCATCTCTTGGTCTCCCCCTACGATTTTTACCCTCCACGCTGCCCTCCAATACTAAATTGGTGATCCCTCAGAACATGTCCTACCAACCGATCCCTTCTTGTGGTCAAATTGTGCCACAAACTTCTCTTCTCCCCAATCCTATTCAATACTTCCTCATTAGTTATGTGATCTACCCATCTAATCTTCAGCATTCTCCTGCAGCACCACATTTCGAAAGCTTCTATTCTCTTCTTGTCCAAACTATTTACCGTCCATGTTTCACTTCCATACAAGGCTACACTCCATACAAATACTTTCAGAAATGACTTCCTGACACTTAAATCTATACTCGATGTTAACAAATTTCTCTTCTTCAGAAACGCTTTCCTTGCCATTGCCAGTCTACATTTTATATCCTCTCTACTTCGACCATCATCAGTTATTTTGCTCCCCAAATAGCAAAACTCCTTTAATACTTTAAGTGTCTCATTTCCTAATCTAATACCCTCAACATCACCCGACTTAATTCGACTACACTCCATTATCCTCGTTTTGATCTTGTTGATGTTCATCTTATATCCTCCCTTCAAGACACCATCCATTCCATTCAACTGCTCTTCCAAGTCCTTTGCTGTCTCTGACAGAATTACAATGTCATCGGCGAACCTCAAAGTTTTTATTTCTTCTCCATGGATTTTAATACCTTCTCCAAATTTTTCTTTTGTTTCCTTTACTGCTTGCTCAATATACAGATTGAATAACATCGGGGAGAGGCTACAACCCTGTCTTACTCCCTTCCCAACCACTGCTTCCCTTTCATGTTCCTCGACTCTTATAACTGCCATCTGGTTTCTGTACAAATTGTAAATAGCCTTTCGCTCCCTGTATTTTACCCCTGCCACCTTTAGAATTTGAAAGAGAGTATTCCAGTCAACATTGTCAAAAGCTGTCTCTAAGTCTACAAATGCTAGAAACGTAGGTTTGCCTTTCCTTAATCTTTCTTCTAAGATAAGTCTTAAGGTCAGTATTGCCTCACGTGTTCCAGTATTTCTACGGAATCCAAACTGATCTTCCCCGAGGTCGGCTTCTACTAGTTTTTCCATTCGTCTGTAAAGAATTCGTGTTAGTATTTTGCAGCTGTGGCTTATTAAACTGATAGTTCGGTAATTTTCACATCTGTCAACACCTGCTTTCTTTGGGATTGGAATTATTATATTCTTCTTGAAGTCTGAGGGTATTTCGCCTGTTTCATACATCTTGCTCACCAGATGGTAGAGTTTTGTCAGGACTGGCTCTCCCAAGGCCATCAGTAGTTCCAATGGAATGTTGTCTACTCCGGGGGCCTTGTTTCGACTCAGGTCTTTCAGTGCTCTGTCAAACTCTTCACGCAGTATTGTATCTCCCATTTCATCTTCATCTACATCCTCTTCCATTTCCATAATATTGTTCTCAAGTACATCGCCCTTGTATAGACCCTCTATATACTCCTTCCACCTTTCTGCTTTCCCTTCTTTGCTTAGAACTGGGTTTCCATCTGAGCTCTTGATGTTCATACAAGTGGTTCTCTTATCTCCAAAGGTCTCTTTAATTTTCCTGTAGGCAGTATCGATCTTACCCCTAGTGAGATAAGCCTCTACATCCTTACATTTGTCCTCTAGCCATCCCTGCTTAGCCATTTTGCACTTCCTGTCGATCTCATTTTTGAGACGTTTGTATTCCTTTTTGCCTGCTTCATTATTGCATTTTTATATTTTCTCCTTTCATCAATTAAATTCAATATTTCTTCAGTTACCCAAGGATTTCTACTAGCCCTCATCTTTTTACCTATTTGATCCTCTGCTGCCTTCACTACTTCATCCCTCAAAGCTACCCATTCTTCTTCTACTGTATTTCTTTCCCCCATTCCTGTCAATTGTTCCCTTATGCTCTCCCTGAAACTCTGTACAACCTCTGGTTCTTTCAGTTTATCCAGGTCCCATCTCCTTAAATTCCCACCTTTTTGCAGTTTCTTCAGTTTTAATCTACAGGTCATAACCAACAGATTGTGGTCAGAGTCCACATCTGCCCCTGGAAATGTCTTACAATTTAAAACCTGGTTCCTAAATCTCTGTCTTACCATTATATAATCTATCTGATACCTTTTAGTATCTCCAGGGTTCTTCCATGTATACAACCTTCTATCATGATTCTTAAACCAAGTGTTGGCTATGATTAAGTTGTGCTCTGTGCAAAATTCTACCAGGCGGCTTCCTCTTTCATTTCTTAGCCCCAATCCATATTCACCTACTACGTTTCCTTCTCTCCCTTTTCCTACACTCGAATTCCAGTCACCCATGACTATTAAATTTTCGTCTCCCTTCACTATCTGAATAATTTCTTTTATTTCATCATACATTTCTTCAATTTCTTCGTCATCTGCAGAGCTAGTTGGCATATAAACTTGTACTACTGTAGTAGGTGTGGGCTTCGTATCTATCTTCGCCACAATAATGCATTCACTATGCTGTTTGTAGTAGCTTACCCGCATTCCTATTTTCCTATTCATTATTAAACCTACTCCTGCATTACCCCTATTTGATTTTGTATTTATAACCCTGTATTCACCTGACCAAAAATCTTGTTCCTCCTGCCACCGAACTTCACTAATTCCCACTATATCTAACTTTAACCTATCCATTTCCCGTTTTAAATTTTCTAATCTACCTGCCCGATTAAGGGATCTGACATTCCACGCTCCGATCCGTAGAACGCCAGTTTTCTTTCTCCTGATAATGACATCCTCTTGAGTCGTCCCCGCCCGGAGATCCGAATGGGTGACTATTTTACCTCCGGAATATTTTACCCAAGAGGACGCCATCATCATTTAATCATACAGTAAAGCTGCATGCCCTCGGGAAAAATTACGGCCGTAGTTTCCCCTTGCTTTCAGCCGTTCACAGTACCAGCACAGCAAGGCCGTTTTGGTTATTGTTACAAGGCCAGATCAGTCAATCATCCAGACTGTTGCCCTTGCAACTACTGAAAAGGCTGCTGCCACTCTTCAGGAATCACACGTTTGTCTGGCCTCTCAACAGATACCCCTCCGTTGTGGTTGTACCTACGGTACGGCTATCTGTATCGCTGAGGCTCGCAAGCCTCCCCACCAACGGCAAGGTCCATGGTTCATGGGGGGGAAGCAAATATATACAGTCCACAAACTAGCAGCTGTAATTCAGTCACAAGGAAACTAAGACACATGGATGGGTCCTGCAGATAAAACATGCACACTTGCCCTTCTGTTTTAAGATAAGACAGAGACTTACTACTACTAATTTATCAATGTACCTTATGATGACTATATAGCAGTTTTATGCAGAAGTGTAATCATTGAACATGTGTTAAGTTGCAAAATAGTGCTCTGCAACCAGTGGCTAAAGAATGTTCAGACAAGACCATATGATCATAAGAAATATGCTGAGTCACTATGTGAACATACAGATAGCTGGGAAACACTTCCACCATTTACGGTAACTGCATAAAATTTGAAGGGTCAAGAAAGTACTAGACACACACACTATGAGTACAGGCATAGACACAAGATTCACTGCCTCTTCATATAGGTGATGTAAAACATTGTCTGGAAGAAGGTGAAAAAAGCTGACACCAAGGCAAAATAATGGCACTCAGCTTTCACAATGGACAATGAGTGTTTTTGTTGAATCCATATACAAAGAGAAAACCAAATCTATGATGAAGAACAATGCAGTATATGAGATAACAAGGAAAACATCTGCAATCAACATGAAATAGCAACTACACAGTAGAACTCCATACAGAATAAATATGATGCTTTAAATGAGTTCCTCAAATGCTGGGGCTCCTGCCCTCCATACAGACACTGAAACCAGTAAGAAGAAATCAACTACACAAACAATGCTCTGAACAAGTGCAGCCCTCCCTTTCACAGCCTATTACACTATTAACTAAAAAAAGACAGGACCTTTGTAATTACGGTCATCCACATTTCTCCCCCCCCCCCCCCCCCTCCCTTTCAATTATCCTAACCAATCCTCCACACTACAACCTTCACATCTATAAATCTTTTACATAAATTCTACTTGCAGTCCCCTTCTAAATAACTAGCTATTCCAGCTACCTGTCGCAGGTGCTTCGATAGCTCAGTATCAATACTATACATTTGTGCGTTGACCAGTTGTAAATACTTCTGCTTTGTTTATCTTCTTTCTGCAAAACAGAATGGAAATTCAGAGTAGTGAGTGCTCAAAACTTTAAATTTGTTGTACCTGACACGGAAGTACATCCGAAATGGTTACAACTGAATAAAAACTATGTAAAATATGGATACGTGTCCGTCTTACGTCCTATCAAGGTCCTCTATCTGTAAAATTTTGCTTTTTGGTGCAATCAATGTTTGACATTAAACAAATATAGAGAATATAGAAGCACAGGTCCCTGTAAAAACAATACCATGTGACAACAATAATGTCCTTCTGAGTCGTAACAGTCATAAATGAGGTACTACTAGGCCAAGAAACTAATTATTTGCCTGAAACATTATATATCAACACACACAGTAATCACAGAGACATCTTCCCCAAAACAGGAGCTGCTGTATGTTCTTCTCTTGTTCATCACTGAAGTGAAAATGTGAAGTTTCCACAACACAACGGAATGGAACCATTTTTGGTGCATCCACACTGCATTAGTTCAACAGCACAAGTCATAGTGATCACACTGTAAATTATGAAACAGGAATACCAATGAATCAACAAGACATCCTGTGTAGAGTTTGTAATATTCAGTTCTCTGTGGTGGCAGTATCTTTAATGTAATGTCTTTTTTGGAAAACATTATTCTATCAAACTGTAGTCTTTATGTCCCGAGCAAGAATCGTAAAGCTACAACTTCTATCATCAGCATGTTCAGCGGTGACAAAATGTAAAAAGCTTTTATGTGCTCTTACATTTGCCCACTTTTACTGACGTCAACACGGATTTTCTGTGGACAAATCATCATTGATTCCTTTACAACCTGCATACTTCCCACTATGAAGAAGACAACAGTTTGTTAAAAACAAAGGGATCACATCAATATTCCACACACATCTTTATGTTTTCGTCTTTCATGAACATGTTACAATATGCCACGTTTCTGCTATCTGCATAACAATATGGCCTTCCTCAGTCTCTGTACAAGCCACGATTATAGTGATATGGCTGGACAAAAGGTTATACTCTTTTCGGAAGGCACTGATGACATACAGAGATGATTTCAAATGTTCTGAGTAACTACTCTAGCAGCTTTCAAAGCCCACACTTGAATGCACCAATAGTGATCTACTGATCCACTGTCTCTAGCTCGTGCTCTTACAGCCTCCAATTATGTTTTATTTCCCTTCAAGTAGCCCGAGACACATAATTTAAAACTGTCTTGCAGTTGCATTTCAAAGGAATGCAGCTGTTATAGTTCATTAGTTTCTCTTAAAAACTGTAACTGTGGTTATAATAATCCTCATAAAAATTTTCCAATGTTTGGTCATGAGTACTCTGTGAGTGATATTTTTGGAGATGAATGTGTGTATTTTCTTTGGCTTATAGTTCCTTTAATTGCTGATATGAAATTTCAGAACTGTTGGAACTCTTATACCCACATGCTGTTTCATTTCTGTCCTTAGACTGTCACTATTCCTCTCCAATATGTCAGTATGTATTTCTTTTCAGTGTCCATAACACTTTTACATTATGATATTTTGTATAAAGTGTGCAAATGGCCCATCCTCCACTCCAAATAATTCTTCATTAGCAGGCCTGTAAATTCAATGTATCATTTTGAGCAGCAGCTTAATGACATTCTAAGGATTAATTGGATTCCATATACTAATGTGTGCTGTTGGTACTTGCACTTCACTACCAAACAACAACAGTTCCACTCATACTGTGTGTACTACAACAACACAGCTAGGCTAGTACAATGCTTGCAGAAAAAAATTAGTTTTACACATGAATGGCATCAATAGCTATTCAAAGAAGCACTATGTTATATTTTATATGCATTTCCTTTCTGCTTTAGCTGTTCCAGCTGGGTACCTCCCTTGTGAGATTTGCTCTCGTACATATCAAAAGTAGAGCCAGAATAGTAAACAACACAACAATACTCCATTTTTTTCAGTCATGGACCAGAGTATATGAAGCAGCCTGGAATATTGGTACATCATACCAGTCACCTCCTTGTTGCCCTACCATAAACTGTAGGCTCTGTGAGCACTGGATAAGAGGCCAGCTGCCCCAGGTGGAGTTAAAAACTACAAAATAATGTCATTGACAGTGGAATAAATAGGGCTGCCGACTTGAGGAGGAGAGATGCTAGGGAACACTTAATGAGTCAGTTTGTACATGTCTAGCACGGAGTCATGAGTACTCTATATGTGTTGTATAAGACTTGCAGTCCATTATAATTCTTTCTGAATTAATGCAGTATACAGGTATGATAATGGGTTATTTGATGGATTCCATCGCAAACATGAGATCCTTGCATGAAGGGCTGCTGCTATTGTCATGCCAACAAATGCCTAGGCCCATCGATCTACAAATCCCACTAATCTCATATGACTAGACTAGGCTGACTAATCTGAATTACAAACTAAGTCTCACTTCAGTGCATAGTAAAGAGAATAAACATTGTGCAATTTTTGGAAGACTGAGGAGCTTACCTGCAGTAATTGAAATAACGTTTTTGCTTCCAGAGAAGCCAAATTTGCCATCATGTTGACAACAATCAATGATATACACTGCATTCAGTTTCATAATAACTATAATGTAAATAAAAGGGAAATATAAAAAACTCTCATGAAAAAACTTATTATATGAAAGATTGTTTGTGAATGCTGCATCACGGTTGAAATTAGGCAACTGTATGTCACAAGCAATTTGAATTATGTTATCTCTTGTTACTGCACTGGCACAGATTCATTCATTATTTCAAATTCAGCATTTTAGTTACATTTACAGTTGCTATTTAGTCTGGTGTCATTCTCACGATAATTTCAAATATCTTTCCAATACCATTCTTATGGTCAACGGGTATTTCCATCCAGATCTGTAAGAAGAGACCTCAGTCTTATGTTTCATACAGTCTCTACAACCCTATGTGAATCAGCATAGCCTCTGTTCAGCCTCCTCTCCTGTGTCTACCACTCTAAATCTGTTTTAGTTAGTCGGTAGAGGGATGCTACAAATTTCATTATAAATGGTAGCTTTTCTCATGAGAAGTAATCAGTAGTAGGTTTACGTGTTTAACAGCTCCAAGATATTGTACATACATATTTTTTGCCAGGACAGCATCACTCAAAAGTTTATCAACAGGCCATTGTCACACATACCATGACAATGAATTCACTAACAAACAACTGAAATACTACTCCTCTTTACAAAAACAGAACAATATCTTCACTAACTCATTACAGAAATAAATATAAACAAACTTGTGTGATCCAATATATTTTGAGATATGCAATCTATACCAGTATTATAAATGTGAAAGTAACTCTGTTACATTTTAACGACTAGCCCACTGAACAAGTTTTGATGAAGTTTGAATAGAGATAGCTTGAACCTTGAGAAAGAACAGGAGCTACTTTAGAAATTGTGTAGTAAAATACTTGCCGATTTGAAAAATATTACACAAATTATCATAAAATTATTACCCTTTGAAAAAGCTATGTAGTCTTTGACTTTTGATCTTTATCGTACTTGTAATAATGCTTTTACTGGTCGCCTCGCGAATCTGGCAATGCTTCACAATAGCTAAATACACTATGTGATCAAAAGTATCCAGACACCCCCAAAAACATACGTTTTTTATATTAGGTGCATTGTGCTGCCACCTAGTGCCAGGTACTCCATATCAGCGACCTCAGTAGTCATTAGACATCAATGCCAAACCACGCCTCACTTGGAGTAAGGAGCATAAACGTTGGACAATTGAATAGTGGAAAAATGTTGTGGGGACTGATGAATCATGGTACACAATGTGGCAATACAATGGCAGGGTGTGGGTATGGCAAATGCCAAGTGAACATCATCTGCCAGCGTGTGTAGTGCTAGCAATAAAATTCGGAGGTGGTGGTGTTTTCATGGAGGGGGCTTGCACCTCTTTTTTTTTTGCGTGGCACTATCACAGCACAGGCCTACATTGATGTTTTAAGCACTTCCTTGCTTCCCACTGTTGAAGAGCTATGCAGGGATGGTGACTGCATCTTTCAACACAATCGAGCACCTGTTCATTACGCACAGCCTGTGGCGGATTGGTTACACAACAATAACATCCCTGTAATGAACTGGCCTGCACAGAGTCCTGACCTGAGTCCTATAGAACATGTTAGGGATGTTTTGGAACGCCGACTTCATGCCATGCCTCACCCACCGACATCGATACCTCTCCTCAGTGCAGCACTCATGAAGAATGGACTGCCATTCCCCCTGAAACCTTCCAGCACGTGAGTGAACATATGCCTACAAAAGTGGAAGCTGTCATCAAGGCTAAGGGTGGGCCAACAACATATTGAATTCCAGCATTACCGATGGAGGGCATCACAAACTTGTAAGTCATTTTCAGCCAGGGGTCCGGATACTTTTGATCACATAGTGTATGTACAGGAATTGTATATACATCCTAATCTCTTCTCGACCCTCTCTCTGTCAATCCCCTACACCCCCTCTCTTTGTCCATCTCTTCTTCTTCCCCCTCTCTTTGTACTTCTCCCTCTCCTCCCCATTCTCATTGTCCATCTCCTCCTCCCCTGCCCCAATCTCCCTCCACCTTCTCCCCAACCCTGTCTCTGTTCATCTCCTTCTTTCCCCTTTCTCTGGCCATTTTCTCCCCTCTCCTTCTCTGCTCATCTCCTCTTTCACTCCTTCTCTCAACTTGAGCTTTGTTTATGGTTACCGCAAATGAAAACTCGATTTAGAAATGAGGTCACTTAAAATGAATGGGTAAACTGGTTGGTATCATTAATATAAGGGTAATAAGAGAGACGTCTCCAGCTGCAGGATGTGTGGGGATAGTAGCTCCAGTGACAGTATTTCTCATAACTTTAATCTGTGAACTGGTAAGATTGCAAAATTTTGGACGATTCAGATTCCACAGTATTATACCAACCATATGTCGATAAGCTGTAAATACAACATTCCTCTTTCCTCTTAAAACTTACCACTATGAAGAAAACAAAAGAGCACACTACTGTGCATACAATTTTTGTTTAAAATTATATATGTGGAGGAAGTATATATGTGGAGGAAGAATATATGTGGAAGAAACAATTTATCTAATGGTTTAAATGCCCCAATATCTCAGTTAAAACTGACTGCAAGAAAGAAAACAAAACCCCACAATTTCACAGCACAGCATTTTCTTTCTCGCAGTCGGTTTTAACAGAAAATGTTCTTGTTTAAAAAAATATGTAGACTATGTTCATATGAATGTTAGTAGAGTACTGCGTAACAATTTGAAGTAAAATGATCAAGAACTTTTCAAGATTTTTGCTAACAGTGTTTCGCCTTTCTATATTAAGTACGTATGAGGGTTATTGCATAAGTCATGGCAGCTGTTTTTTGTCTTGAAAATTGTAACAAATTAAAAAATTCTGAGATATGCAAAAAGTTAGTTCATATGTAAACATTACATGCAGGGGGATGGATGAACAAACACTGCCATAAAAATACAGCACAAGAGGAAAGACAAAAAAAAAGTTTGGCATTGCAAATGTGTTTTAATGTCAACTGCAATTGTACACAAGAGTACATTAAAACTATGCACATTTCATGGCATCAGGAGTCTCACCAAGATTCCACAGTAATGTGACATGATGTTAGATGGCAGTCCTTTCCAGTAGGACGAAGTGTGAAGAGAGATCACATTGTGAGCTGGATAGTCATTCAGGATGGATGTTACCTGATTTGAAAAGCGCTCTTATGTAAAAACTGCAGTTCAGTGTGGAAGAAATGCATGACAATGCCACAAGGAGCTTATGGAAGGAGCAGGAAATGATATTTTACCTTACCGAACAGTTGCTTGGCGGATAGATGCAATCTGGCATGGCAGATCTGCAGCAGCCAACATGCACCAATCCAGGCCGCCTGTCAGTGTGCGTACGGACTGTGCTTGTACCCAGATAACCCAATGCTTGGAGAACAACAGAAGATGGACGCTGCAGGAATTACAGTGCCATACCGGTATTGAGAAAACAACAATCTGCAGGATTTTAGGCAATGAGCTACACATGCGTAAAGTTGCTGCAAAGTGGGTGCCTCATGCACTAAGTGAAGTGGGAAAGTGGACACATTACGAAATTTGTCATGTGCATCTAGCATGTTAAGAGGAGTGAGACAATATGCTTGTGAGAATCATCGCCATAGATGAATTTTGGGCCAGGGCCTGTGCCCCAGAACTGAAATGCCAGTCCATAGAATGGCATCATCCAGGTTCACCACGCAGGCAGAAATTTCATCGCAATCCCTCTCCCATCAAGTCAATGGTCATCATAGCCTATGGTATTAGAGGAGTGATTTCACGCCATGTCATCCCACATGGACAAACTGTTAATGCACACTACTACTGTTGCACTTTCCTGCAACAACACCTGCAACAGGTTATTCAGGAGTAATGTCCTGAATGTCTACATGATGCATTAATACTTCAGGAGAATGCAAGATGCCACGCAGCAGTGTGCATGCAGAATCTGCTTGTGAGAAGGGGATGGGAAGTACTGGAGCATCCACCACAGTCACCAGACATGTCACCTTCCGATTATGAGCTCATACCAAAACTGAAAGAGCAAGTGCATGGGCTACACTTTCGAACATGTGAAGACATTGTCACAGCAATGCCACGTGAGATCCAATGATTTGCTCATGGTGAGACCATGGGTATTCCGCATCTTCCACAGCGGCAGCAGTGTGTGATGGATTTGTCAGTAGACTATTTTGAGGGCCTCTAACATGTCACAGGTCCTTATTCCTACCCTGTGCTGTTGCAACTGACAGTAAAACATGTGGAATAACACAATTTGTTTCATCTTTTTTCTTGTACTATATCTTCTTGGTGGTGTGTGTTCATCCATCTCCCTACATGTAATGTTTACATATGGACTAAAGTTCCATTTGCATTTTTTTGAATTTTTTTAATTCGTTACCATTTATGAGACAAAAAATAGTTGCCATGACTTTTGCAATGAACATCATATTTATATATTACATATATTTAAAAGTATACAGCCAGTCTCTATCTGAATGTTTATTAGAACATGGTGTAAAAAATCAGAATTAAGCTGGTCAAGAACTTTTCGAGATTTTTGCTAACAATGTTTTCCCATTATATATTACATAAACACTTACTTGCAATATACATTTAAACAAATATGTAGCCTCTGTCCGTCCCAATGTTTATCTGGGTATCATGTACAGATTGAGGTGAATCGGTCAAAAACTATTTGAGATTTCTGGTAACACAGTTTAACAATGAATTATTTTGGTATAGTTGTACAGGAACGTTTTGAGATTTTTGCTAACTACATTTCCCCTTATAGAATATATATTTATGTACCATATATATTAAAAATTATGTAGCCTATGTCTCTCTGAATGTATATTAGTAAATCGGTCAAGAACTTTTGGAGAATTTTTCAAACAACAGTTCTCTTACTTACACACACACACACACACACACACACACACACACACACACACACAAAAAACAGGGAATCACAAAAGAAACTGGTATAGGCATGCGTATTCAGATACAGAGATGTGTAAAAAGGCAGAATACGGCACTGCAGTCAGCAACGCCTATATAAGACAACAAGTGTGTGGTGCAGTTATTAGACTGGTTACTGCTACTACAATGGCAGATTATCAAGCTTTAAGTGAGTTTGAACTTGGTGTTCTAGTTGGCGCATGAGCATCTCCCAGGTAGCGATGAAGTGGGGATTTTCCCATATGACCATTTCACGAGTGTACTGTGAATATCAGGAATCGGATACAACATCAAATCTCAGACATCGCTGCAGCAGGAAAAAGATCCTGCAAGAATGGGACCAACTATGACTGAAGAGAATCATTCAACATGAAGAAACAACATGGATATGGGCCTTTCAGAGCTGAAGGCCCACTCGTGTACCTTTAATGACTGCACGACACAAAGCTTTATTTCTCACCTGGGCCTGTCAACGCCAACATTGGACTGTTGATGACTAGAAACATGTTGCCTGGTCAGACGAGTCTCATTTCAAATTATATCAAATGGATGGACATGTAAGGGTATGAAGACAACCTCATGAATCCACGCACCCTACAAGTCAGCAGGGGACTGTTCAAGCTGCTGGAGGCTCTGTAATGGTGTGTGGCATGTGCAGTTGGAGTGATATGGGACACCTGATATGTCTAGATATGACTTGAACAGGTGACACGTACATTAGCATCCTGTCTGATCACCTGCATTGATTCATGCCCTTTGTGCATTCTGACAGACTTTGGCAATTCCAGCAGGAGAATGCGACACCCCACATGTCCAATATGGCTATAGAGTGGCTTCAGGAACACTGTTCTGAGTTTAAACATTTCCGCTGGCCACAAAACTCCCCAGACATGAACATTATTGAGCATATCTGGGATGCCTTGCAACATGCTGTTCATAAGAGATCTCCACCCCCCACATACTCTTACAAATTTATGGCAGCCCTGCAGAATTTATGGTGTCAATTTCCTCCGGCATTACTTCAGATATTAGTCGTGTCCATGCCATGTTGTGTTGCGGCACTTCTGCATGCTCGGTGGGTGGCCTATACAATATTAGGCAGCTATATCAGTTTCTTTGGCTCTTCAATATATACCAACAGCCTTGCCGCAGTGGTGACACCGGCTCCCATCAGATCACCAAAGTTAAGTGCTGTCGAGCAGGGTGACCATCTAGTCTGCTGAGTGCTGTTGGCTAGCGGGGTGCACTCAGCCCTTGTGAAGCAAACTGAGGAGCTACTTGATTGAGAAGAAAACTGACATACTGCCAGGAGAGCAGTGTGCTGACCACATGTCCCTCCATATCTGCATCCAGTGACACCTTTAGGCTGGGGATGACACTGCGGCCTGTCGGTACCGTTGGGTCTTCATGGCCTGTTCGGGCGGAATTATAGTAATTCGCACATTTATGACAGTATTGTGTAAAAATGTGAAGCAATTTGGTGAAGAACATTTCGAGATTTTTGTTAACAATCTTTCATACTTATATAGTGCACATGTACTTATATACTGTATTCATTTCAAAATTGTGTGGCCCACGTCCGTCTGAACATTTATTAGAGTTTTGTGTACTAATTTGAATTAAATTGGTCACGAACTTTTCAAGATTCTGAGTAACAATGTTAAACTACAATGTTTCTTTACATAGTACTATAGATATGTGCTAAGTGATATGATTAAAAACAATGAATACAATGCTTACACACTCTTCAATGTCTTTAATCCCTACTTCCACACCACTTGTTGCATAATGTACACATTCGAGTACAAAGTATAGCTACTTCAATAACATGATGCATACATTTGCACTCCTGCCCATGGCCCTTTGTATGCAATGATTGGCAGCAACACTGCCCATATGGTGCATTGGGACAGCTTGGGAGGGGGGATAGCAGGGTGCACATCATGAACCATGCTTATCTGAACAGGCAGACACATGAGGGCAGCTGATGTTATTGCATGAACAGTACCTTTCTTTGTCACACACTCATCATAACAAAACTACTGACATGCGAGAGCAGCTGCAGGTAATGTTTAGTTAATTATAATACTGTGTTTATGCTGACGTTCTTGAGCTGGCAATAGTGGTAAATCCCTTTCTAGAGTCTTCAATAGATTAGAATTTAATGTTACACACTGGTCACTTTGTTCATGAAATGTGTTGTACTATTGTTGTTAAATATACTCCAAAGCATCACTGCCAAGTATGTCACACATTCTACGCATCTTATGTGATTGCACATATGACAATGTGAAAGTACCAAGTATTTATTTAGTGATATGAAGCACTTTTATAATTAAGCATTACTTACCATCTCTGTCCTAAACGACATTTCCCGCTCCAAAGAAGATAAATGCGAAAAATGCCTGTAATTTTCATGCATCGATGATACGTGGTAAATGTTGAAACCACCTGACAGAAGTGCTGAAACAGTATTTCATAAATTCTGTAACATGTGTCATTAATAGGCAGAGCTATTGCTATGCAACATAAGCTTCCTCTGACCACATTTTTCTGAAATAATTTTACTTTAGTGTGGAAAATACAGCACAATTTGCAGTAGTTTGTATGTCATCTAAACATTTAGGTTCCCTGTAAGTTTTAATGGCCTATCATGTCAATAACAAAAGTAGTCAACACCTCTAATTCACTGTTGTAGTGTTGGACAAACTTTAAAATATCACAAACAAAACTGAAATTAGCAGACAACAACTCTAACAAATCCCACTGAACTTAAAAGGAAAACATTATGATACGACAAGAAGTCAGATGAGTGCAACAAGAATGTTAACTTGACATTCAGTTTATATGGATATCTGGAAGCTAAGGTAATTAGTAAACCAGCTGACAAAGTTGTGGAATTAGTACAAACTCAGGTAAAGAAACATGTTGCCACAATCCAACATGCTATAAACTCTACTGATGCTGACAACAAGTTCAGTATCCATTCACTTCTAATTGTTTTTGTAAATAGTGATCACATTTGCTCAGAACATCATAAACATGTAACCACACTGAAGTCCAAATTCAAAACCAGTCATCAATGAAATACAACACTTAGTACAGAAAGCACATTTATCATTAGCAGTAACATACAGCTAGAATAGAACTTAACTCCTGGATGGAGCGGGCAGTTATTTATATGAACACTAAATATTTCAGAATGTAGGTATTTAGGGTATATAAACATCAAATATTCCATAATGTACAACAATTGCAAACATAAGGTTTTCAAGAACCTTGCAGAAATGATAAATACATAACAACAAATAGCTATTGGTGGTCAGATTTGAACTAGCAACCTGCAGCACGCCCAACAGTGGCACTAACCACACTAACACACTGTGTGCACCACATTTCGCAGCACTGCTCTCTCTCCTGAAGAAACAGCAACCCACTGTTTCAGAAGTTCATGAGCCGGCTATAGCACTCTGGGTCTAGATCTTGTTAATGGTCCTCTGTATGGGGCGCTGGTGAATCTTCATGTTCTGGTCATGTTGTTACATCCTCTTCACTATGATGAGCACTGAAGGTAGGCCCTCCCATCAAAGCTTTGCAAATGTTGAGGGGGTCCGCAGTTTCCTTGAACCTCCCATCATCGAACTGTACCTCTGGGATGTAGTAGGGCATCACACGGAGGAGGACGTGGACAATGTCTGTGCACTTTTGTCTTCTTGAGGAAAGGTGATAATCCTTGACTTCATATGTGACATTTGAAAAGTAATGAAGGATACGGTACAGCCCAAAGCAGGACTTTAGTAGCTTTTCTGATAGTCCTACTTTCTGCACAGGTGTAAAAATCCATTTCAAATCTCCCAGGCTGTATCCCACTGGCCGATGCTTGGTGTGATAGCACTCTTGGTCGTTACACTGGGAATCCAGGGTCCATATGCGATCCAGCTGCCTTGGTTCTTCATTCCTGGTGATGAGGTGTTTAACACAGTCATCCTGATTATCGTCTTTCTGAAATGGTAACAGTGAATCCATTGTTGTTTCGGCCTCGCGACCATGGAGCAGGAAGAGCAGTGTGTTGCTTTGCTGTGTTGTATGCAAATGTCATGACATTTCTCTTCACCATCAACATATGTGTAGAGCATATCTGCCAACATCTTATTAAAACATTCTATGAGGCCATTCGTCTGTGGATGGTAGGCAAGTGTCATCCTGTTTTATTTTTTATTTTATTTTATGGCAATTGAGTTTTGTTCCAGTCCAGAGAAAGTGAGAGCAGTCACAGATTTTCCAACTCCTTGGCACATTCGTGATAGGAGAAGTTCTCTCGTAACATGCTCGTATTACCGGCAATTCATAAAGGACTCCTGTATCAAGATACACTGCTTACAAGAACTATTGCAAGGAGAAGGCTAATTTTCCTGAAACCAGGTGCAAGAAAGAGCTTCCCTTGCCCTTAAGGAGACACTAACATCTTCTCCAATCATATGACTGTATGATGAGAGTGCTGAGACAGAACTTCACTCTGACACTAGCGTCTATTGCAGATTCTGGAAGGTGTTGAAAAGCTGATAGTTGATGTTTCCAAAGTACCCCTAAAAGTCTGAGATGAGCTACTCTACAAGCAAGAAGGAGTGCCTTGCATTTGTTTGGGCTACCAACAACTTCTGGCCATATTTATTTGACAAACCATTCGCTGTTGTGATGGACCATCAGTCTTTCTGCTGGCTGATTAACCTGAAGGATCTGTCAGGTCAGCTGACAAAATGGGTACTGAGACTTCAGGAGTATGACGTAGGAATGTTAAGTAAGAGCAGGGTCAGCATTACACACAAATGATAAAAGATATTGTCTCAGTTCTTTCACAGCCCAATAGACCTTTGTCCTTCATGCAGTATCCATAAAGCAGTAGTTTACTTCGAATTCTTGACTGAGATATACAAGAACAGACAAGAGTGCAGCTTATGCATCGCATTTTGAGTCTTTGTTTCTCTTTAGGCACCCAAAGGTCTGAAAATGAGTCATGCTGTGGCATCTAAATATATGAGGAAATCAAAGCCATTTGTAAAGAAGGGGTAACACACTGTAAATTGGTTATAACATTAATGACCTTGAAGATCATGGCTCAATCAGTAAAGTGGCTCCAAAAGTGTAGAAAATGATTATTAACCTGTTTTCAGGTAACCCATTCTTAACATTGTGTCAAATGCAAGCAAAATTCACTTTGAAACAGCTTTCATTGCAAATTCGACGCATTCAGAGGTCTATTCCATGTGGATACATGAGAAACTTGGTTTCAAGTATGTCTCGAAGATGTCAAGTAATTATCTATACTGTGGGTGACTGGATGTATTATTTATTGTAATGGCATTTTTCTGTTCATTTATGATGTATGTACATGTTTTAGTTTGTTGCCACATACATTTTTCTGCTGATTAACCCGACCATGATCTTACTGGACAGTGTGTATGAAAGTAGCTGCAGACACAGATCCTATGGCAAAAGACAGCAGCCTGGATGAAATCTAAGTCATCACTGCATTAAATGAAATTGCTGCCAAACAGAGAGAAGATCCAGCACTCCTGAAAACCATAGAAGCCTTGAATAAGGAGGAACTGACCAAAGGAGCTCATTTACAGTCAGCTATCCAGAAATATTTCCACAATGCTCCAATATCTGGTCAGCTGGGATTTGTGAAGACTTTATACAGAATCAGATACAAAAATTGTTGGCCAGGGTTCTACCAATCTATTAGCCATTAAATAAGCCATTGTAAAGAATACCAATAATGTAAGAATGTGGCAAAATTACCTCCAGGGCAACAACTACTGACCACACCAGCAGCAGTGCCATTCCACTGAATTGGAATCAATCTCTTGGGGAGCTTCTTGAAGTCAATGAACAGGAGAAGGTTAGTAATCCGCACTGACTACCTCACCTGCTGTGCAATCATTGAAGTTGTACTGACTGTCAAAGCTCTGAAATTGCCATGTTCATTGCAAAAGACATCATTTTGAAGCAAAGAGGATCCCCCGTGATGATCTGTGATTGTGGAAAAGTTTTTCAGTGAAGATTATTATCAGAGATAATTTCACACTGCAACATTGCGCACAGGAAGACACTTGCCTATCATCCACAGACGAATGGCCTCATAGAATGTTTTAATAAGATGTTGATGTCGAACAGAGAGGGGGGGGGGAGATAGATAGAGAGAGAGAGAGAGAGAGAGAGAGAGAGAGAGAGAGAGTGGCATACAATACTGCCTGTCATGACATTTGCATACTAACACAGCAAAGCAACACACTGCTCTTCCTGCTCCATGGTCGCGAGGCCGAAGCAACAATGGATTCACTGTTACCATTTCAGAAAGACGATAATCAGGATGACTGTGTTAAACACCTCATCACCAGGAATGAAGAACCAAGGCAGCTGGATCGCATATGGACCCTGGATTCCCAGTGTAACGACCAAGAGTGCTATCACACCAAGCATCGGCCAGTGGGATACAGCCTGGGAGATTTGAAATGGATTTTTACACCTGTGCAGAAAGTAGGACTATCAGAAAAGCTACTAAAGTCCTGCTTTGGGCTGTACCGTATCCTTCATTACTTTTCAAATGTCACATATGAAGTCAAGGATTATCACCTTTCCTCAAGAAGACAAAAGTGCACAGACATTGTCCACGTCCCCCTCCGCATGATGCTCTACTACATCCCAGAGATACAGTTCGATGATGGGAGGTTCAGGGAAACTGAGGACCCCCTCAACATTTGCAAAGCTTTGATGGGAGGCCTACCTTCAGTGCTCATCATAGTGAAGAGGATGTAACAACATGACCAGAACATGAAGATTCACCAGCGCCCCATACAGAGGACCATTAACAAGATCTAGACCCAGAGTGCTATAGCCGGCTCGAGAACTTCTGAAACAGTGGGTTGCTGTTTCTTCAGGAGAGAGAGCAGTGCTGCGAAATGTGGTGCACACAGTGTGTTAGTGCGGTTAGTGCCACTGTTGGGCGTGCTGCAGGTTGCTAGTTCAAATCTGACCACCAACAGCTATTTGTTGTTATGTATTTATCATTTCTGCAAGGTTCTTGAAAACCTTATGTTTGCAATTGTTGTACATTATGGAATATTTGATGTTTATATACCCTAAATACCTACATTCTGAAATATTTAGTGTTCATATAAATAACTGCCCACTCCATCCAGGAGTTAAGTCCTATTCTAGCTGTACATTACTGCTAATTGTTTTTGTAACTAGTGATCAAATTTGCTCAGCCTGGGTGGCTGACTTGAGGGATAAGAATATCCTGTAGAACCAAGTGGCAATTATATCAAAACATTAGAAACAGTCAAAATCTAAATGCAGCAGCCCATTACAAACAGTATTGTAAGGTGCTTAAAAAAGTTATTAAGAAGGCAAAAAGTATGTGCTATGCAGATAGAATAGCTAAGTCTCAGGATAAAATTAAAACCATATGGTCAGTCGTAAAGGAAGTGGCTGGTCTGCAGAGACAGGTCGAGGATATAGAATCAGTGCGTAGTGGGAATGTCTGTGTTACTGATAAGTCACATATCTGTACAGTATTTAATACTCACTTTCTGAATATAGCAGGTGAACTAAATAGAAACCTAGTTCCAACAGGGAATCATATAGCGCTCGTAGGAAAAAGTGTTCCGAGACTGTTACCTGAAATGCTCCTCCATGATATTGACAAGAGGGAGATTGAGTTAATAATTAAATCACTAAAGACCAAGAACTCTCATGGATATGATGGGGTATCTAGCAGAATACTGAAGTAGTGTTCTATGTACGTTAGCCCAGTACTTAGCCATATCTGTAACTTTTCCTTTAGGAGTGGTCGGTTTCCTGACCAATTAAAGTACTTGGTAGTGAAGCCACTTTATAAAAAGGGAGACAGGGATAATGTTGACAATTATAGACCTATTTCTATGCCATCGGTGTTTACTAAAGTTATCGAGAAGGTTGTATATACAAGGTTACCGGAGCATTTAAATTCACATAATTTGCTGTCAAATGTACAGTTTGGTTTTAGAAACGGTTTAGCAATTAAAAATGCTATATTCTCTTTTCTCTGTGAAGTTTTGGACGGATTAAATAAAAGGTTGCGAACACTAGGTGTTTTCTTTGATTTAACGAAGGCTTTTGACTGTGTTGACCACAAAATATTACTGCAGAAGTTGGACCATTATGGAGTAAGGGGAGTAGCTTACAATTGGTTCGCCTCTTACTTTGAGAACAGAAAGCAGAAGGAAATTCTCCGCATTATTGAGAGTGGTAGTGATGTTCAGTCCCAATGGGGCACTGTTAAGTGGGGCGTTCCCCAAGGGTCAGTGCTGGGGCCAAGGCTGTTTCTTATTTATATAAATGATATGCCTTCTAATATTACAAGTGATTCAAAAATATTTCTGTTTGCTGATGACACCAGCTTGGTAGTGAAGGATCTTGTGTGTAATATTGAAACATTATCAAATAATGTAGTTCATGAAATAAGTTTGTGGCTTGTGGAAAATAATTTGACGCTAAATCAAAGTAAGACTCAGTTTTTACAGTTTCTAACTCACAATTCAACAAGAACTGATATTTTGATCAGACAGAATGGGCATATTATAAGCGAGATGGAACAGTTCAAGTTCCTAGAGGTTCGGATAGATAGTAAGCTGTTGTGGAAAGCCCATGTTCAGGATCTTGTTCAGAAACTAAATGCTGCTTTATTTACCATTAGACCAGTATCTGAAATACGTGACAGTTCAACACGAAAAGTAGTCTACTTCACATATTTTCATGCGCTTATGTCATATGGTATTATTTTTTGGGGTAATTCTTCTGATTCAAAAAGGGCATTTTTGGCTCAAAAATGGGCTGTTCGAGCTATATGTGGTGTAAGTTCGAGAACCTCTTGTCGACCCCTATTCCATAGTCTGGGAATTCTGACATTGCCCTCACAGTATATATTTTCTTTAATGTCATTTGTTGTTAGCAATATTAGCTTATTCCCAAGAGTTAGCAGCTTTCACTCAGTTAATACTAGGCAGAGATCAAATCTGCATGAGGAATGCACTTCCTTGACTCTTGTGCAGGAAGGAGTGCACTATTCTGCTGCATCCATTTTCAATAAGCTACCACAAGAACTCAAAAACCTTAGCAGTAGCCCAAACGCTTTTAATTCTAAACTGAAGAGTTCCTTCATGGCTCACTCCTTCTATTCTGTCGAGGAGCTCCTGGAAGAGCTGAAAAATTAAGCAAATTCCAGTGTTACATTGTTGATTTTCTTTATTTAAACTTACGAATTGTCGCCTGAATACGTTTCTTGTATTTCATTTTATCTGTTTCTACTATCGTGTTATAATTTCATGTATTGACTCGTTCCATGACCATGGAGACTTCTTAATTTGGTCCCACGGAACAATAAATAAATAAATAAAATAAATAAATGCACCAGATGCCCCAATTTTTTTTCTCTGGATTGGAACAAAACTCCATTTCCATTCACCAGATGCCCCAATTTTTTTATTTATTTCTTCAGCAGAGAAGAGGCACTTTTTCTAATTGAGGCTAGAGCCTGCAGTCTGAACACACTGCAGCACGATTATCAGTCAGCTTAGATGATCTTGGAATATCTTCTAAGAATGACTATGTCACCCAGACAGCAAAGATTCGTCAACCATTTAAGGTGTCAAAGCATGTTTCCCATCCTATGTTTGAAGGTGGTTAGAACCCTACAAGTACAAAATGTCATAGCTTTAAACTCACACAAAAACCATCAGGAGTTATAAAGGCAGCCTTTTCCCAGTTAGTCTCAATCTGCCAGTAGCCTTTGTACAAGTCCATTGTTGGGAAGTATACTACTGGCCATTAAAATTGCTACACCAAGAAGAAATTCAGATGATAAATGGGTATTCATTGGATGAATATGTTATATTAGAACTTATATGTGATTACATTTTCACGCAATTTGGGTGCATAGATCCTGAGAAATCAGTACCCAGAACAACCACCTCTGGCCATAATAATGGCCTTGATACGCCTGAGCATTGAGTCAAACAGAGCTTGGATGGCGTGTACAGGTAAAGCTGCCCACGCAGCTTCAACACGATACCATAGTTCATCAAGAGTAGTGATTGGCATATTGTGACAAGCTAGTTGCTCAGCCACCATTGACCAGACGTTTTCAATTGGTGAGAGATCTGGAGAATGTGCTGGCCAGGGCAGCAGTCGAACATTTTCTGTATCCAGAAAGGCCCGTACAGGACCTGCAACATGCGGTCGTGCAGTATCCTGCTGAAATGTAGGGTTTTGCAGGGATCGAATGAACGGTAAAGCCATGGGTCGTAACACATCTGAATGTAATGTCCTCTGTTCAAAGTGCCATCAATGCGAACAAGACTTGACTGGGACGTGTAACCAATGGCACCCCATACCATCACGCCGGGTGATACGCTAGTATGGCAATGACAAATACACGCTTCCAATGTGCGTTCACAGTAATGTCGCCAAACACGGTTGCAACCATCATGATGCTGTAAACAGAACCTGGATTCATCCAAAGAAATGACGTTTCGCCATTCGTGCACCCAGGTTCATCGTTGAGTACACCATCACAAGCCCTCCTGCCTGTGATGCAGCATCAAGGGTAACCGCAGCCATGGTCTCCGAGCTGATAGTCCATGCTGCTGCAAACATCGTCGAACTGTTCGTGCAGATGGTTGTCATCTTGCAAATGCCCCCATCTGTTGACTCAGTGATTGAGACGTGGCTGCATGATCCGTTACAGCCATGCAGATAAGATGCCTGTCATCTCGACTGCTAGTGATACGAGGCCGTTGGGATCCAGCACGGCATTCCGTATTACCCTCTGGAACCCACCGATTCCATATTCTGCTAACAGTCATTGGATATCGACCAACGCGAGCAGCAATGTCATGATACGATAAACCACAATCACGATAGGCTACAATCCGACCTTTATCGAAGTCGGGAACATGATGGTACGCATTTCTCCTCCTTACACGAGGCATCACAACAACATTTCACCAGGCAATGCCGGTCAACTGCTGTTTGTGTATGAGAAATCGGTTGGAAACTTTCCTCACATCAGCATGTTGTAGGTGTCGCCACCAGCGCCAACCTTGTGTGAATGCTCTGAAAAGCTAATCATTTGCATATCACAGCATCTTCTTCCTGCCAGTTAAATTTCATGTCTGTACAATGTCATCTTCACGGTGTAGCAATTGTAATGGCCAGAAGTGTAGTTTGCTCTTTGCAAGCAGGATAGTGTCTCATCAATGTGCAGCAATGGATAGACATCATTAGTTGACGCAGAAATGCTATGTGCCATCCTTCTTCACAAGGACCACAGGAGAGAACCTAGGATGTTCTGAAAGTTCAATGATGCCACCTTGCAGCATCTTCTCCATTTCCTCCCAGATAGCCGTCGTTCAGATGGCAGCACATTATATGAGTGCTAGCTAACTCATGGATGATCCTCAATGTTGGTATGGTTTTTTACCATGAGCTGCTTGGTCTATCTTTCTCCACTATGGATCCGAAAGGATCCAAAAATTGATACAAAATGGCTATCAATTGCTGAGATTGGTTCCTCAGTCAGGCCAGGTTCTTTTGAAAGTTTGATAGTAGCTTCTTCCTCTGCATTTTCTGTAGTGGTAGTGAAGTACAATTCTTCATCGGCGACATTAAGCTGCTGTTCCTGGACTGGTTTGGCTGCCCCTACACATACTGCTTTAGGGATGAGTTGTGGCTACTCTTGACAGTGATTTAAAGTTTTCCTCGAGCACCTACCACACTTATTATCATAGATGGTATGTAGATTTCTTTTGTGAGTGTGAGTAGCTTTATCAACAAAAGTTTCACAGTTTAAAACTGAACATCTTGACTGATGACTGGTACTCGTCTCGTTGATGATGGTGGAATAATAATGTTTTCAATAGCAAACAAATGTCTCAGGATGGTGATAGATGTGTAAGTCTACTATGGAACTGCATCTTGTAAAGGCTTATTGCAGCTTACAGTTCTGCAAGTGCAGGATTTTGTGTCAGTATTTGCTGTCATTTGGGAACCAATATCATTCTTCAGAGTAGCCCACTTCAGGATTGCCCAAACTTCCATTATAAAGCTTAGGGCTGGACGATCTACAATAAATACATCTCAGTATGTGGTATACAGGGCACAACCATGATATATATGGAACCCAAGCTTTTGGATGGACAAGAATGGGACTGCATCCCAGCATTCATCCTTAATCATTTAGGGAATCTACAGCAGCCCTAAATCTTTACATCTGGACAAGTACGTGGGCAACAATCCTCCCATATTTGAGTCCTGTGTTTAAACCACCATTTCATCTCACTAGGTGGAAGGAAGATTTGTCTAATATTCATCAGCAGCCACTGAAACACTATGCTTGTGTACAGTCTCACCATTGGGCATTGTTAAGTCCCATAATGCTTAGAGCCATTTGAACCCTTGGGCATTGCATCTACATGTCAAGCTGCAGGCAGCCAGTGGGAAGACAGTATGGGGTAACCAATGATCAGTCACTAGCCAGATGACTTTCTCATATCACAAAGTATGAAGTATTTGCCTTGGGTGGACAATTCTCACTTCACAGACTGCTTCGGCCACAGACTGACATTTCTGTTATTGATACATGGTAGTAGGGCTATATGTAATATTGAAATAGTTGTTAATAAATTCATCTGGATCTTGGTTGTGATGACTGACTGATCTGTGGCATAGCTCAAACTCCACATAGCCTGGGTCTATGTTACATTGGAAGGTGATAGACTGACAGAGTTGGCAAAGCCAACGAATTTGAATAAAGAATCAAATGTTAATGTTAAGCCTTGATTTTGGTGAAGACTGCCCTTAAAATCACTTGCTATACAAATCAGCTGATCCACCACCATAACTTACACTTTGTTGACAACAGAGATTCCAAGGAAACAGCATGCACAGGCCTTCCAAACATTAAGGTTTGTCAGACAGTCAACAACAAGGTCAGTAAGAACAGAGTACAAACATGGACGGAACAAGGCAATGGAAGGATTTTTGTCATATCCTTGACGAAAGAAATACCTCAACATGTGCCATAACTGGTTTAAGGAAACTGTGGAATGGGTAAATCTTGGTTGATGAATGGGGATTTGAACCTTATGCCTCCTGAATGAGAGTTCAGCACTCCTACTACTACATCACCTTGTTCAGTCACTTGCTGCAGTGGAGTGAACTGCAGTAACTGGTAAGTTGAAAGAGAGTTTAAAACAGCAGTCTTCTCAAGCTCGTAAATCACTCTTTTCATGATTTTTCTATCATCATGCAGATCGAATTGCAGTTTTTTGTTTGTTTGTATCCCTATGTTTAACACAAATGTAGACAACAATCCTTACCCTTTTAACTTAAAATGCTACATAAAACAAAAATTATGGCAGTTTACTCTACTATCTGGGTATTAAATAAGCTTATTTGTTTAGCCAGCTCTCAGTGTTTTAACCTGGAGTATACCTTTCCATAACCTTGTAAATAGTTCTGCAAGTTTGATTACACTTAAGTTTTGCAAATCCTTCTGAAGTGCTATGATTTATATAAATATTTTGCTAGCCACAGGATATGTTTTGTTCTATTATTTTCGGATACACACATTTCCCAAGACCAGGCCAGTCACAGTACTTAATGTGCGCTCATATATGGAGAAGTAGATTCCTACCATTCCCACAACCCAATCACATTTGATGTAACTCAGTCTATTTTTTTAACTTCATAGAACTTAATTTCAAACAGTAATTTAAACCTTTGCACTCTGTAATGCAATTATAGGTCATCTTTGTGCACTCTCATTTAAACTACACCACAGACAACTGCACGAGTCTCTCTGTGGGAACAATGAGGTCACCGACCAACAAGCAGGGTGTACATTAAAATGGTAAGTGTGCTTGCATTCAAATAAGCATTACAATACAAAACCTTTCATTGTGTGATTTTTTTAACTCATGATAGACTGTTTCGATCATCATTTCACTCTGTTTACAAATGAATGACTGTCATCATCAAAATCATTATCACCCTCATTTACATTTAGTCATTCCTCTAAAAGCTCTACAATCTCTTCCTCAGAAAAGGCTGTGGGTGAAGAGCTAGTCATTTTGTGCCTACTAACTTGAACATAATAATTACAAACTTTCTCTCAACACAACTGCTACAGTTTGACACCGAGTTAATGCAGATTTTCCTAGGTGGCATTGATACCTAGTACTGTCAGATTAAAGGATGGAATATGTGAGGTATACAAAAAAAATTGTGTCGAATGAGGTGTGGCATTAGAGTGGAAAACAAAATTTGCAATATTGAGCACCATTTGCCATTGGAGTGAAACAGCATAAAAGGTTGAAAGTGATCCTTCCCATTCCACCATTCATATACGTAAAGTGAGAAGCACACTTGTAAAAATCAAGATAGCTATATGAAGCAGCATATCCCATGTTATCTGCACAGGAGCAATGAGCATATTAGGAAGGATATTTAATAATAATATCACAGGATACACTATAGATTGACTTGTGTAGTAGAAAAGTAGTAGACATGCACATACAAATCCAGCCATTTAAAATAATCTAGTTGTTGTTAATAACAAACAGGTAAATAGTCATTTACCTCTGTGTACTCAAAAAGTTAACCAACGGAAACTAGAATTTTTCATAAAATACCCAAATATGAATAATTATTATGGCTTCAAGAACAAAAACTCCATGTGTTATAGAAAAAAATAATCCAAATATCTAGGACAAAGTTTATTATTGCATTGGTCTTCATAAAAGCTGTTGATTCATGCCACATCAACAAAAACATAATCATAGTCTATACCAAAACCTGAACCTAGTCTGACTAAAGTATGCAGGGTCAGCTAAATGATATTAATTAATGGTAATATTATTTATCACAAAGTAAGAAACAAATCTAGTAACATAATGACAATAGTGATAATTGTTTACGAAAAAGCTGTACAGGTTTTTCTTACAAAATCCATTTTTTCCTTACAAGGATTCTTACAAATCACCAATGCAAGTATAACTTTCTAAAAAATATATTTGCATTAAACTTCACATTAAAAAGACTTAATAAGTATACTTATGAAGTCTACTACATGTGCATATGCTAAACTACTGATAAAGAATCTGATACTATTTTACATTTATTCAGTATCAGTCACTGTAAATTAAATGCAACATAAAATGACTACTCCATATGAAGCAAATAACTATCCTACAATTAACCTTTTTGTGGTTTATGGAATACATAAGTTCCACAAAAGCAATAGTTAGTTAGTTACATGTTACATGGATCAGTTTGCACATCGTAATGATGTGGAATGAGTCATTTTACATTCACATCGTAAATTAATTTGTACATATGATTACATTCTGAACACTTCCAAGTTTTTTCCTTACAAAAAGAAAAAAATACACACAGATGTCAGGTAGTAACTCCTACCCAACACCTTTTACACATTGCAGTAATAGAAATTATTTTGTGGAATAGCAGGAGCTGTCAAGGAGAAACTTTCTAAGTTTGTTTTCATATTTTGCTTTGCTGCCTGTCAGACATTTTATATCACTGGATAAGTGATAAAAAATTTTAGTTGCAGCACTGTGCACAACCTTCATGAGGAGCAATGAATGCCATTTTTCGTTCTGTTATTGTAATTATACAAATAATCATTTCATTTAAACTGAGTCTATTATTTACAAAAAAGAAGCTTCATGAGAGAATAAATATACTATGATGCAGCAGTCAGAATGCCCAACTCCTTAAACAGAAGACTACAAGATGATCATGGGTGATCACCACATATTATTCTTACAGCACGTTTTTGTGCAATGAAAACTTTCATTCTTAAAGATGAGTTACCCCAGAACATTGCTGCATATGACATTATTGAATGAATATCTGTCAACTTACTGATTTGTCTCTCCCCAAGATTTGCAATGTTGCTAAGTGCAAATAAGGCTGAACTGAATTGTTTTAGGAGTTCCAAAATGTGCTTCTTCCGTTTTAAATTCTCAACAGTATGGACCACTAAGAATTTTTAAGTTTCCACTTGATTTATTAATTACTTGTTGTTACACTTATCATTGGTGTAATACCCATAGATGTGCAGAACTGAATGTGTTGCATTTTTTTTTTTTTAAACTGAAGGTGAAACAATTCACAGAAACCTTGTCAATGATACTTTTAAAAACTTTGTTTACAATTTCTTCTGTTTATGCATGTATGCTTGGATTGATTACAATACTAGTGTCGACTGTAAAAACTGATTCTGTTTGCTATGTATCGGAGGGAAGATTGTTTACATATATGACGATCAATAATGGACCTGAGATTGAGCTTGTGGAACCCCATATATACTTTCTCCCCAGTCAGAACTATGTCCACAAACTATATTGGTTAAATTACAAAATACAACTACAACTTTCATTTGGTTAAATGTGACATTATCCACTGATTTGCTATATTATCAATCCCATAAAACATAAATTTATCTAGGAGAATACTGTGATTCACACAGTCAAATGACAGATAGGTTGCAGAAAATACCAACCGGTGCTGCTTTATTATTTATTGCTTGTAAAATCTGGTGACTGAACATGTAAATGGTATTCCCAGAAGAGAAACCTTTATGAAGCCCTAACTGTGGTTTGCTGAGGATATTATTGTTGCTACAGTGAGATACTATTCTACAAAGCATCATCTTTCCAAAAATTTTGGAAAATGATATCAAGAGTGGAACAGGTCAGTAGTTATTGATATGTCTCTTATCACCTTTCTTAATGAGGGCTTTAACATTGGTATACTTCAGTTTTTATGGAAAAATTCCTTGAGTTAGATGATGCATTACATATTTTGGATAAGTATAAGCTTATTATATGGGGGGAAAATCTTTAGTACTTTATTGGAAACACTACTGGAAGCTTTAATTTTTGAGAGAATGTATAATTTTCTTAATTTCAGCAGGAGAAGTTGGTATTCATATGATCGAATTTCCTGAGAATTACTTTTTCGACATACTGCTGGGATTTTTCTCTTGAACTGTTTGTCCCGATGTTTTCCACTATATTTAAGAAATGATTATTAAATACATTTTCTACCTAAGACTCATCATTTACAGCCCTTTCACTCAGCTCAGTTGCGATGTTATCTTGTTTTGTGGCTGGCTGTCCTACTCCTCGTTTCACTACGTTCCATATAGCCTTAAGTCTGTTTTCAGGATTACTGCTTTCTGGAAGTATGTACACATTTCTTGTTTTTTAATAATCTTTCTTAGCAACATTTGGGTAGTTTTTGTAGTGTGCAACTACTGCAGGATTCTTACTTGTTCTTGCCAAAAAGATACATTTCCCTTTTCCTTTCACAAGATACTTTAATCTCAATAATAATGTACAGTCTTTTACATGGTTGTTTTGTGTCCTTCCAGATTAGCTTGTGCGGAAATCTATTTTCAAATAATTATGTGAATTTATCATTGAATAGATTAAATGTGGTTCATTATAAATTTCATCCCAGGTCATCACCTGTAAATTATTCTTCAAAACATTTGTCCTGGAGTCATTAATTATTCTCACTAATTTCCACTGAGGAGTATCCTTACTGCAAGGCACTATGTTAATTGCCCTAACTAACTGTGTGTCATGATCAGACAGACATTTGTTAGTGCATAACAGTTATTTTCTTGCTTTGAGCTCCACCAAATAAAACATTATCAATTAGGGTCCTGTTTAACTAAACAATAATAAAATAAACTTTCATTGTACCATTTTGTTGCCAATGTCCAAGTGTTACCCCACAGTAATGACACACTTTCAGCATTATACAGTGCAGCTCTATCGGATCCCACCCAAACGCTTATTCATTTACTAATTATCTCGTGCACAATTGCCTCAATGTGGTATTGTGGTGCTGGCTCAGATTCTGTGGCATTCTGTTGCACAGATTGTAAATTTTTTCTCACCTAGCCCCCTGTTTTTTATCGTACTGCTGTTCATTTAGAAGGATGACATCACAATTAATTGCTGTGTTAATTGATGCAATAATCAGGTAATAGGTATGGGCTCGCAAAATTACAACAACAATGGACTGGTACAAGACAGTTATCTACTTGTCTCAATGTTTTTGAACTTGCGTTTTGTCTTAATACATGGGACACCCACACTGATCAGCCACAACATTATGAGCACCTACCTACTATCGATATAACCCATCCAAGTGATAGCAGCGTACCTGGCAAGGAATGACTGCTGGTCAGACACATGCACAATGCACGTAGTATCAGTGAGTGTGTGTACAAAGGGGATGGCACACAATCTGTCTGAGTTTGAATGAGGGCAGATTTTGGTGGCCTGGAAGCTTGGTACGAGCTTTTCAGAAACTGCATGATTTCGCAGGTGTTCAAGGAGTGCTGGATGAGTGTCTCCAACTCATGGCAAAACCAAGTTGAAACTACATCCAAATGATGTGGGTGTGGGGGGCCACCCCTCATTAGAGATGTCGGACACTGTATGCTGGGCAGACTGGTAAAACAGGACAGAGACAAACTGTGGTGGAACTAACATGAGATTTTAATGCTGGGCAGAGTAAAAGCATGCCTGAACACAAAGTGCTTCAAAACCTCATAACGATGGGCCTCCGCAGCCAACAACCCATGCATGTGCCAATGTTAAGACATCAGCAACCATGACTGAAATGGGGCACATGACCACCAGCACTGGAAGTTGACGCAGTGGCAAGGCAGTGCACGGTCTGATGAATCCCGATACATTCTCCATCATGCTGACAGGAGGGCGCAAATCCGTCATCTTCCAAGGGAACAGCACCTTGACACGTTCTGCGTAATAGAGACAAGCTGGCCGCGGCTCCTTTATGCTCTTCTGAACATTCACATGGGTGTCCATTGGTCCAGTGGAGCTTGTGCAAGGCACCATGATGGCCAAGAAGTATATTACAATGGTTGCGGACCACGTACACCCTGTCATGACTGTCATAACGATCATGTTTCCCTATGGCAGTGGTATTTTTCAACAAGATAATGCGCCATGTCACAGGGTCAGGAGTGTGATGGAGCAGTTTGAGGAACACGGTGGCAAGTTCCAATTGATGTGCCAGCCCCCAAATTTGCCAGATCTGAACCATAATGGTTATGTATATGTATTGTGCTAGCATGTAGTGAGATGCCTTTGTAACTCTGAGAAAAATAATATGGACCATGGGGTAGATATACAGAAGCCTGTGAGCAATCAAATTAGGCTCTGCTTGCTTCATGAAAATCAGTGAATCACTATCTCATATAGTCCATGAATGGCTTAAGTGGCTAACAGCCTGTTCTTATAAATCACAGACATTGCTTTGAAACATTACTACGCACCTCAGTAATTCTACTGGTTCATGCATAATCTGTATTTACTGGGACATATGTGACCCACAAAACTTCACAAAACATGAAACCATTGGTGTGTGGTATGTCAAAACCATCATCAAATGTTATATTAAAAACTTGTGTGTTATATTTCACATTTTTCAGTGTCAGGAGAATGAACGTGATTTGATACTGATTTGTTACACTTTTTTTCCATAGTACCATCCAGATAAAATCATCATGAAATTAGAAATTTAACTCTGGAAATCCTAGGTTCCCATGAAAATAATGATCAAGTTAGGTTTGTGGGACACATGCCCACCAACTTCACCAATTTTCAAAATCGGTTAGCCAAAAATTCTGATAGTGGAAGTACCAAAACAAAATAAATTTATAACAAAGAAAGACAGTTTTTTTTTTTTTACATTTTATTTCTCAAATAGGCTATATACAAAATAAATTTTACCCCTGAAAGGGTTAACATCAAGAAGAAAATCATCTAAGAAAGGATAGGGAAAAAGGTAGTGCAGAGGCATATGTGTCAAATTGTGTGTCTCTTACATTTACATGCATTTGTTTCTACTAGGCGTAAAAATATAGTACATAAAAATACTCCTACCAAACTTAAGGGGCAAACACTTGCTCACAGTATTGTGACTCCACAGTTAACCCTTTATATTGACACTAATAGAAGTTTGTGGTATTTTCATTCCACACAATATGTGTGACAAATCATATAATGTGTTGTAAAACATTATAAACTCACTGAATTATACCAAAATAAAATAAATTATGCAACTGTTAAACAGAAAATTTCAAATAAATTCAAGTCAAATAGCCATGAAACAATGAACATAGAATACAAGGGTTTACTTCATTTCACGAATCTTAATAGCAGGTAACCAAAGGGGAAGATGTTACCCAAAAATTGTTACTAGAACCATCTGGCATTCTCAAAGAATGAGTTTGGAAAACACTATTCAAGTTGGCTGGATCACATAAACAAGATGAAATATGTAGATGTGGCCAAGTTACTTAATTCCTAATTTACGTCAAGCTTAGCTTTCAGTAATGTTCCAACATTCAGTAAAGTAAACTCTGAATAACTCTTCAGGATCTGAACAGAACTATAATTTTTTTCTATGGATTTGCTTTTACAATAGTAGTTTGCCTCCAAAAAAGATATTTTAGCAAAGACTTGGCAAAAAATACAATTTAATAGAAACTCACATATCTCAATAAACTATTCAAATATAGAAACTAGAGTATCAAACAACTGGAGAGTTTGCTACATTCTTCACAATACATTTATACTGTACACTGATATTTTGTATGTAAAAGTCTATCCTGGTTAAAGAAATACAATAAAAGTAGGTAGCCCTACTATATTCTTTGTAACTGGAATACAAAATGTATCAACTGTGTTTTCTGCAAGTACTAGAGGTAATACAGTATATTGATGCAAACAGTTTGATTATAACTCCAGAAGAAACTGTTCCAATGAACTTATTATCCAACCACAACAGGAGAACAAGCTAATCCTCATATTGAAATACATGGACAAACAATGGGAAAAATAGGGAGTACAACGTTCCTCAGTTTATGAATCCAATGGAAAATGAAATAGGATATCTTTGTAGATTACATAAACAGAAAACTAAGCAAAACATGTTTCATCATACTAAAACTAAGAAACTCTAAATCATATGATAATCTCAGGACCATAGTCTATATTTTGCTTCTGTTCACTCAGTGCTGAAATATGGTGTGGTATTTTGTGCAAACTGTGGAGCAAGTTGAAACAATTTAGCATACAGAAAAAGTTTATTTTACTAATGGAAGTGGTAGGCCAAAGATCGTCCTGTAGACAAATATGTAGTGACAACAAAATACTACCATTTCCATGTATTCACGTACTTGAAAATGTAATTATTATGAATCTGACACCGCAAATACATGACGTACAGGTGCAGCAGACAAATACAGACTACTACATAAAGGCATTCGTCATATCAACATCAAAGTATATAATGCATTATTTAAATCCACAGAAACAATTTCAAATCAGCCGTGAAGGATTGCCTGGTCAAGGACTGTTTCTATACAGTAAGGGTGTTTGTAGAAAAATCAAGACCGTAGCATCAATTACGACTGTATTTGTACGATGTATAGAATGACAAAATATTATGTAGGCTAATATTACTCTTTGCAAAAATTGTGTGTGTAAACAATTTCAAGAAATTGTGTATAGTAACTGAGGAGTGGTCTGAAATGTTTTGTACACTGTCGTGTCCTTGATTCACAGGACCAATACATAAATAAATAAATACTAGAAAAATAACTCACCCAGAACTATGACAAAAAATTTTGGTTTCGTTTCAGTTTTGTGTATGTGCGATACTTGTTTTGTTGGCACTTCCTTCTCTTTGCCTCTTCGTTTCCTCGACCTGTTATGCTTTCCACTATTTACATTTAGTTCCTTCATCTTATTAAATAAACCCACTTGCAAGCAGTAAACAACTTTCCTCCTAGTTCTAAACGCACTACTGCCATTCGCGGGCAAGGAATTTAAAAACTTGCGATGACAAATTCAAAGACCTCCAGCTGTAGCGCGGAGAGCGTCGTAACGTCGATGACTATCAACCCGAATGATAGTAAACACCGCAATTCTGTACTAGGCATGTTCCCACGGAGCTGGAATTCCGCTAGTAAGATCTAGCATTCGTCGCTGAGACACGGACGAGTCAACACAACTGTGAGCTTAGTGTGCGACAGTAAAAATGTCTCTAAGCACTATGGGACTTTACATCTGAGATCGTCAGTCTCCTAGACTTAGAACTACTTAAGCCTAACTAACCTAAGGACATCACACACATCCACGCCCGAGGCAGGATTCGAACCTGTTACCGTAACAGCAGCGCGGTTCCGGACTGAAGCGCCTATAACCACTCGGTCACAGCTGCCGGCTGGACGGCAGTATGCTTTTCCTCCTGTATCAGCAGTATGTTTTTCTGTGGTGTGTTTAGATTCACGTATCTATGTCATGTTTGTTTTTGATGCACAAAAATCGTTCGTAACAATTAATTCCGCAATTCTCTGGGAAATAACGCTCAGTAGCTATAGTTAAAATGGTAACTAATGTCGTGATCCCGGCCGATACCAGTCAGTGGTCGTCGTGGACGTGCGTACGTGCCCACCGAGCCAGTCATGACGCATTTTCCGTCAACAATGTAAATTACGGACCCGAGTCAGTCGGGTAAAACTGAAATGTGTTCTCAGAATTATCAGGAAGGAGTGGAACTTCATTGTTCGCATACATTTGGCTCGTCGCAGTCTGCAATGCACAGCACCTAGCTACCTTGGCACAACACACTGAGATAAAAGTCAAGACAGTTCACCATCATCACGACAAGTACCAATTTCAGACGCAAACGCGCCAAAAAAGGTAAAGCCAAGTGGCACACATTGCAGTAATGTTGTAGTGGTTGTCGATGTGGTGAGCTTGCAAATGTCGCCTACAATGTGGACGTTGTAGCAGAAGACAGTAACTTGTGTGTCAGTTGTGTAAATGGCCATTACAAGGGTCAGCGTATTCCACAACAGTTGGGAAGTAAGGGCATGAATAGATCACAGCGGTCACTCCTGTAGGAAGCAACTCATTCCCTAGCCTAACAACAAGAAATATGCTAGGGGGGATAATACATACCAGTCTTTAGGTATGGGTTCATATGTTGTATTTATAGAAGACGAAAATGGTAATGTGGGAAAGCTGTACTCGATGACTCTAACCAGAGTGTTGTTTAAAGAACATTTTGAGACATGAAATTCTTCATATCTCCGCCATTGGCAGAAACAGGTATAAAATTGAAACTAAATGTGGGCAGTTAGCAAATAAGTTACAGTTACTTCATGTCTCTTGGCAGAAAGGTGCGGAGGCCTAAATCACTAAATTTGTCACAAAGAGGTTGAGCATTATTCGAGATGTTGATATTGCATTATCTAATAAAGACATTCTTGCAGAAATAAAGTCTGAATTTTTAGTCACTGATGAGAGAAGGTTTCCCAAGAAAGTAACTGAAGATAGAGAGGTGGAGTACCTTCCCACACAAAAGTGTGTCTTAGCATTTAAACATCAACAACATCCCCAATATGTATATTTCAGCAGTATCCATTGTCCAGTTGCGCCATACGTCCATTCAGTTATTCAGTGCCGTAATTCCCTTTGATATTTTCATTTTTTTTTTGTCATCAGTCTACTGACTGGTTTGATGCAGCCCGCCACGAATTCCTTTCCTGTGCTAACCTCTTCATCTCAGAGTAGCACTTGCAACCTACGTCCTCAATTATTTGCTTGACGTATTCCAATCTCTGTCTTCCTCTACAGTTTCTGCCCTCTACAGCTCCCTCTAATACCATGGAAGTCATTCCCTCATGTCTTAGCAGATGTCCTATCATCCTGTCCCTTCTCCTTATCAGTGTTTTCCACATATTCCTTTCCTCTCCGATCCTGCGTAGAACCTCCTCATTCCTTACCTTATCAGTTCACCTAATTTTCAACATTCGTCTATAGCACCACATCTCAAATGCTTCGATTCTCTTCTGTTCCGGTTTTCCCACAATCCATGTTTCACTACCATACAATGCTGTACTCCAGACGTACATCCTCAGAAATTACTTCCTCAAATTAAGGCCGGTATTTGATATTAGTAGACTTCTCTTGGCCAGAAATGCCTTTTTTGCCACAGCGAGTCTGCTTTTGATGTCCTCCTTGCTCCGTCCGTCATTGGTTATTTTACTGCCTAGGTAGCAGAATTCCTTAACTTCATTGACTTCGTGACCATCAGTCCTGATGTTAAGTTTCTCGCTGTTCTCATTTCTACTACTTCTCATTACCTCTGTCTTTCTCCGATTTACTCTCAAACCATACTGTGTACTCATTAGACTGTTGATTCCATTCAGCAGATCATTTAATTCTTCTTCACTTTCACTCAGGATAGCAATATCATCAGCGAATCGTATCACTGATATCCTTTCACCTTGTATTTTAATTCCACTCCTGAACCTTTCTTTTATTTCCATCATTGCTTCCTCGATGTACAGATTGAAGAGTAGGGGCGAAAGGCTACAGCCTTGTCTTACACCCTTCCATTTACAGGGTGGCAATTATTGGACTATATAAAAAAATTAAATTAGTTACAAACTATGGCTTGCACACACTTTATTCAACATGTAAATATCAACACATATATTTGAATTTAGGTTATCTCATGTTCGATATGCCTGCCATCATTGGTGTTGATGTGGCGCAGACAAATAGCGAAATTCTGCATGACGTACTGAAGTGTCAGAACATCGATACTGTCGGTGACATTCTGAATGGCTATTTTCAGTTCAGCAATGATTTTGGGGTTATTGCTGTGCACCTTGTCTTTATACAGCCCCACTAAAAGGAGTCACGTGTGCTCAGATCCGGACAATATGCCAGCCAATCGAGACCTACTCCAGCGGCATTTGGGTACTCCAGAGACAGAATGCAGATCTCAAAGTGCTCGACCAGGACATCAAACACTCTCCTGCTTCGATGGATCCGAGCTCCGTCTTGCATGAACCACGTCTTGTCGAAATCAGGATCACTTTGGATAACTGGGATGAAATCATCTTCCAAAACCTTCATGTACTGTTCTGTAGTCACTGTGCCATCAAGGAATATCGCACAGATTATTTAGTGACTCGACATTGCACACCACACAGTCACCTGTTTTTATAATGGTGGGCTTCGTCGCTAATACAAACCAAACTAATTCTCATCATGCCCCGCGGCCAACCGCGCAGTTTGAACGTCCTATCGCAAACGGTTCAGAAGTTATGACGATTTTGTTTCATATAGTTCAATAACTGTCACCCTGTAAGAACACAATGTCGTAGTAGCACTCATTGTTCTAAACACACGGAATCCTATGAGACTTTTCGTTTATAGCTTTTCTTACACGTTTGATATTCCATCACAGTGTCCATCATTTGCGTAAATTACTGCTGATATTCCTCACCTCGAGCGCTCTCTGTTAGTGCATGGCCTAAAGTTTGCAGGAAACCAGAACGTTTGCAAATGACAAAAAAATAGACTCCATCAGCGACCTAAGTGTGAAGTTGTGGTATATTGGTTCCATTTCCCAGGTTTAGAAAAATAAAATATTCACTTGTAGTCATACAAGCATGGCTATTATGACATGCTATATGACACTCAGGGTCCACAGAGCTCAATACCGAACAATCCATATCCTCCCACTCCCCTGACCACAGCTCATACAGGTTGAGAAGTTTTTGTGCCTTAATACTGCAGATCTTTCTTTCCCTAAAAAATGACACAGACATGGTAACGACACAGGATTATATACGGAATGCCTATTGAAAAATTCTGAAAATCTTACAATGGCTTTTAAATTCATCCAGTGGAATGCACGATTGACTATTTTGAACAGTGAGAGTCTTTATAGAGAATTCAGCATCAATCACATACTGGTGACTTGCATTTGCAAAACTTTATTTAAGCTGTCTCAGCGAGTGTACTTCAAAGGCTATGCAACACAGTTAAACAAGACAGAGAGGCTGTGAAAGTAGGTATTGCCATTTCAATTAGGGATATGCTTTAGTTAAAAAATTTATACCAGTCTTGCAGACGCAGATTCGCAAGCAGTGGCCACTGTAATTCACTCCCCATTATCACGATCTACAAACCTACTCAGCGTAAATTAGCGAAATCTTGTTCTGCATCAGATTATTGGCCAGCTCCAAACACCATTTCTTCCCTGTGCAAACTTCAACACACACCACTCTGCTTGGGATTATGAACTGGATGATGCAGATAGCAAAGATTTGCTCACATGCCTCAGAAATCTCAATTTAGTACTTCTCAACAACCGTCGGCTGTTGATTTGACATTCCACTCCACTGTCTTTCAACATGTTATGAAGTGGACAGTTAGACAAGACTCTCTTGGCTCAGAACATTTCCGTCTGGAAATTGCGACAATTCCCCATAAATCCAGCTATTCTTATATATCTAACCAGCAACTGGTGTATCAAGGAAGCAGAGTCCCCACTGCACACTGAGACAGTCCAGGAGGAATTTCATTCCTTTAAAATTTGTTAGGTTCCTAGTAGTTTATCAACATCTCATTTCAATTATCACAGAAGCTTCAAGAATCTCAATAAATTAGCTTACTATGCCTATTTTCATTCACTGCTTTCGTATGGCATCATATTCTGGGGTAATTCATCATTGAGTAGAAAAGTATTCATTGCTCAAAAACGTGTAATCAGAATAATTGCTGGAGCCCACCCACGGTCATCCTGCAGACATCTATTTAAGGATCTAGGGATCCTCACAGTAACCTCACATTATATATATTCACTTATGAAATTTGTTGTTAATAATCCAACCAAGTTCAAAAGTAATACTAGTGTGCATAGCTATAACACCTGGAGAAAGGATTATCTTCAATATGCAGGGTTAAATCTGACTTTGGCACAGAAAGGGGTAAATTATGCTGCCACAAAAGTCTTTGGTCACCTACCAAACAGCATCAAAAGCCTGACAGATAGCCAACCAACATTTAAAAATAAATTAAAAGAATTTCTAGATGACAATTCCTTCTACTCATTGGCTGAATTTTAGATATAAATTAAGGGAGGGAAAAAAGAGCCAACTTAAACATTAGTGTCATGCAATATTTTGTGTAATGTAATATCTTGTACAGACATCTTTTATTAACCTGACACATTCCACATCATTACAAAGTGTCGTATTCATGATCTATGGAACAATTATTAATCTGATCTAATCTAATCTAATCAACACCTTCTATACCAAGGAAAAAGGAAGTAATTGTTTTGAAGCAACGGCCCCCTGTCTGGTAGACATTGGAGTGCTCTAAGGCTATAGTACAGCGAAAAATTTGTACCACACCTTTTGGAAACAACGAAACGATAAAAGTGTCAGAAAATAGCTGCGAGAGTTCGAATACAGTTAAAATACATTAAAAGGAACAGCTTGGAAACTTTTTGTGAATCTTAGTCTTACTGATGGATGGAAAGTTTCTTAAGCACAATAACTCAACTAATCGTCAGCCATTATTAACTGGTGTCTTACTTGAAGACTTCATGAACGTAATATCACCGATTCTGCAGCTGAGCAGGGGTTTCATCCCTTAGAACTCAGAGTTCACAGTCATCCTATTGTGGTACCATTTTCATATGACAAATTGATGAGGAATATTCAAAAGGCGGCAAATTCATCACCTGGCAAGGACAGCATCCACTACGAAATGATAGAAAATCTCCCTGACAAAGCACTTAGAAAACTGTTACAGATATGTAATCAAATTTGGATGAACAGCGCACTAATAAAAGACTGGACAACTCAAGTAGTGATATCTGTATTGAAGCCACATAAAGATGAAGAGCAGGCCACATCATATATACTTATTTCTCTTTCTTAATGAATTGGCAAAACTTGAGAGCCCTTGGTTAAAAACTACTTGGAATGATAGTTGGCATCCAATTAAATCCTGCTGTGGTGTCAGTATTGGTTTCGAGAAGGCAAGGGAACAATTGATGATTTAAATATTTTAACATCTGATACCTATGGCGCGGCCACATGGATGGAGAATGTAACAGCAGTCTTTCTTGATGTTGTTGGTGCATATGATAATGTACACATACCTGTGTCACTACGGAAGTTGGAAACCACAGGAATCCCACCATAGCTGATTGCGGAGCAAGCACCTCCTTTGCTGAAAAACACACCTGGATTCGCTTTCGGAATAAACTGATTGGACATCTTCTTACAACAAGTCTCCTGCAAGGAGTCATCCTCAGTCTTATACTCTTTGCGCTGTATGCTGCTGAGGTGGAGAGAATTATCCCTCCTCCTATAAAAATTCTGCAGTATGTAGACGATATTTGTATGTATGTGACGAATAACAGTCTGGATCAGTCAGTGTGTGACCTGTCAAAGGCGATAGGCGTACTAAATCAAACATTCCACAGCCTTCAGTTGCAGATATCTCCGGAAAAATTGGTAATTGACCTTTTACAAAACGTACTATGCCAGGTTGTTCCGCAGTGTTCGACTTTCTGCTCATAAAATATCAGTCAAATCGCAATCTATTCTACCTCGCATCCTCTGGTCACAAAATGTGAACTGTTCTCTCACATGGGGAATAATATGCATTCACAGGACACTTAGCTTCTTTTCCATGAAAGGTAGTCACACTGGAAGCACCTGCAAACTAAAATTCAGAGAACTGAAGTTCTTCCAATGCTCTAATATGAATACTGTGGCTCTTCACAATTAATTCCTGTGACAGATGCTGATTTTTCTGGCAACATGAACAGAAATGGGCAGTTTTCACCTAAGTCATACCTCTCAAAGAAGTGAGCAGCCAGTACTCACACTTACACTGATGGTTCAAAAGTGGATATGGAACGTTATACTGGATGCGCTTTTTCCTGCCCACAGGCTGCTAAAGAAAGGAAGTATCAGCTTCCAGGCGATGTTTCCATCTTTCTCGCTGTTCTGCAGGTGGTAAAATGCGTAAGCTTTCTACCAATCTCCAAAGCAGTGATAATCACTGACTCACAAAGCATTATAAAATATATTAGCTATCAGAATTGGATCAAATGAGCTTGTAAATATACCTTATATTTAGTAGATCACTATTATCAAGGAAAAAAGACTGGTCAAGTTACAGATTTCGCTTGGATCAAACCTCATTCTGGCATTATATATAAGCATGAAACAGACCATCTAGCAAGAGATGCAATTAAAAGCAGGCCTATGAACATCAAACTCCCATACATTGACTACCTTGTGTAACTCAAACAACAAGCAGTTCCTTCAAGGTGGGAGGCATGGACTAATAGTCGACAAATATGGGGTAAAGCCACACATACTGAAACAGCCATGGTTTGTGAAGTCCAAATACTCAAGTAAAATAATGTCTATTGTGCACATGGATCCAGTTACATTGGCTCAGCTTATTGAGGATACCTCAGGGTCAGTCTGATGATTTCACAATTTGTGATATCAGTCACATTTTATTTCAGTGCATGCATTATGAAACTGCAGAGTCAACTTTTTACAGGAACAAATCGCGACTTGGTCCTTCTCAACCTATATGTACTATCCTAGTTCTTGCTGATCCACCTACAAGAACATATGATGCCTTAGTCAAGTTTATATCTCAAGCAGATATAAAAATCTAAAATATGTAATAGCAGTCATCCTTAATGCAGAAACTGAATTACTGGCTTTCATACAACCAAGTGGCTTACTGTCACTTGTATCCAGAACACTCTTCGAATACTTGTCACCCTTATATTCTGACATCGAATTATGAATGTCTCCTTTCCACAGAGTGTCAGATGCCAGTTACATGTACATTGTTCATACTTTTATTTTATATAAATTATGGTGGTTAAATACTGTCATACTAGAACCAAATAAAAAATCTTCTATGCATCTGTAATGAGATTTTCAAGCTGATGATGGAATCTTGTGCAAATTGAGTTGTTTCATATAAGCAGTCTGCTAAAAATTTTTGCAGCCAATCAAACATCAATTCTATGACTTAGGTATCATTGACCCAGAACCTACCAAACTGCTACCTTTTGAAATACAAAGACAGTTAGAATCTAGCCTCCAGTAGACATCATTATTGACAGAACACATGTAGACAATGTAGAAGTGTAAGGCAGAGGACTGGTCATGATCTGTTGAAGTATCCATCCTGGCATCCTCTTTGAGTGATTTAGAGAAATCACAGGAAACACAGATTTGAATACGACTTGTTACAAATACACTACAACATAAAAAAAGACACACCAAGAAGGAATTATCCGAATGTGAAGGAAATTGGTAGATGTGATATGCATGTACAGACAAACAAATTACTACTGTTTCAGAAAAATTGTATAATTTCTTCAAGAGAAAGAGCTTCACAAATTGAGCAATTCAATAACGTCTTGTGACTTCTGAAATTCGGCATAAATACCGCGACTGCACCTGGGCTCTTCAGTAGTTGTGTACTCACCTGATGATGGCCGGACGTCTCTGGGCCGAAATATCGTGGCAGAATGTCGACGGGATCCGGCTGCATACCCGGAAATTATTAGAACAATAACGTCTTGATCCACCTCTGGCGCTTTTGCGAGCAGTTATTCAGCTTGACATTGATTGACAGAGTTTTTGGATGTCCTCCTGAGGGATATTGTGCCAGATTCTTTCCTGCTGGCTGTTTAGATCGTCCAAATCCTAAGGTGGTTGGAGGGTCTCGTCCATAATGCTCCAAATGTTCCCAGGTGCGGAGTGATCCAATGACCTTGCTGCTCAAGGTAGGGTTTGGCAAGCACAAAGACAAACATTAGAAATTCTTGCCGTGTACAGGTCAGCATTATCTTGTTGAAATGTAAGCCCATGATTGCTGTCCGTGAAGGACAACAAAATGGGGTATAGAATGTCGTCGATGTACAGCTGTGCTCTGAGGGTGCCATGTATGACATCCAAAGGGGACCTAGGTTGGTGGGCCAAATGGTGGGCGACAGTCAGGTTGGTTTTCCACCACTTTATGGGGAGGCTCCAGACCTGTCTTCCGCCTGTGATATCATTGACTGGAGTAGAATTGCTTCAGTGATGAGACCCACTTTGAACTGAGCTCCAATGGCCAGCAAAGATGTGTCTGGAGACACTCCAGACAGTGAATAGTGTCTTATGAATTGTTGTAAGTCTGTAACATACTCGGGTTTACTCATATTTTGTCGTTGTGCAAATTTTACCCAAAACGAATTTAGCCATATCTTAGCATCAGCATGTTTTCCTGGATTTTACTTTATCAGGATCTAATTCAATATCCAGTTTTTCTTTCACTGTTTTTATATATAATTCATTAGTTTCAAAATGATGTGGACTGCTCTCTAATTTTATTTTTTTCATACATATCTAAAATTTTGTATTCTTTTTCCACAGCTTTATTTACTTCATCAGTTGTCCAAGTTCCAGTAAATTATCTAATTGCATTTATTTATTTTCTCTTCTGTACATTTGACACACAAAGAAACAGTTTTTCGTTTTTATCGATCTTTATTCGTTCTGGCAAAACAGGATGATACAATCCTCTAGGTGCTAGTACTTTACATTTTATAAACCCATACAATTTTTAGAATGATATCTTGGTCTATATATTTTTGTTGGATATCACACAGGATAATAAGCACAATATTCCAGAATGAGATTTTCACTCTGTAGAGGAGTGTGCGCTGATATGAAACTTCCTGGAAGATTAAAACTGTGTTCCAGACCGAGACTCTAGGAGACGAGATATTGGCAGAGTTGAAGCTGCGAGGGCGGGTCGTGAGTCGTACTTGGGTAGCTCAGCTGGTGGAGCACTTGCCCACGAAAGGCAAAGGTCCCGGGTTCGAGTCTCGGTCTGGCACACAGTTTTAATGTGCCAGGAAGTTTCAAGCATAATATTGTACAGTTGAGTAAAGACTGTGCACATCAATATATTTTATTTTTGTGATAACACAGTCTGCTTTAGCTCTTAACTTTATTGTATTAGTTCAACACCATAAAAGACATCTCTTGGATTCAAAAGCTCGATAATTTCAGGTAACTGTTTGAATTTCTTAAGGGCCGACTTTGGGGATCCAACGGACGTCCAGTACGACCCAGGAGTCCGCTGATCGCTCCACGCCCATGGCCAGCCTACTTACTACTTGCATTGAGGTTGATCCCTCACCTGTGAGTGAGCAGGACGTCGCCTCAAAGCGTGGGGTGCTGTGAAAGATTTCCCAGGAGGCCAAACATCAGGAAAACAGGTTATAGGTGGTGTCTGTGGCTGACAATATCCTTCAGCCAGATGCAGTCACTTATCCTGTTTTAGAGGAAACCACTCAGCCTGCAAGATATGGGCAGTTACAGAGGATGGGATTATTGGTAGTTGGGAGCTCCAGTATTAGATACATTATGAAGCCCTTTTGAGACATGGCTGCCAAGGAGGGGTAGAAAGTCAGTGTGTATTCTGTGTGCATACTGAGTGTAGTCATTCCAGAGGTGGAACAGGTCCTTCCAGATGCCATGAAGAGGACAGTGTGCAGCCAACTGCAGGTGGTAGCTCACGTCGGTAGCAATGATGTGTGTCAATTTAGATGGGAAGAGATTCTTTCTGGTTTAGAGCAGCTATCTCAAGTGTTAAAGGCCGCCAGTCATGCTTTTGAGATGAAAGAAGAGCTCTACATTTGCAGCATAGTCGACAGGACCGAAGGCATATACCTGGTAGAGATCCAAGTGGACGCTCTGAATTAAAGGCTCAGATGGTTCTGCGATCATTTAGGATGCAGATTGCTCCATTCGCGCCATAGTGTGGTGAAGTTTCAGGTTCTACTAAATAGATCAGGAGTCCGTTACACACAGTAGGTAACTACATGAGTAGTGTGGCGTGGACTGGACGATTTTTTTGGTTTCAAGGTAACACTAAAAGAGGTTCAGACTCAAAGGGTGCTGGTTGAACATGGGAAGAACATAGATCTAGGAACCATCGGCATAACAGTGCTAAATTGTCATAGCTGTGTAGAGAAAGTAGTAGAGCTCCAAGTGCTAATAGAAAGCACTGATGCTCGATTCGTTACAGGCACTGACAGCTGGCTAAGTTGGATATCAATGTAGCTGAAATTTTTGTGATTGACGAAATGGTGTTCAGAAAGGATAAGCTAAATACAGTTGGTGATGGCGTGTTTGTTGCTGTTAGAAGTAATTTATCTCATAACGAAATTGAAGCAGATGGTTCCTATGAGTTAGTACACTCAAATGTGTGTTTTAATATTTTCTCACCAGTCTTAAAATGAAATTTCAGTTTATGATTGTCACATATCCTGTTTTGAAGATCACTTAACTGACTGAGGTATGGTGTTAAATCTGCCTTTGAAAAATAATCTGTAAAAGCTTTTTCAATCTCCTTTTTGTAAAGCAGTTATTCAGTTGTGTTAGAATACTCATATATTCGGATTTTGCAACATATTCTTTTTCTAAGTATTTTTGGTAACTGCATCATAACTACTTATTCCTTATTTCATATCTGCTAGTCCTGTACCTTTAAAATCAATACATCCTTCACTCACTTTAAAAATAGTATGTAATTCTTTATGAAATTATTTGATTAAATTTTCTATTTTTGGATCAGTTTCATTTTGTTTATTTGTCCATTAGTTATGCCACTTTTAGGGTGCAGCTTATTTCCAAAAAGCCCATATACTAGATTCAATATTTATTTAAGCTTATAATTATCTGACATCAGTTTTAAAACAAATATACGCAAATGGCCACAAATTTCTCCATTGAAATAGTGTATTCATTGTCTATTATAGTAGAACTCACTTGAGCCAAGATATTTAACCCATTCTTCAGGAATATTCCCTCCAAATTAATCAAATACAATTTTTTCATCTTCATTCTTAAAATAATAGGTTCAACATGTGGCAGCATGATCAGATGTATCTAAATTTACTACTGCAGACTCATATTCTCTAGGATGATTAGGTTACTCATTAGTCATAAAAAATCCCATGAAAGTGTTTAGTATGATATGTTTAGCAAGTCTTTCTATATATCAGAATTACTTAAGACATTAGGATATCTATCAATTACTTTTTGGATTTTTGTTGTTTCGGTTCCTTTCTTCTCCATTGCTAAGTTATGTCTTTTTTGTTATTCTAATTGTGCATCATCTTTTTTCTTGTTCATTACTGTTATTTCAGTACCAGATGCTCCACCAGCTAGCAACCAATAGTTACTAGATATGCTAACGCTGCCAAAAGTAATGGAAGAAAACCACCTTTATGTTTTTTTATTCCTGAACCCTTGTTCCTTTTTGTTAGCTATTCAGTAATTTTTACTGCAGGAATATCTAATGTTATGAGTAAATTAGCATCAGTTTTTTATCTTTATTGATTTTTTGTACATCAGTTAAAAATGATCAGTACTATGTAACTGTTCACTATTGATTTCAATTTTAATTGATTTTGGTTTAGTTTTGTCTCTAGGTAGCAAAGTATAATCAGTGCTGAAGCTATTCATCAGTGCCCATGCCCAATTTTCGCTTTCCATACATTATTCCTCTAACTGTTGCTGCTGCTAATTTTTTGCCAAGTGATGCCTCTTTAGAATACATTCTCTCTTTTACAATCAACTGAAGTTCTTTACCCGCATGACGTCTAGATTCTGAATCTTTATTATCTCTATAGGCAACATCAGCTTTTTACAAGCTTCATCTAGTGGATTTGTACCTTTATCACCACATGCTAGTCCTTCTTCTAGTTCAGAAAAATGTTCACAGTGCGAAAATCCTGGTAGATGCATCTCTGACAATAGTAAAATGCTGGGTAAAAGAAATGCAAGCGTCTAGCATAATTATTCCAAATTTTGAAATGATTAGCAAATTTTGTAGAATCAACCATAAAGGGGGTGGGACATGTATTTATGTTAGGACAGGGGTAGAATCAAGAGAAATTAAATGTAAACTAAAATGCATAGAAAAAGATTTTGAATACAGTATATGTGAACTAACCAAATTAAAAATTACTATTGTGTGTTTGTACCGATCACCACTGGGCAACTTTGCCATTTTTATGGAAAACCTTGAGGGACTGCTGAATGAACTTAAACATAATGTAATTGTTCTTGGTGATTTTAATGTTAACTTTAAGAATTATTGTAGTAAACAACAGCAACTGTGCAATCTGTTTTTGTGTCATAATATTATGGCAACTGTAAATGAAGTTACCAGATGCGGAAATATGTCTGAAACTATAATAGATCAAGTATTTATAAACAAGGACAAGTGTGAATATAACACTGAAGTAATTGACACTGGCTTCTCGGATCACAAGGGTATCAAATTGAGTTTAAATGTCACATCTTACAAGGACCCTGTTATCAATAACAATTACAGAGAAAGGAGATTTATAAATGATGACAGCATAAGAATTTTTAATTACATTCTGGAAAATAACAACTGGGGTAGTGAATCAAGTGGTGATGTCAACAGAAAGTTTGACTCATTCCTTGAAAGCTACAAACACTGCTTCGATGTTGCCTTTCCTATAAAAAGAGTCATAACTAAACATAAAACCAAAACATGGGTTACACAGAGGATTAGAAAGTCATCAGACACTCTCAGAAAGTTAAATAAATCAGCCAGGAAGAATGTAGTACTGAAAGCATATTTGAAATGTTATTGAAGCCTGTACAAGAAAGTAATAATTGCAGCTAAGAAGCTTGATAATGATTCCTATATTGAGAAAGGTAACAACAAAATGAAGTCAACTTGGGAGGTAATAAATAAAAATATAGGTAGACACAAAAGAAAAGATAACAGCTTTGTCATTAAAAGTGGGGGTAAAACTGTTAAGGACCCACTTCAGATTGCCAACATATTCAATGAACATTTCACAAATATAGCCATAAATTTAATTAAAGCTAAATGCAATTCCAATAGCAAGGTAAAAATCCCCATGAAGACATGACAATGTTCCTTTATCCAGTAACTGATTCAGAGGTACTAAATACTATAAATAAGTTAAAAAATAAAATGTCATGTGGGTGTGATGGGATTCCTGACAAAGTCATTAAGCAAAGTGCAAGAAACATAGCCTCGCATCTCACTGAAATTATAAATGAATCTTTTAAGACAGGGGTGTTTCCATCAAAACTTAAAATGTCTACTATAAAGCCACTTTACAAGAATGGTGATAAATATGATGTTAGTAACTTTAGGCCTTTATCAATGTTGTCAAGTTTCTCAAAAATAATAGAAAGGATAATGTATCAGAGACTATACAAATTTCTTATTAAGAATAGAATATTGGTTAATATGCAAAATGGTTTCCATAAAAATAAATCAACTGATACAGCTATCTTCAATTTTTTGCAACTTGTTCTAAATTCCATAAACAGAAAAGAATTAAATTGTGGATTGTTTTTAGACTTATCAAAGGCCTTTGATGTCATCGACCATAAGTTACTGCTTAGGAAGTTATATGCCTATGGGATACGTGGAGCTGCCCACAAATGGTTTGAATCATATCTGTCAGACAGGAATCAGAAGGTGGAGATAAGCCAGGCAGATAGGACATATTCATCAAGATTCGAGAGAGTTTTGTATGGAGTACCCCAGGGATCTGTATTAGGGCCATTACTCTTTTTAATATTTATCAATGACCTACCAAGTCAACTATCTGAAGCAGAGGCAGTACTGTTTGCTGATGATACAAGTTTGTTTGTTAAAGCAAATAGTGAAGCTGACTTACAGGAAAAAGTCACATTAGCAACAGACAGATGGTTTAATGAAAACAGACTCATTGTGAATGCCAAAAAAACAACGTGGATCAACTTCAGACATATTACAAATAAAATAAAAACTAACCTTACAGTAGAACTGGGTAAGTGTAAGATTGAACAAGCATCATACACTAAATTCTTGGGAGTATGGTTTGATGAACACTTAAGATGGGAAAAGCATGTAATATCACTGAACAAAAAATTAAGTCAAACTTGTTATATACTTAGAATGCTTAAAGGCTCATGTAATATTAAAACAGTGTTATGTGTTTATTTCTCATTCATGCATAGTTTATTAAGATACGGCATACTGTTTTGGGGGAACATCAGTCTAACAAAACACTCATTTAGACTACAAAAGAAGGCAGTCAGAATAATAAAAGGTATAGGATATAGACACTCTTGTAGGCAAGCTTTCAAAGAATTAAAAATCATGACACTACCATCTTTATACATATATGAAAGCATATGTTTCTTAAAAGAACACAAGGAATTTTCTACATTAAACAGAGAATTTCACAACTACGAAAAAAGGAATAGGAATGATTTCCACAGAGAAATTCATAAAACAGCTATGTATCACAAAAGTGTACTATACCAACCCAAAATTCTCTACAGTGCTCTCCACAAAGAACTAAAAATAATACCAAAACTGTACATATTTAAAAGAGAATTAAAAAACATGTTATTGAGCAATAGTTTTTACAGTATTGAAGAGTTTATGAATCGTTGACAATAAAAGCGCAGTTCATATTTCCCTGACATAATATGTGTAATTGCTCACATTTAAATACTTGCTGTTTCTATGAAAGTGTGAAACAGTGTTAATGTAAGAATGTAAATAATCTTTGATGTGAGAATCACTAACTTTTTTTTGTACATTGTTATCCTACTTGTATATTTTTATGTTAATGTCCTAAAAGTTCTATTAAAATTGTAATGTCTAAGTGACAAGTAAATTCAATTACAAATTTTCATGTATATGTATTTTAAATTGTAATGTTTATTGACAAGTCCTATGTCATTTCGATGATGTACTACAAGGACGCTAATAAATTGAATTGAATTGAATGTTTTAAAGCACAATTCACTAAGCTTGTCCCATGTTTTTCACTTTTCCAAAATGTGTGCTGTAAATTACTCAAAATCCTGATCGAATATGGAATTCCTTTTGGATTATTGATAATGAAATCGTTAAATGGATTTATTAACATTTGCATTACTCCAACTTTTTCATTATCAAATATTTTTCCAGCTGATTCTTCATCATGAATTACTGCTAATCTACAAATCAATTCAAGCACATCACTCATCCATATATATTCAGCTGGTTTTGCTTTATATCTTTTACTAAACCTTCACATTTTTTCTCATCTACACACTTGAGTCTAAATATGCAACCAAATTTAGGAAATAGACATCAACAATTTCTTTTGTCAGTTCATTATATTTGACATTTCAACTTAATTTTAGTTTGTTTGGATTGTTTTGAGAATATGATTCTCCTGAACACTACAAAATATCTGCATAATTTGATAAATTAACAGCATCGAATTTTGTCTTCATATCTTCCATAGTTATCTGATTTTTAGTTAAAAGATTCATCAGTCCATTTGTACTTTCATATGTGCTATCACCAACTATTAATTTATCTCCATCAAATTTTACTGGTAATTTAGCAACAAATTTAAATGTACCAGCAGGTGTTAACCCAAAAACTTGTTCTTTACTATGGTTTATATATTCTAACATACTTTCACTTCTAGATTTTTTTTTATATCAGCCTCGTTTATTTTTTTAACAGCACCCTGAGCTTTTCTAACTTTGACATCTTCTTCATATTTCATAAATACATCTTGTATTTATGATTTATTTAGTGTACAGCTACACTGTGGACTTTCATGTTATTTAATTGTTGGTATGTCATCAAATTCATCAAAACAGTGGTGGTATTGACAAGAAACCATCTGTTTTTCAACCTCTCTGTTTTCGTCAATAGCTTTAAAAACTTCATTCCCTACTCCTCCCATTGAGCCAATAACAGGTTAATCCTCTTTCTTATATTTTCCATACTCTGTTCTAGATTGTCTCTCCCATTTTTTATAGTCTTATTTTAATTGTTCCGATATATTTCTATTTTGTCTAGCATTTTTAATAACCCCTGGGTAACATTTTGCAAACATGAATAAAAACAATTTTACTAAGTTAAGACATTTATTATCTTATGTCTGTACTATTCTTCTTTAGGCTTCTTAGTCATGTCTATTGTAAAAAGGCCAAATTGGTCCTCATTCCAACATTTATTACATTTACCTTTAAAATCATCAAATTTTAGATCACCACCAACAAAATCATGATGTGTGTGACTAAAATTTGTATCATCTTGATAAAAATATTTTAAAAATTAGATATCGCTTATATGAGTCGCTTATTTCAGTTGAGTAGTAAGTCATCTGCTGTCAAAAAAAAAGATTGACTGTACCTATATGAGAAATTTATAGTAATGTTCCACTACTTGGGTTTTATAAAACTTTATTAACTCCAGATACAGATCGAAAAATAATAAATTATGCTGTGATGGAGAAACAATAGAAATTCTTGTACGACAATATAGTTTGAAAAGCTTGGAAAAATTTGTTCATACAAAAAAGCCAAATATTTACATTAAAGCAGATGAAATTTTAAATAGAGTTATTATTGAGAGCTATGTTAAATTTTATACTATTAAAGATAGTATTGGAAGTGTGCTTGGATTTAGTGGTCAAACTACTGAAGCTAATACAAAAGCTGTTGCCTAATTTATTCTACTGGAAGTAACTAATATAAAATTTAGTTAGCTGTTCGAATGTTCGTAAAGCATACTGATCACATTCGTTAAGAAAATAATATTATTGCTTCATTCAAGCCTAACACAAGGGTTGGTGAACCATTAATTCATGAACCACAGTCTCTTGTATATATTCCAGTGTACAGTAACATGCAGGCCTTGGAAATAAGGTAACTGATGGAAATGATAATTTGATTGACTTCAGTGGTGCATTTTAAAACTATACTATGAAATTGCATTCCCTCTTAAGAAAATTAAAACAAAAAGCAACCCTAATACTTGGGTAACACAGGGGATACGGAAATCTGGAGAGCGACTTAGAAAGCTAAGTAAATCAGCCAGGCTAAATCCAGCTCTGAAACAGTATGTCACCTGCTACAGAAAGTTGTGCAGGAAAGTCATTAATGCAGCAAAAAGTTACATAATAACTAATACATCTGTAGAAGCTAGGGTAACAAGAAAATAAAATCAGTTTGGAATGTGATAAATCCAACTGTAGGCAGTAGTAAAGCAAGAGACAGCAGCTTTGTTATTAAAAGTGAGGACAAAACTATAAGTATTGCCAATATATTCAACCTTCATTTTGCAAGTATTGTATAAAGTCTCATAAAAACCCAAAGACAAACAAAGATTAAACATAACATCTCCACAAATCCTAGAACTATGTTCTTATATCCTGTAAGTGTACAGGAAGTACAGAATGCAATCAACAAACTAAAAAATAAATTCTCTTGTGGCACTGATGGCATTCCAGATAAAGTACTTAAACACAGCATAAATATTGCTCGTTCCCTTGTAGACATAATTAATGCCTCTTTCAGCATTGGCACTTTCCCTAAAGAACTGAAGCTGTCAATAATAAAACCATTATATAAAAATAGTGATCCTCATGACGTAAAAAACTTCAGACCACATCCTTGATATCCTACTTCTCAAAATTTATTGAAAGAATAATGCATGAAAGACTCTCCGCTTTCCTGGTCACAAGTAGAATATTAGTCAGTGAGCAAAATGGCTTCAGAAAAATAGGTCAACTGAAACAGCTGTATATGATTTCCTAAAATTTCTCCTGATGTCTATAGATGATAACAAAGTAAACTGTGGGGTGTTTTTAGATTTATCAAAGGCATTTGATGTGATTGATCATGAATTATTGCTTGAGAAACTATGTTGCTATGGTGTACGTGGTACGCTTCACAGCTGGTTTAAATCATACCTGTCAGACTGATACCAGAAAGTAGAAATAGTTCACGAAGGAACAGCTTACTTTTCAGAATATAAGAAAGTTATTAATGGAGTGCCACAAGGTTCTGTGCTGGGGCCCCTCTCGTTCTTGTTTTTCGTAAATGACCTACCGAACTGTTTAATACTAGCTAATGCTGTATTGTATGCGGATGATACAAGTATTTTTATAAAGCTCAAAATGAAACTGACTTGCAACACATAGTAGAAATAACAAAAGAAGAAGCAGGAAAATGGTTTAGAGATAACTGTTTATTTCTAAATGAGAAAAAAAACAGTATGGATGAATTTCAGCCATGTATCGAATAAAGTACAGCCCAATATAGTTTTGAAACTTGGTGAACAGAAGATTTTACAAACTTCAAACACAAAATTTTTATGTATCTGGCTAGACGAGCATCTAAAGTGGGATAAACATATTGAAATGCTCAATAAAAAGCTAAGTAAATGCTGCTACATACTCAGAATGCTGAAAAGCTGCTGCAGTGAAAAAGAGTAATATGTGCTTATTATACTCTTATGCATAGTCTATTGCGGTATGGTGTCTTATTTTGGGGTAATTCAGGTCTGGGAAACTAGTCATTCATTATTCAAAAACGAGCATTAAGAATAATGAAAGGGGCTGCAGGGAAATTTTCAAAGAATTTCAAATAATGTCGCCTCCATCTCTATATATCTACGAAAGTATCTGCTTTTTCAAATCTCACCCCCAATTTTCTTCTTTTAAATAGTGAGTGCCATGACTACCCAACAAGACACAGGAATGATTTCCACAGAGAAACACATTAAACAGCCCAATATCACAAAAGTGCAATATATCACACCAAAATCCTTTTTAGTGCTCTTCCCTTAAGCATCAAAAAGATAGAAAAGTTGTACATTTTTAAAAATGAGCTTAAAAATGTTATTAAGTGAATGTTTTTACAGTGTTACAGAGTACATGGATTTTCAGAACATAGTGACATAGTGATCAATGATAATGATAATTCATATTTGAATAAATGTATGAAAATAGTCTGCCTGTACACACTATAATTAATTAATTATTGCTTGTTCTGTTATTCATAGTGGTCAATGATAATGATAATTCCTATTTGAACAAATGTATGAAAATAGTCTGCCTGTACACACTATAATTAATTAATTATTGTTAGTTCTGTTACTCTCTACTATAGTGGTCAATGATAATGGTAAGTCATATATGAAAAACAAATGTATGAAAATAGTATGCACTATAAATAATTAATTATTGTTTGTTTAGTTATTCTCTACTATATGCTGCATGAAATATATATTTATATATGTTTTACCACCGTAGGCCTATGTTATTAATTCACTGTATAATTACAAACTCATATAATGTAACATGACAACTCCTATATCATTGTATATGATAAAATGGATGCTCAGTAAATAACAATAACAATAGCAAAAATGAATTAGTCAGTTTTTACCATTAATAAATAATTAACAAAATAGAGAGCTATCAGTTTTAACCATTCCCCACGAATGAGGGGTCTAAAAGTAACCTAAATGTTCCCAACAAGACCACAGAGATTAATATAAACATTGGAGATAATCATTCTCAACTGTACATGAGCTTTAATATTATTGGAGCTGATGGTACAGATTATCCAACTGATTGGTGGAAAATACAATAAAAATTGATCGACAACTACATGGCGAAGCTGTTCAGGATTATCACCTTAAATAAAGGAAACAGTATTTTGTCTAGAATGGAACATCCTTTTATTTCTTCATCAGTCCTTAGCGATTGATTTCGTCTCTAGCTATTGAGTTACACATCGGGAGTCATATCCTCAGTAATGAGAAGACAAAAAGTAAGAAAAATTGAGTACTTTATCCTTTAGAAATATTTGGTGGATTTTTCTAAGATTACAAATAAATTATTTGGTAAGGAGATTTAACTGTAAAATTTACATTATTATCAAGTGCTAGAGATGCCTTTTCCGGTGGGCTGGTTCGATATGAACCAGAATATTCGCTCAAGCTAGAGAAAGAAAGACTAAAAAATTCAAAGATTCCTATTTGTTTCTTTTAACCACAAACCACAGAGTTGCTGGACTGAATGGAAAGATAAATTTTGAGGTAGTAATCACCAATTACTATAAGTCTGGAAAATTTGATATACCACATTTCACCTTGATTGTTTTCCAGAGAAAAAGGAAGAATAGTAATTTGATTGATTCTTCCTTACTCAATCACATCAAATTACAGAACATGTATTTAAAGAGTGGAAGAAATCAAGTTTTTCCTCAAGAAATGTGGAATCTAGTTCCACCAAATAATTGATTATCTGCAAGCATGAAAGCAGGAAATCTGAGTTAGAACCCCAGTCCGGTGCAAACTTTCAACTGTCACTAACCATACATGTTTGAAGGACACTGTAGTAGGCTATATAGACACTGAACAGCACAGACATTGCCAACACGTATTCCATGCCATAGCGAGGTGAGTTGACAAGAATAACAGTCTCTCTTCCTGTCCTTGAATCATAGGAATACAGTTATGTGCAAATATGGGTCATAGACTCTGTGACGTATAGAAGTTTGAGTCAATCTGGGAGGTGTGCACAGATAACCAAAGTGGTTAAGGTAACTGCACATGTTTAGTGTGAAACTTGGGTTCGAGTCCAGTCCAGCACAAATTTTCATCTGACACTAATCGTTTGTACAACCAGTGTATAATCATCTACGCAACTAAGGAACACATTTCATTAAGATAAGAAGTTACCTAATCAGTCAGACATTAAATATTACTCGAATATGCCATGTACTTATGGTGTACAAAGGTGTCATTCTGGTACATTCATAACCAACCAAGGCACATGTGATTATTCCTGCAGTGTTAAAATCTTATGTACAACATGTACATGAATGGACCTAGATTATGATTTAGGTGGGATGTGACCATCTGAGTTTGATGCAATAGCTGGAGTTTATTTGCCCATCTCCTACTACTAAGGCATATAGGAAGATATAAACTGATGCACTGCACAAAGCTACTGCAGCTAGTCTGAGGAGCACCTTGCTCAGTAGGAGGAGCAGAAAAAAAACATCTGGTCGGGACGAGAGCTGGCGGACAACATGTCGTCCACATGACCATTCCCAGTCCTCTGATATGCTGGCAGAGTGTCTTTCCATCAGCTATACTTTGTAGTGGCTTTCCCTGTCAGCAGTATCCGGTATGGGAATGCTAATCACACAGACAGAGAGTAGGTAGATGCGGTATCTACAAACATCTGCTGGCACATCAGCCCAGATACGTTCATAGGTCGACTGTACAACATATATGACCAGAAATCCAAAGAAAAATTAATTCGACTAAAAGTTTCCACTCAGTATGCCTGCTCACCACGCGCTCGTCCATCTTCCACAGGAGCTGGAGCCAATTACTGGTCCCAGATGGACTTAATATCGACAATTGGTAGAAAAGATTGAAGTGCTGCCTTTGATAGGTTGTGCCAACATTTAACCAGGGTCTTACTCTGCAGCAGGATGATTTTAAAACGGAATTCTTTAAAATGGCTCAAGGGGTACAGATTTTGGTATTGTTGGTTTTCTTTTAAAAAGATATTTACGTGAATTATATTTAAGGTTGGCCGCGTTGATATACATTGCTGGAAAAAGAAATTAGTACATTTGGAACGACGACATTTGACCCAATGATGGCGTATACCTCCTGGTAGATAGCAGATGTAATGATTATTGTTCCAACCTCGTCTGCCAACAGATAGCGTAGTGACACAGCTACCAGAGCCATCTGTGACTACCCCTTAACAGGAAATCCTCACAGCCAGACGGCCCAGTGTGGTGCAAATGTGTGAAGCAAGTAGGCAACCAAGCCACGAAGACGCACCTGTTCTTCCTACAGTCAACTAAATGAGTTTGAGAGAGGCAAATTGTGGCCTTCTGTGTGACAGAATTATCCTTTTGGAGAATAACCACATAAGTTGGAAGTGCTGCGTCTGTTGTGCAACAATGCTGGTATCAGTGGTCACGTGAACATTCTCTCACCCATAGACGAGGTTCTGACCGTCCACATAGCACAGACGCCCTCCAGAATCGTCCTATTGTAAGGGCAGTAGAGTCACATCGTACAGCTACCGCAGCACAGATAAGAGAGCTTGTGAGCCCATACATGCCAACACAAACTGTTTGCGAATTGGTTATTAGCAGTGGGACTATTGGCACACACACTTCTAGCCTATCTTCCACTCACACTACAGCATCGACGTGCAAGGCTCGACTGATACCGTCAGATGATCACTTGGAAGATGGAGTGGCACGCGGTGATCTTCAGGGATGAAAGCAGATTCTGCCTGCACTTTAACTGCAGGGCTGTCGAGGGGCACCAGCTGGGCAGGGGTTAGGCTGTCGTGGGGGCAATGCCTTGGCTCAGCTAAGGTAGGCTGTGACTGGAACCAACAGTAATGGCATTGCCAAAGGAAGGTCAGCAGGTGCGGTGACCAGATCTCACAGGATATGGGATACTGCAACATTCCATCAAGGGGGTTCATCAGCGTTGTAGAACCACAATTCCTCTAAAACAATAACAGCAGCAGCATAATTTATCTTATTCCCATAAAACGTTAATGCAAGATCGTTGATACGTTGCTGCGTTGTAGGGACGAGGAAGGCGAGGCGTAGGTCATCAGGATAATTTCTTATGTGATCCCAATTGGCATAAAAAAATTCCAATGCAGACATGAGCTGTAATAATAATCTTTATTTAGAATGTGACAGTTCCCTTTCTTCTACAGAACGTCATATACACTCTATTTCTTACAATAAAAGTAACATATTTAACTTCACTTTGTACTACATCGCTTTTAGCTGGTTCGTCACCAGTGAAGTTAAATACACTCCTGGAAATTGAAATAAGAACACCGTGAATTCATTGTCCCAGGAAGGGGAAACTTTATTGACACATTCCTGGGGTCAGATACATCACATGATTACACTGACAGAACCACAGGCACATAGACACAGGCAACAGAGCATGCACAATGCCGGCACTAGTACAGTGTATATCCACCTTTCGCAGCAATGCAGGCTGCTATTCTCCCATGGAGACGATCGTAGAGATGCTGGATGTAGTCCTGTGGAACGGCTTGCCATGCCATTTCCACCTGGCGCCTCAGTTGGACCAGCGTTCGTGCTGGACATGCAGACCGCGTGAGACGACGCTTCATCCAGTCCCAAACATGCTCAATGGGGGACAGATCCGGAGATCTTGCTGGCCAGGGTAGTTGACTTACACCTTCTAGAGCACGTTGGGTGGCACGGGATACATGCGGACGTGCATTGTCCTGTTGGAACAGCAAGTTCCCTTGCCGGTCTAGGAATGGTAGAACGATGGGTTCAATGACGGTTTGGATGTACCGTGCACTATTCAGTGTCCCCTCGACGATCACCAGTGGTGTACGGCCAGTGTAGGAGATCGCTCCCTACACCATGATGCCGGGTGTTGGCCCTGTGTGCCTCGGTCGTATGCAGTCCTGATTGTGGCGCTCACCTGCACGGCGCCAAACACGCATACGACCATCATTGGCACCAAGGCAGAAGCGACCCTCATCGCTGAAGACGACACGTCTCCATTCGTCCCTCCATTCACGCCTGTCGCGACACCACTGGAGGCGGGCTGCACGATGTTGGGGCGTGAGCGGAAGACGGCCTAACGGTGTGCGGGACCGTAGCCCAGCTTCATGGAGACGGTTGCGAATTGTCCTCGCCGATACCCCAGGAGCAACAGTGTCCCTAATTTGCTGGGAAGTGGCGGTGCGGTCCCCTACGGCACTGCGTAGGATCCTACGGTCTTGGCGTGCATCCGTGCGTCGCTGCGGTCCGGTCGCAGGTCGACGGGCACGTGCACCTTCCGCCGACCACTGGCGACAACATCGATGTACTGTGGAGACCTCACGCCCCATGTGTTGAGCAATTCGGCTGTACGTCCACCCGGCCTCCCGCATGCCCACTATACGCCCTCGCTCAAAGTCCGTCAACTGCACATACGGTTCACGTCCACGCTGTCGCGGCATGCTACCAGTGTTAAAGACTGCGATGGAGCTCCGTATGCCACGGCAAACTGGCTGACACTGACGGCGGCGGTGCACAATTGCTGCGCAGCTAGCGCCATTCGACGGCCAACACCGCGGTTCCTGGTGTGTCCGCTGTGCCGTGCGTGTGATCATTGCTTGTACAGCCCTCTCGCAGTATCCGGAGCAAGTATGGTGGGTCTGACACGCCGGTGTCAATGTGTTCTTTTTTCCATTTCCAGGAGTGTATGTTACTTTTATTGTAAGAAATAGAGTGTATATGACGTTCTGTAGAAGAAAGGGAACTGTCACATTCTAAATAAAGATTATTGTTACAGCTTATGTCTGCATTGGAATTTTTTTATGCCAATTGGGATCACATAAGAAATTATCCTGATGACCTACGCCTCGCCTTCCTCGTCTCTACAACGCAGCAACGTATCGACGATCTTGCATTAACGTTTTATGGGAATAAGATAAATTATGCTGCTGCGATACAAATTGATGGTATCGCCATAAAATTAGTAAGAGCAGTCAGCGACATGTAGGGATTCTTCTACAAGTGTACCATATGAATTTTCTAATGGCATATAAAATTCATTAAAATATTAATGACTCCCAGAAAATTGACCAAGTATGAAGTGCTCTACATAGTATTATATTCACATCATTCTTTAATAAATAGAATGCCATAGTATATTGTACATAAAATATTTAAATATCTCAGTTAAAAGAAAACAACTAGTGTGGATGAATACTTAGTCTCTTAACCTTAACCTAGGAGGGGGGGGGGGGGGCAAAAAAAGTGGTAATTAACTCTAAACAACGAACAGTGTGAAGTCATCCATGTGAGTACTAAAAGAAATCCGCAAAATTTAGGTTACACGATAAATCACACAAATCTAAAAGTTATAAATTCAACTAAGTACTTAGGGATTACAGTTTAAATTGGGAAGATCACATAGGTAATGTTGTGGGTAGTACTAAACAGAATTCATACGCCATACTTGTCCACCCTCTTCTGGAGTATTGCTGTGTAGTGCGGGATCCGCATCAGATGGGACTGACAGAGGACATCGAAAAAGTTCAAAGAAGAGCAGCTCGTTTTGTATTATCGCGAAACAGGGAAGAGAGTGTCACAGACACGATACTTGAATTGGGGAGGCAATCATTAAAGCAAAGGCGTGTTTCGTTGTGGCTGCGTATTCTCGTGAAATTTCAATCACCAATTTTCTTCTCTGATAGCGAAACAATTCTGTTGGCACCCACCTAAATAGGAAGAAATGATCATTGTGATAAAATAAAAAAAATCAGAGCTCGCACAGAAGAATTTAAGTGCTCGTTTCACACACGTGCCAACCGAGAGTGGAATGGTAGAGAAATAGCTTGAAGATGGTTCCAAGAACCCTCTGCCAGGTACTTCACTGTGAATTGCAGAGTAAGCATGTAGATGTAGATGCCTGAAATATACCCTACACCAAAGTGTCTAGCCATGGCATTCACCTGATAGCTGCTGCTGAGGAACTGCTAGCTGCAGTGACTTAAAGCGTTTCTATAGAACCCATATAACAAGACAGACAATAAACATAGTTAAAGGAACAGATGTAACACTAGGAATAATTGTTCTGTGTATTTAGTCTTTAGCATTACATTCAACAACGAGTGTGGCAGCACAGTCGAGGGTGGTCTGACGTCGTTCTTGAACCAATAAATCATTGCTAGATTGCAAGAGGTGGACCTTGGTGTTGTTTCGCATTGTAGGCAGGCTGTCATGATGAGCTAACACGAGGGGGGGGCTTTAGGCAAGTACAGTATAAAAGATTCTAAGCTAGTGTTGTGTGCACATTTTCATAGGCAGACAATCTGTCAGTGGCTGCGACTGTCTCAGGAAGAATTGTTAAATAGAAGTCCACTATCAGTCAAAGTGACCCGGTAGGTCTGAGACACAAATGCATGGTTGAAACAAAGTAAAGCTACTACTGTAGGCTGTAGTATGGAGTACAGTAAGTTGTTCCCATCGGGGAGAAACTGGGGTTCGTGTATCGTAACAACTGTATGAGGAAAAGGAGGCGTCCCACATTCCTCCAGGCACAGTGCGACTTCACAGTCCCTCACCCTTGTGCTAAACGGTAGGGTAGAACACATTAAATAATTGATATGGTTGCAGGATTGAAAAGTATGAAGCGGCTTGGCGGAGTGTAATTGGTAATTTTTACTAGCAGTTACGTGGATCATTCAATAAGTAATGCAATATATTTTTTCTCTTCTTTTTCGGTTGAAAAAATGCGGGATTTGTTGTGGGACATCGTGGAATATTCCCCTGTAGTTTCATAAAGTTCCGATAGGTAGCAGCACTATACATAGCTTTCGAAATGGCGTCTGTAACGAAGGTGTGTTCCACGCAGAGAACTGTCACTGAGTTCCTTTTGGTGGCTAACCAGAGCAGTGCAGATATTCATAGATGCTTACAGAATATCTACGGAAACCTGGCAGTGAACAAAAGCACAGTGAGTCGTATGGTGAGACGTTTTTCATCATCGCAGCTAGGCCTTGCAAACCTGTCCGATCTCCTACATGCCGGATAGCTGCACACAGCTGTGACTCCTGCAATGTTGGATCATGTGGACACTCTCATTCGAGGTGATCGACAAATCAGAATCAAACAGTTCGCTGCACAACTGAATGTCTCTATTGGTAGTGCAACATACTCGTCCAAGAGTTGGGGTGCTCAAAGCTGTGTGCGCATTGGGCTCCTCGCCACCTGACAGAAAGAAGACTATGAAATGAAATGAGCGTTTGCCCCTTACGGGGTAGGTGCGGCCGCCTTGGTGCAGGTCTTATGACATTCGACGCCACATTGGGCGACTTGCGCGCCGGATAGGGATGAAATGATGATGAATACAACACAACACCCAATCCCTGAGCGGAGAAAATCCCCGACCCAGCCGGGAATAGAACCTGGGCCCCTGAGGAAGACAGTCCGTCACACTGACCATTCAGCTATCGGGGCGGACACAGAAGTCTATAAAGAGCAACGAAGGACCATCTGTGCGGAGTTGCTTGCGCATTACGAGGCTGATCTTGACAATTTGCTGTCGAAGATAGTCACAGGCGATGAAACATGGGTTCATCACTTCGAAACGGAAACAAAACGACAGTCCATGGAGTGGCGCCACGTCATCTCTCCTCTGAAAAAAAAAGTTCAAATCCGCACCCTCAACTGGTAAGACCATGGCGACAGTCTTGTGGGACTCTGAAGGGGGTTATTCTGTTTGATGCCCTCCATCTTGGTGTAACGATCAACGATGAAGTGTATTGTGCTACCTTCAGGATACTGAAGAAACTTCAGTGAGTTCGTCGGCATGAAGGTGCAAACGAAGTTCTCCTTCTCCATGACAACGCAAGACCTCACACAAGTCTGCATACTCGAAAGGAGCTCACAAAACTTCACTGGACTGTGCTTTCTCAAGCACTCTGCATCCAGGATTTCGCACCTACTGACTTCCACCTGTTTGGCACAATGAAGGATGCACTCCAAAGGAAGCAGTTCATGGATGATGGGGATGTTATTGATGCAGCGAGACGTTGGCTCTTACGTCGGCCAGTAAAGTAGTACCATAGGGGCATACAGCCCTCCCAGTAAGGTGACGTAGGCCGTCACATTAAACGGAGATTATGTTCAAAAATCGGGTTCTGAAGCCAAATTTGTGGGGAATAATATAGTGCACTAGAATACTGAATAAAACCAATCTGCTTTCAGAAAAATATGTGTTTCATTACATACTGAAAACCCCTTGTAGAACACACCTTGCTTGCCAAATCATGTGTTTCTGGGCAGCTGCCCATGCAACTAAAAAAAGGTGGAGGCTGCAACATTCGAATTCACAATTTACAGAAGTGACAGGTAGTGATATATGTACACGCAGCGTACCTAGAGATCGTGACTGTTGCTCCTTGTGTTGTAATGTGGCAGAGTCGATTCCCACATGGGGTAGAGAATTTGCATGGGTGCCGATAAATGAAATGAAATGTTTGTTAACGACTGAAGGAAGGCTTCAGCAGGTAGTAGGTTAGGACTGAGCCTCTGTTGCAAACATAACTGAATGGTGGTATGCAGGTCCTTGTCGTGCAGCTGAGTTACATGCGAGCTATACAGGAAAATTTGTAACTCCTTGGTAACTTCTAAAGTAGCAGTTCTGTTCGACAGTTCAAGGTGCATACTGATTAATTCACTTTGAACTGAATTCCTAGGTTCTTCATACTGTTGTTCTAGCTCAGTGGCTACATCATGAATTTGCCTACTAGCAACCAGGAGGTTATCTTCGATGTGTGCGGTTCACACATGCTGACGTACAAGAATTTCATGACATTGAGTAGCAAAGGATGTGGCTTTATTCCAGCTGTCAGCATTAGACGATCAGGGATACTACATAGTGTTTTTAGCACGGCGCTGCGCGCTTTAAACAAAGCTCCCTTAGTACAGAAGGATAGTACAGCATCCAAAGTACTTTGTGGTTCTTCTTGGGTAGTGGAAAGCACCTGTTTTAGAACTTATATAGTACGAAGCAGCCCGCTCTGTGCAGATCTTCTCAAGAGCGGTTCATGTGCTATCAAGCGACTGGTAATCTGCTGCAACGCTACTTCATCTTCGTTTAGTAGGGTCAAGTCCATGTCAACTATTATTATGATCCAATGAGGTGTGTACAGCAAATTGTCCAACCATTCAAACATTGTACCAGAGGACGAGAGAAGGTCCTGAAATGGTGAAGTACCCACAAAACTAACAAACAGAGCAAATACGAGTACAATACAGCACCTCGTTTTAAGTACAACATTTCGGCATGCACCAACGAGTTTAAATATCACCAGTTTGCCATATGCCAGTGGTGTCACTAGCTAATACTATCTAAAAAACATCAACACTATGTGTCGCAATGGGCAAATCCTATAATCGTTCAGTAATCGGTATTTGTTAAAAATGACGTAAAGATATGTTCCTCACAAGCTGGTAGATAGAAAGTTAATAGTTATGCGTGAGTTGGTGATTGAACTGATAAAGTAGCGGTGCTCCACAGGGTGCTGCCGTGGTACGCGACAAACTCGAGTAATGGCAGGATGTGTACGAGTCGTCCAATGTTCGTAACATAATGGTGGGGAACTGAATCAGCCCTTAAAAGAGGTAGGAGAGGCAGGAGGCATTCGTCTTGAATGCTTACAAATCACTACAGTCAGCACTCGCGTGGAGACCGACATTACAAGACCCGATGAATTTGCTTGTCTTTCGATCGAGGTGATTGGTCAGTGACATCGACCGGAAATTGATGGACATTGGCAGCCTTGATTTCTAACACGTGTCAGCAAGTCCGCAAGGAAATCCTGAAATCACAGCACAGGCTAATGCCTGCTTAGAATCGAATAATGAGAAAGCCAGACTACTAATTTCTAGCAAAGGCAGTGGAGCATACAGCACTAGGCCAGTGTAGCTTTCAACAAGGAGAGACTTCTCTGGATGGTCTCCAGAGAACATCACATACCTTGCAATGATGGGGGCAGGGAACATAGGTGGATAGGCAGAGCAGACAGAACACTGGGAATTGACTGTACTATTCGGGCTATTCTCGGCAATCTTAGAAAGGCTAAAGCAAGCACAGGTTTGGAAATGAATAACAGAAATGCAAAATTGATAGTAAAGATGAAGGAACTGAAACAAGTAGTAGTGGTAGCCATGTATCCACATTACAACACAGAGTACAAGAATTGGCAATGGAAGGTAGGGAGGACTTAAAACAGTGGCCCACAATTGCAGACAGCATTCTGGTGGTTGATCTCAATCCGTCCTTTATGTGAAAGACCCATGAAACTATAATACAATAGCAGTGTATATTTGAGAACAGGTAAACGTAGGGTGAAGTATCCTCAGTGGTGTGTTGTGTCACAAAGCATGTGGTGGATACCCTTTTCAAAACATGCTGACAGACATCGGAAAAAGTTGCAGGATCTTGGTAGCCACCAGCCACATTATCAATACGGGTTTGTGGTATGATATGCTGCTGATGATAAGTAGTAAGATGTCAAATCCCTTTACTTAAAGCACCGGCGGATGCGCTATTACCTATCAGTGCCTATGCACAGCTCGAGCCAAGTTCCATCATGCCTAAAACCATATGACTAGAGATATGAATACTCGTTTCTCATTGGTTGAAATAAGCAAAGAAATGTGGTTTTCGATGATAAATTCCAGTCGTTTTGATGCGAGAAGTCACTCCAGTCTGAGGACTGCTAGCAGCAACACCAACAGTGTTAATAGTCAGCAGAGGTGAGATGCTGTAATGGAAATGATGGCTCATCAGAGGCTAATAAGCGACCCCAATGTGCCTCCAGTGATCCTACAAATATGACTTTTCTTTGTTGTTCACATGTTCGTGTGCGCATTCTGATGATTGACTTCTTCTGCTGTTGCAGATGTGATGGACGTGTGCGAACTCAGAGAGGCGCCTGCAACTACTCCATGATCTGACAAGAAGGTGATGCGTTCATCGTCACAGCCCAGTGCATCTACAATGTATTCACTGTGCCTACAAACATCCCTGCGGTATGGAATGATGTGATGACCCCTGTTCGTTTGCCAGCACAGCCATTCCCTGAACCATCTTGGAATCATCATGGACCTGATATTACAAGAGGGCGCTGCAAATAAGAGTGGATGTGGGGCTTGTGGGCTTATTTGAACGTCTCTAATTTATAAGGTGAGTAAAGTATGAGGGTTGCCCAGAAGGCAATGCACCTCATTATTTTCTCAGCCGGAAACAATGCTAAAAATGCAAAACGTTACGTATGTATTATTTTAAGTCTCCTGAGTGAGGGCGCCAAGTTTCCTTTACTTCCGACAGATAGCTTAGCTGCAGGACAGTTTCAAAATGGCGTCTGTAGGTGATGTATGTTATAAGCAACGTGCCGTCATTGAATTTCTCACTGCAGAGAAAGAAAATGTGGGGAATATTCACAAACGCTTGTACAAAGCCTATGAAGAATCTGCTGTCGACAGAAGTACAGTTAGTCGCTGGGCGCGAAGGACGAGGTCATCAGAAGGCGGTTCGGCGGAGCTCCACAATTTTCAGCGGTCGGGGAGACCATCCACGGCTGTCACATCTAAAAAGTTGCAGCGAGTTGATGTTGCCATTCGCCAGAACAGACGCATTAAGACGCGGCAGTTGGCGCTGCATGTGTCAATCAGTAAAGGAAGTGTGGATGCAATTATCCTCAATTTTGCACATTCAAAAGTGTGTGCAAGTTGGGTCCTGCGGTGTCTAACGGTGGATCACAAATCACACAGAAAAAACATTTGTCTTGATTTGTTGCAATGTTTTGAAGCTCAGGGAGCGCCTTCTGGTCCCGGGTTGTGACAGATGATGAAACCTGCCTTCACCATTTTGAACCCGAAACAAAACGACAGTCGATGGAAAGGCGCTGTTCACAATCTCCACAGAAAAAAACTCAAAGCAACTGCTTCCGCCTGTAACGACATGGTCACCGCGTTCCATGACTGTGTTCTCACTGATGTGATGCCAAGAAGCGGTACCATTAATTCAGAAGCATATGTCAACACATAAGCAAAACTCAAGACGCGCTTCCAGTGACTTTGGCGACATAGCAACCTAGGAGATGTTTTGCTGCAACACAATAACACTCGGCCCCACACTACCTGAGAACTGCTGAACACATCGCAAAACAGGGTTGGACAGTGTTACCCCATCCACTCTACAGCCCTGACCTAGCCCCCTCAGACTTCCACTTGTTTGGGCCATTAAACAATACCATTCGTAGAAGACATTTTTAGAACAATGAGGAGATGATTCACACAGTGAAGCACTGGCTCCGCCCCAACAGGGCATACACGTCCTTGTTTCGCTCTGGAGGAAGGCCATAGAATGGGATGGATATTACTTGGAAAAACAGAGTGTGTAGATATAATACAATTCTTTCGTGTGTGTAATTCACATTATGTTCAATAAAGAATTGTTGAAGAAAAAAATGTGGTCATTACTTTTATGGCAACCCTTATACTATAGATGACTGCATGTATTTCCTTTTGTAATTACGCATGATACTTAATGTGCTTCCTCCTTCTGTCTGTGTAAGTGACATGGATGAGATGGAGACTTGCACCTACAGCAGCTTACACGACTATGATGCTTTCGTCATCCTAGCCCAGTTCGTCGATGATGTGGTCGCCTTGCCTGCAGATACTGTTGCCACCAAGTGCATCATCATCATCAGTGTGGCACGGGCAGATAACACCTGCTAGTTTGCCAATGCAGCCATGCACTGGACTGTCTCACCATCATCCTTATGAACCTACATGGCATCACACATCGTCTCATCATCACTCTGGACCTAATAGCAGTAGTACCCCTGCCTTCACTGTTGTGGATCACCAAGTCCCACAATCGCATTGGATTACTCTACATTTGCTGGGTCTTTTGGCGACAGGATCTCACTTGCCTGCACCGATAAGTCGAATGTGGACTAACGAGACCCTACCACTTTTCTCGATGCCTGTCATAGCATTTTGGAAATTATGTTTCCCAAAATCGTCAGTTAACCACAGTACCCTGCCATTAAGTGGAAGAAACTTCTGTACTGTGAGATCATGCACCCCACAAAATAGGACAGTGATGCTAGCGAGGAAGAGAGCATCATCCAAATTTGGGGGAGAACTGGCGGGATATTTGGGGCTATTCAATTGCAGAGTGGTTGAGAACTTTTATCAAGAGTATCATACTTGGCCATTTTTCCAAGTTGCAGAGAAAGAGGGTTGCATAAGGCACTCCGCCATGTACTACACCTTCATATATACTCATATACTCATGTCCACAATTCACTTGATTGGGGGGGGGTCGAGTTCCATCCCTCTTCCAAAACATATTGCCGCTAAACATGCATCTATTAATGTCCAGAGCCTAAATGACAAGCATGTATATTGTTTTGCATGTACGCTTCTGTATAGTGATAGAAATTATAGTGTTCATCCTGAGTTTACAAGTAAATATGAAACATTTTATGACTGTGGACATGATAATTTCGAATGCATCGAATTCCCCATAAAACTTGAGAGGCAGTACCCTGATTATTTAATTCACGTTTATACTTTGGGCGTTGTTAATTCAGAAGATGATGAACAAAGAAATCAAACATAAAGTAGTTGGATCCCTCTGCGTTTCCAAACTAGTCAATAAACGCCTGCGTTTCCCTACTAGTCAATAAACGCCCCAAACATGTAGACCTGTCGCTTATCTCTGAGCGTGACGCGCAACACCAAGTGTGGATGAAAAATATGTCCCACCTACTTACATCCCAATGTCCAAGCAATGCGGTACACAACGCTTTTGCCGTAGATGTCTCAACTCGTATCTTGTAGGGCACCTCACTGATTGCTTGATCCAGGAACCAGTATATGTGGAAATGCCTATGGAGGACATAAAGTTCTTAAACTTTTAAGAATGCCCACCACGTGCAGCGATGTTCCTTCGTCGTGTATGTCGATTTCGAGTGCTTCCTAGCTCCTGTGTCATGACGTGACAGCGACTCCTCTCCCTCCCATACCACCTTCACAGAACGGAACACACTGTATGTGTCTGCTTATCAAGTAGTCTGCATGTATGATTCTAGTCACAACAAATACGTATCTTACCTCGTAGATAATTCTGTAAGATGGTTGCTTGGTGAGTTCGAATAACTTGCATGGGAAGTTGACTGCATTTATCGTGAAAATATCCCCATTACCAATTTTGAGGAGAATGATGCATTGCGCAAGAGGGCAGTCGAGTGTCATATTCGTGGGCTGCCTTTGGAGAGAGATGCAGAAACTCCCTGTGCAGATCACTGTCTATGATGGGGAAGTTCTGCAACACTGCTCACAATGTGTGCAACTTGAAGTACCAACTGCGACGACACATAACTGTCTTATATCACAACTTCAGCCGTCATGCACACTTTCTACTTCAGCACTTAGTTGATTTCGGACTGAATGACAATAAGATTAGTGTCTTTCCTGACACCATAGAGAAGTACTTTTGGTTGAAATGGCTCTGAGCACTATGGGACTTAACTTCTGAGGTCATCAGTCCCCTAGAACTTAGAACTACTTAAACCTAAGTAACCTAAGGACATCACACACATCCATGCCTGAGGCAGGACTCGAACCTGCAACAGTAGCGGTCGCGCGGTTCCAGGCTGTAGCGCCTAGAACGGCTCGGACACTCAGGCAAGCAGAAGTACTTTTGGTTTTCAAAGAGAATCACACCTAGAATAACGATCCGATTCGTGGATTCCTTGCACTTCATGCACGCATCTCTTCAGAAACTGAGATGATGCTTAAGGAGGATACACATATCTCTAGAGCCACATATCCTGACGATGCTATGTTTCATCTTGTGACAAAGAATGGAATCTTTCCATATGAATACCTCGATTAAATGGTGAGGTTTAGCGAAACCACATTGCCCAACATAACTGCGTTCTCCAGTAAATAACAATCGCCGGCCGCGGTGGCCGTGCGGTTCTGGCTCTGCAGTCCGGAACCGTGGGACTGCTACGGTCGCAGGTTCGAATCCTGCCTCGGGCATGGGTGTGTGTGATGTCCTTAGGTTAGTTAGGTTTAAGTAGTTCTAAGTTCTAGGGGACTTATGACCTAAGATGTTGAGTCCCATAGTGCTCAGTGCCATTTGAATCAAATAACAATCACTGATATAATGAATGCAGAGTGTGAGCATGTGGTGAAAGTTTGTAAGGAGTTTGGTATCTCTGATTTAGGCGAATATGCTAGATTATAGATGCACACAAATGTACATGTGGTCATGGGCATCTTAGAGAAGTTCTGGAGTGTATGTCTGGGCACAGACTTTCTGGATCCCGCCTTCTATATATCACTGTACCTGTGCTTTCGTGGGACGTAATGTTAAGGAAGACATATGTCCGAAGTTATGATGAAGGTGGATATCTTGCTCTTCTTCGGATATGGGATTCGAGGAGGGGAGACGGATTTCGCGAGTGCATGCACAGGTATGCAAAGGCGAATAACCTGTGAATGGGTTGGGGGGGGGGAGGAGGGGTACAGGGCCTCTCACGATTTAAGTTACATCTTTAACTTGATGTAAACAACTTCTACAGATACTCCATGCAACACGTTCTACAATCTGGAGGATTCTGGTGGATGTTGAAAGGGAAATGTGCCGGTTTGAAGGAAAAGATCCATGATGTGGCGGAGGATGCTGGTGAGGGATATGTTCTGTAGGTACATCTGGAATATCTCACCCATTTGCATGATGAGCACTAAGACTTGTAACAGTTGTTAATAAACAATAGGAGTATAAACAATAAACTGAAAAAGGAAAATGTTGATAATAAACTATTAGTTATATCATTATGAAGTGAGTTCTCGCAATGTTTATGCTATTGTGGGAGCAGTGGCGCCACCATTGAAGACCATCTGCGGCAGTATTATGCAACAACTTACCAATCTGAACTGTCTATGGGCTATATAAGGCCACCACAACAACAGTTTTGACAGTCAGTTTCTCCTGACGAAGACGATGGAGGTACCTGTTGTCAGTAGGCCATTTAGGTTTTTATATTGGTAACGCCACGTAGCGCTCTGTATGAAAATCACTGGCTGTGCTGTGTGCAGTCTGTGGCTAGTTGGCATTGTTGAAATATTCTCTATTGTAGTGGGCAGTTGGATGTGAACAGCGCATAGCGTTGCGCAGTTGGAGGTGAGCCGCCAGCAGTGGTGGATGTGGGGAGTGAGTGGCGGAGTTTTGAGAGCGGATGATCTGGACGTGTGTCCATCAGAGACAGTAAATTTGTAAGACTGGATGTCATGAACTGCTATATATATTATGACTTTTGAACACTATTAAGGTAAATACATTGTTTGTTCTCTATCATAATCTTTCATTTGCTAACTATGCCTATAAATAGTTAGTGCCTTCAGTAGTTTGAATCTTTTATTTAGCTGGCAGTAGTGGCGTTCGCTGTATTGCAGTAGTTTGAGTAACGAAGATTTTTGTGAGGTAAGTGATTTGTGAAACGTGTAGGTTAATGTTAGTCAGACTGCGTTGCGCTAAAAATATTGTGTGTCAGTTTAGTGATGATCAGAATAAGTAAAGAGAGAAATGTCTGAGTACGTTCAGTTTTGCTCAGCTGTTTGAAAATCAAGTAACGTTAGCCGTAAGGGGTTTACCAGCACAGTCATTCATAAATTTTTCTAAGGAGACGTTACACTGTCAGAAGCTCAAGGTTTTATTGTGAACTGATGCGCCAAGAAGTCCGAGAATGTTCACAGTTGTGTCAGTTTGCAGACTGCCTGTATGGCTGCCCATTCGACGATACTGCTGCAGCAGCCACAAATTAACGAGTCTTATCGTCTGGAGATACAGGGATTGCTTGCTACAAGAGCCCCAAAAACCTATAGCTTCATTCTAAGAAAGAACGTTTAACTAGTATCGACGTTCATTATTCGAACAGAATACACCGATAAACAAGAAGCACAGCGCTACGAAACATTATAAGCGATGCATCAAATACGCACTTGCTATGTCCTCCCTGGATTATTAGTGTGTAACATTATAATAGCGAGTCACAGAAACATCTACAAATATCTCCTAACCATGGCTGTCTCCTGCTTCTGGTCTGTCTAGTGTTGCATAGTAGCATGGCTGCGTGCCCTGCTGTACTAGTTGGTGTACCACTGTCTCTCCCCACCATAGTATAGGTGTCACAGTAAGCAGCGTCCTCACACGATTGGTCGGCAAACTAACTGGACAAAGACTTGCACGCCACAGCTGTAATCTCCATCTGAGGACCCTGCTCTTTCTCCTTCCCCTCCAATACTCTCTGTGCGCTGGCTGTGGAGTGTAATCATGCAAGCAGGATATCTCCGAGAAGCAACAAGCAGCAGTTGTATTAAACATTATCAGTTTACTATTAAAAAAGTCACTATTTCTTGAGGATGTTTCTGATGTTCACCCATCGATTTTGCTCTACAGTCATGCAAAGATGTAGACGTGTGGCGCCAGCCCAGAGGGCGTGCATCGTGGTGGTTGATGTGATTTTCGACTTGTGACCGTGTGGATAACAGTGGTCGCTTGATGGTCAACAGAGTGGGCACTGCGAAGCACCAGCATAGCTATCACTTGTTGTGTACACGCCCATAGCGACAGGACAGCGTGAGCATGGACGGGTGGCCACTGCCAACGGAAGTTTATGTGGCAGACAGCTGAAGTCTGTTGGTGCTGGGCTTGTGGCCATGGCACTGGGTTTGGTGGTGCGATTTGGCTATGATTACCCCTTGTCTGTAGAACTACGGTGAGAATTTCCGAACTTTATAAACGAGAGTTCCTTGATTTTCACCCAGCCCGCCATAACCTTTCCCTGTGCCTAAGACTCAAAAGTCCGCTCTGGGCTGTGGGGCAAGTGTGAAGGCCACTGTGACCTCGATTTTCCCACACTTGAGTTAACTGTTGAAATTTTGAGAGACACTGACTTTACTGGGACTTTCTGTGTTAAACACAGTTCTGTACCGAGTGTCATTCGCTCAGGTCGTCTCACGGCAATTATGTGACGTAATTTCTGATGTACCTAAATGCATTTCTGTGTCTGTTATAGTATTCTGTGTGATTTGACCATCTCTTGAAATTATCTTGAACAGTGTGCTGAGGCATTGGCAGCTGCAATATCTCTGTCTCTTATCTGCATCGAGAGCTCACTTCCGTGCACCGCTAAGATTTTTGATACATTCTCTTCATTGTGTTTTCTAGTTTTTGTTTCTGTGTCTTTGCAAATTACGTGTTGGGTTATCTCTAATCTAGTCTAGCAGTGGTTCACTCTAGGAAAGGAGGTACACAAAAAGCTGCTAATGGGCTGTGTTGAAAATGACCATTTCATTCTTTCTATTTGTTACTTTACATTAATATGCAGTCACTTAGGGGTAAATAAGAATATGTGAGATTCTAGTATCGTTACAATAGTGAGTACTCTGCAACCTGTATCGAGCTTCTGTATATGACGTTTCAGACTTTCTACCATTACCAGAGTTAGCAGTCTTACTGAACCACTATTATACTGAGTATACAGGGTGATCCAGCCGTCCCTACTTATGCCTTTTATGCAACCCACAGTACCTAAAAAAGCCATGCACGAGATTTTCATAATCTCTCGCTCACTACACACAAACTATTAGTCTTATAGAAAAAATGAACAGGACATTTTGTAGGAAATGTAACATAGTTAAATTTTGTTCTGGGATATGTTTTCGCTGGAGGCCACCATATACGAGTTATTCAAGAAAACGTGTTTCATTGTCACCTTTCTACGTTTTTCATGAATAATTCGAAAACTATGGCCTCTAGCGAAAATGTATACCATTACAAAATTTAGCCATATTAAATGTCAATGTTGTGTGACAGAGACTACATTGTTCCACTACCCATCGTTTCACCTCCTGTTATAATCGCAGATAGTTTGAGGGAAAAACGACTATCTATATGCCTCCATATGAGTCCTGATTTCTCTTATCTTTGGTGTCATTACGCGAAATGTTTGTTGGATGGCAGTAGTATTGTTGTGCAGACAGCTTCAAATGCTGGTCCTCTAAATTTTCTCAATAGCGTTTCTTGAAAAGAATGCCAGCTTCCCTACAGGGATTCCAGTTTGAGGTCCCAAAGCATCTCTGTAACACTCCCATGTTCTATTAACCAACTGGTTATAAAACAAGTAGCTCTCCCTCTGAATTGTTTCATTGTCTTCCTTTGATCCACCCTCATGTGGATCCCAGACACTGGATCAGTACTCAAGAATAGGTCGCACTAGCCTCCTACATGAGTAGATATATTATACCGTTTCTAGTACAGTTTAGTGACAAATATAAATTATTTGAAACTCAAGGACAAACAACGAAAAAATCGTGAAATTTCAAGCAAGAAACACAGTTTTGCCGAAAACTTGGTTTTATTAACAAAAAAGTCAAATCTTTCTGAACAAAAGAACGATCGTCCTTTTTTCAAGCATCTCAACCCATTTTTCACGGTTTTCAAACATTTTCATCTTGTTTTCAAGTGTTTACACCAATAATTTCGAACGTTTGCATCAATTATCAAAAGGTTTTGCAAATATGTTTCAAATATTTCAATGAAAAAAATTCTCATTGTTTGTCTCTCCCTTTATGTGTCAGTATAATTTTCTCATCAACAAGAAACTGAAAATCCCATCCACTTATTACTTTCAGATATTCGTTTTGCACCGAAGGTTTAAATTCATTATTGAACGCCACACAAAATTTTTCTCCACATTTTATACTTAGATAAGTATGTACATTATGTTATATGAAACATCTGTTTCTAGCTCATTAATTTTCTTAAACTTTATTATTGTTTACAGTGTTGAATTTTTGAAGTAAAGGCTCCATTTATACAGAAAAATATTTAATGAAGAAAATTTAAATTTATTAATCATCATTATATTTCTATAGATATTTCTATAGATCATAGAAATAAAAATATTTTTTTGAAATAAAATTTGTTTCTTATAAATGGACTCAAGAAATGACAACACAACTGCAAAACTAAAACTTTATACAACTGAAGAGATAACAGACACAATACATAATAATTTTGATATTATTCAGTGACCTAGAAATGAGGATAAAAACTTAAAATTTCCAACTTCTGGTGATGAATTTGAACAACACAATAGAAAAAGACTAAGAAAAGATGATAATTTTCAAAAATGTAAAAAATTAAGAAACATTGAAAATTTTCAGATAATATTCTGCGTTGTGTGTCATATATAAATTCTTTCTTCCATACATAATTATATACAAAAGAGTATCCACTAGTATTTTATGATCAAAAGCAGCACATAACTTCATTGTGCTTTTAGTTTGACGTAATATTTTATCTGTGTGTCATGTTTCTGAAATAAGTAGGATAATTTGTAATAAAATGACATGGGTTTATGTCAGTACATCCTTTTAATTGTCTAACTCATTTGAAATGATTAAGTAATCCATAAGCTTTCAAATAATTGTCTGGTGGCTCCTCTACATTTCTTGTTGAAATATTTCATTCATTCCATTTTTCCAATATAATGTATATAACCCAATATGATCATATAATGGTCAATCAATCAACTGATTATTTTTAGAATTAATTTCAAACACAACAAAAATAAAGCACATAAAACTCTTCTGCTTTATAATAATTTGTTATATTTATATCAACATTTTTGTTACCACTGAATCTTGTTGTTTCTGCAGTCCACAATCCTCAAAAAGGAATCAATATCTTCAGTATATTTTTCCATTGTTCAAGTTCATAATTTGCTTCATATTTTATAGCTAGTACTCGAATTTCTATATTATTAACTATAATTTTTTTCTTATTTTGGTAAAATATTTTTTACTTCGTCTCCAGGATAATTATAATTGGTCCAACGAAAAATAACATCATTTTAATTCGAACTCCAAGTGAAAATTACAATTAAATCTCCTTTCCACATTACTTCTTCATAATCTTTAAAAAATACACCAAAAATCTTAAGAGGAAATAGTTTTTCCATTATTGCTTTTATTTTATCATTATTAACTATATGTTCTTCCTTACCAATTTTATGAGCTAGAGACAAAGTTAAATGTTGTAAAACTCATGATGAAATAAATTAATTTTTGTTAGATCATGTGTTGGACAATCTGTTTCATCAGCTGTAAGAGGCTCAAAATTAATGTACAACTGAGCGTGATTGGGATGTAGTCTACAATTACGGTAATTAACATATCTGTATTAGGAGTTTTTTGACTATTTCCGCTTTTCTCAATCACTGGAAGAGAATAAAACGGGTAGCTCTCAGTCTTGTTCATTTGCATAGAATACATTTCATGGCACCATTTCTAAAATAACTGTTACTGTAGCAACATAAAAGTCAACCAAATTATTATGTTTGTCAGTAATATTTATTTCTAAATCCTGAATTTTATCATAAAGTGGAATAAATAAAGAATAATACAGTTCATAAAATACTGGCACACCAAATTCAACGATAGTTTTACGTGTTGTAACAATGTAGGTTTCACAGTGAAATAATCATTTTCTACAAACATTCCATTGGATAAATTAAAATTAACGTTCTTTAATTCAAATGGTGTAATTTTTGAATATTGCTATCGATAATTCTTTCTTTACCTGCTTTTATTTGATCATTAAATCCTAACACACTTCTAGTACTAGTTTTTACATCCATATAAATTTTCTGATCAGTCTAATAATAACTCTCATTCAAATTTCATCAGCTTTAGTGTATCTATTAGGATTTTTCCATGAATAAATTTTTATAAACTTTTAAAATTCTTTTTACTAACCGGATTTTTTATTGTCTCTGCATCAGAATAGAATTTATTACTTTTCAATGTAAACTTGGAGTTGAAAAGGTTGTATAAAAACTTACTAGTGCAACATTACTACAAATTTGTTCTGTAGGTTCAGTCCATTTTTTTTTTGAGAACAGTGACTTAGCACTCAACTGAAATAAGTGGCTCAGAAATATTAATATAAGATTATTTAACTAAATGGACACAGTTTGGGATCCTGAGATAAGAATTCGAGAGAAAAAACAGAAAATAAATGTGGGAAACTATTTACCTAATTACATTTAAACACAATAATTGGTGTAAGTGGATGTTGAAAACCATGATCAATGACTGATACATATATTTTAGCTCCAGGATATTAAATTGGAATAAAATCAATCATTTGTATGTTTATTATAATAGTTAATATCAACCAAAGTATCAAGAATTTATGAAAATATGCAAAACAGTTAAAAAGGATATTTCCGCCATTACTGAAAATAATTGTGAAGTTAAGCCATTGGATAAATGTGAAGATAAGTTAGTTCTTTTATTTTATGATTAAATTCTTTAAAATCAAGATGTAATTAGGGAATATGTTAGTAGATGTAGACATTAAGCAAGAGATTGGTTTTACTTAACATATTCAAAAATACCTAAACAATTAATGAGAGATAATCTAGGGATTTAAATATTTTTAGACAAGATGATACAAATTTAAGTCTATTTAACATAAATTTCTTGGTGGAGATGTAAGTTCTGACAATTTTAATGAAACATGTAGTAAATGTTGAAATGATGATCAGTTTGGACGACAAGAAAAATTAGTTGCAGAAAATATCAAAATAGGATGAAGCATCTTCTAACAAGCACAAGCTTCACCACATAAACATAATCATAGACATAACAATAAACATAAATGTAAATATACACATAGACAGAAACCAACAAATATAAACATAAATATTTAATATAAGCATTAAATATGGAAATAAATGTAAATATTAAACGTAACCATAGATCGAATATGTCGATTCTTAAACATAAACAGAAATAATAAAAAAATTAATTATTAATTTTTTACCCTCATTAGACATTGGGGGAAATATGAACCAAAGTGTACATCATTCTATTTGGATATTATTAAACAAGCTAAAAAAATCGTAGGAAGTTAAAGAATTGAAAGACAAACTTCAAAAAATAGACGACACATCTTGGAATAGAATATGAGAAATTTAAAAGAGTTACCTGTTATTAATGCTGAAGAAAAAGTTAAAGATGGAATCCAAGGTTTAGACGAAACATGTTAAATGCTAGAGATTAATAGAGAAACTGAGAAACATATTATTCCTCACCAATAATTAGAAAAAATTCATAATTTACTACCAATTGATTATATATTGAGCGAATCAGAATTACAAGAGATATTAAATAAATATGAGGACGTGATTTAAAATTGAGTGAACATAATTCGAATACTGCTTCAAACATTAAAAAATAAATAAATGTGAAGTAATGATGGAACATAATAATCGTATTGTAGATGTAGTTTTTGATTAAAATCTTTTAATTTGTTTAAATACTTTTGTTATATGCCAGTAAAACTTGATGGAGATAATTAATTACTGCTAAAGGAGAAATGAATGTACAGATGGATTAATCAAACTTTTAAACAAAAAAAGTATCACAATGGATGATATGAATTCCAGATTTGATTCTAACGATTTAACAAATTGTACAAAAATATTATTTGATGTTTTTTTGATCACTCAACTCACCAAATTTTTCGGAAAAATTTTCTAGTCTTTGTCATTTGATCTTTTCTCCGATCTGATGATAGTTTGCCAAGAGCTGAAGCCACAAACGTAAATGCAGCAATAAATCTGATTTTTCTTACAAAACTAATTTGTCTATTGTCATTATTTGTATTAAATCTACTTCTTTTGCATCTTTTACAAAGAAGTGAGAATCATATTCTGTTAAATTATGTAAATAAAAAGGATACAACATTTGGATGTTTTAATTATAAATTACAATTATTACATATGGATTTATATATTTTCCAGATATATAAACATGAGAATAATCATTTTTGTTTTTTTTTATAATGACATTTACATAATTAACATGATTTCATTTTATAATGCCTTGATTGTTCCTCATTTGTTAGTGGTTTCATTTCTTCAGTTTCAAGTCATATTTTTCCAATTTTTTCAACTTCTGTTCTCACACAATTCGATAATTTTTTCTTAACAATTCGGTCCTCAATATACAACTAGATTTTTATAATCTCCATCGATAGAATTTAATGTTGTAACAAAAGCCACTTGGTTCAGTTTTGTGAAATTTCATTTTTCAATGATAAACCACCGATTTAATAGTGTGCTGTTCCACTTTTCAAACACAGTGCAACAGAGATTCTACTTGGCATGGATTCTAAAAGTACTGCACATGATTCCAGAGGTATGTGAGATCAGATGTCTATGCACAGGTCAAGCAATTGCTGCAAATTACGAGATGATTGTTTATGGACACATAGATGCTGTCTGATATGTGCTGCAATTGGTACAGATTGGGCACATTATGTGGCCAAAACGTGAACGTGAATTCAGTGTAATGCCCCTCAAACCACTGTAACACGTTGCTTACAGTGCAACTTGTACAGTTATCCTGCTGGAATATATCATCGCCATAAGGGAAGACTTCAAGCATGAAGCAATGAGGGTGGTACGCAATAATGTTCACTTTGCTCGTTACTGTCATTATGCCTTCGATTACCACCACAGATCCCCTAGAAGCCCAACTCACTTAACCCATAGCGTGATTCAACCTGCACCAGCCTGCATCTCTGACACAGTGCATTTTTTGTACAGCCATTCACCTGAATGATGGCGTGTAAGGACCCACCCATCGACCTGGTGTAAAAAATGAACTCATTCATTCGACAAGCGACATGTTTGTTATTGATGAAACAAAATGAAACGGCTACAGCCATCCTTATGATCTTATTCATTGTGCAGCTACCAGTTTTGGCACTTCATTGCGCCATATTCAGGACTTAATTGATGCTGAAGGGCTTATCATGATCCATATATATGCAGCATCAGTGGCCAACATAACTGGCTTATGCAGACTATCTGTAACCGTGATGTCAGCACTCCAATCGTCAACTGCCATGTAACTGGATTAATATTCAAAATTGAAGCGCCGAAACTGGTAACTACACAATAAATTATATCATAGGGTCGGCTGTATGTGTTTCATTTTCTTACAATAATGAATGGCCATGCTCCCCAAGACCTCCAGTCAAAATGATGGACATACAAAAATTTGTTTCTTATTGAGCCACACAGAAAAGTCCTTGAGCTGTGCCCAGTGCAGTCATAACTGTTGATGTTGTTGGGTAACAGAAGAACACGTAGACATCATCTGTTCTGGAGCTCCAAGTTCAAGAACAGCCTTTAAACATTGTGCTCTGAAACACTTGTGCCTATACCAGCATTGTACTCTTATCACATCTGCCACAGATCGTTGTCTATTTTGTATAAAACAGTGGAGGATCCCTGCAACTTTTTCGTATTGTGATGAGGCGTAGTTGTCCAGTAACATATAACCTACTAGTTATCACACCATCCTTCAAAAAATCAGTTTATGTGCCCACAACATCATACGGAGACATACAATCTCTCATTGGGCATATGGTTTCTGTGGATCAAGTTGACAATTATCCATTTTTAAATGCAAACTTTCAAAATCATCATAATTGACAAATGGAACTTTCCTTCTACATTGAAAAATTTTAAAACATATGTACGAATTTTTATTTTATAATTTAATTTATAATTGGTTCTCAATTGAATAATTTTGAATATCATTATGTAATATTTCTTTATCACAGAAATCTTGTAAACATATATCACAAATAAACTTTGAATTTTCATTCCTTGTAATTATGTTTGAAACAAGATGAAATAAATTTTAATTTCAGCAATAATGTAATTTTCGTCTGAAAATATAATAGATTAATATGTTTATCTTGTTAATGTTTAGTAATTTTCAATCGATGTACAAGTAAATTTTCATCAAATAAATAAGATTAATCGATACAATAACTTCAACCTCAGTTTTTGGAATATTGTAAAAATCAATTGGAAATTCAAACTCTTTTTGATCCGTACAGATTCCAACGTTTTTGTATTGACTAATTCTTCAAGGACTTTACAAAACTGTTAAGGCCTTCATTGCCACTTGTTGACGAACTGCCTATTGGCTTCTGTTTTGCGTTATTTGGCTGACGTTCATCTAATGATTTTACTGATGTTTCGTCAGCACGAGTGGCTGGTATTGCCAAAGCTTCACCCTAAGTTGCTGGTATCAGTATAATCATTAGATGAACGTTGGCCGAAGAACCCGATACAAAAGCCAGTAGACAGTATGCTGACCTTATTGACCACAAAAATATTTTTTGTCTCTTTTTTTAACATTACCTAACTTTTTTATTATTTCTGGCAAATCGTTGTAAGATGCACCTCTTAATGGATTATTTTCATTAATTGATAACTGTAATCCAATAATTCGAGCTAGACTTCAACCAGGTACTCTAGGTTGAAACTGAGCCACTTGTGATAGAATTGCTTTCTTCCTCATTTCTTTAATATTTAATCTAACCTCTTTCATTGATGATTGTATAATTATGTATTTGACATTTAAATTCCACTCTAGATGATTTCGCAATTCCTTTTTCACAATCAAGGGATGTCATCTTTTAATCACAAAAAGGTACAAAATTTATTTTAGATCCAATATGTAATGATAAATTTTGTTCCACTATCTCCATAATTTCTCGTTTTCATTCATTTTAAAATAAATTTGGATCAAACACTTTTGGATTGCTCTGAAAATTCCTAGTTTGTAATCTGTTTCCAGATGCTTTATTAACTAGATATTGATTAACTGCTTTTCTAATGTTTGTTTTCTAAATAGAGTAATAGAAAATTGATATGCTTCTTTCTTTTATTTAGTTTAATCATTTTTAAAACTTCATCATCAACCTCAATTTCAAAATAAAGTTACTGAGTATAAGAATTTGTCTTCAGTTTATGATGTTTAACTATAAATGTAATTAAAAAATTTTCTCTCAATCCACTATATTCAGTTAAAATATTTCTTTTTCAAGAATCACTAAGTTGAGCAACTGTGATCTCTCTCGATTTTTTCTGCATTTATAGAAGGAAAAATTTTATTAGAAAAATTAAAAATAACAGAATTAAAACAACAGAAATTATTAAACAAGAATCAAAGATAAGAGAAATAAAAATTGAAAGGATAAAAAATTATTGTAAATTAACTAACTATAAGATAAAGGTAAATTTAGTTGACATCAAGATAAAAATAAATTTTGTCAAGATTTTAAATAATAATCAATAGGGTTCAAGCCGACTTTCTACAACCTCATTTCTTTATTATTTATAAGAGAAAAAAATTTATTTGAATCGTTAATAAGGGAGTTACAGATTTATTAAGATTTATTAAAAATAAATTTAATTGAGTTCAACTGATTTTTATTATAATGCTTCTTATTTTTGATATACTCTAGAGTACAGTTTTTACATTTACTTGATATTTGCCTTTAGATGATGCATTAAAGTCAAAACAATAAAGAATATTAATTTCTTGACAGTTGAAGCAGTTATTAGTTAACTGTGATGAATTTGAATGTAATTCTCATAATACTACTGCCTTTTTCTGTTATACTCCTAAACGCCATTTTTACATATCATAATATATTTATCTTCAAATGATGGATTCGGTTAGAAACAATGAAAATCTTTAATTTCTTGCAATTTAGCACTTTCCTTTGTTTTTTGTCACACTCAATTTGTTCGGTAATTTTCTATCGATAATAACCTCTGTGAGTTATTGTCATTGTCATTGGAAATATTTGTAAATGTACTTTGTTGTAACATTTAGCAATATATCTTTCACATTCACACAAGATACATTTAATGTTTTATCGTTCCTTAAGATAGTCTTTAAAACACTGTCTACAAACCGTCCAAAGGCCATCTTCTGTATAATTCGGTTTCTTATTTGGTCTGACACAGTGTGAAGATTGCTTCTCTACTTTATTGGTCACTTCCATTTAATAGCCAAAACTTTTATAAGACAGACAAAATTTCCGAATTGAATCTCCGCAAATATAGGAGTATAAAATGAAATGGAAAATCATTTATATTTATCCATCTATGTGTATTATTAAGCATATTTTTACTGTCTAAAAAAGAAGGTAAAATTATTAAAAATTTTTTCCTAATAAATGGCGTCACTCATAGACATAACCAAAAACAACAAACTTGTCTTAATAATAAAATACGTTTTTCCTGTTAGTTGATGAAAATATATATTCCTTATATTTTTAATTATTCTTTATTATTCTTTGATTTAAAAAATTTGATTCTACTCCTTTTCTGATTTTCTGTGTCTCCTAACTCTATTTCCCTACTACGTTCCATATTTCTTTTATTCCAAAAACATTCATTTATTGATTAAAAATGTCATTAAATTTATGTTACACAGATGAACATAAATTAACTCATCATACTCAAGTATTCTCTCAACATTGTAGATTAAATAATATTATACTTAATATAGATCAAATAAGAACAAGATGATTTTGAAAACATTTTACAAGTAAATGAATAATTTTGTATTTGGAAAAACGATAGAAACTATTGGAAACAGAGAGGATATAAAAATAGTTGCAAATGCATGAGAAATTTAAAAAATTTATAGCACAACCAAAATTTAATAGGAAGAACAATATTTAATGAAAATCTTGCAGCTGTTCACATCCATAAAATATCAATAATGTTCAAGATGCCGATTTCCTGTAGAGTGAGTATATTTGATTTATCTAAATAATTTATGTATAGTTTTCACTCTAATGTTATGTAACCAAAATGTGTAGAAAACTCAATTTTGTCATCAAGATGCTGACAGTTACATTTATAATATAGAAACAGAGGATTTTCATGAAGATATGAAGCAAATTCCAGATAAATTTCATAAAATTGGTAATTCAAAAGACAATACTTACTATGTTCCTCAAGTAAATAACAAATTAATTGTTAAAATGAAAGATGAATCTAATGAAAGAATTTTGTGGTTTAAGGTCAAAAATGTATACTTGTAAAATTTGAGATATTGAGGAGAAAAAATCAAAAGGAGTTGAGGAATACATTGTTAAAAAAATCTTATAAGATTATAGAGGTTGTTTTTTAATAATATTGAACAATATAGTACAATGAATTTAATTCTAAGCAATAAACATGTAGTTTGTTCTGCTGAGGTTAATGAGAAAACATGAAGTCCACATAATAATAAAAGATGTGTTTTGAACAATAAAGTAGATTCACTACCATATGGACATTCTAAAATTGTACAATGACATAAAATTAACATTTGATATAATTTTAATTTTTTAAAATTCGCATTTAGTATATTTATGTTTTCCATAAAGAATAAATCAATTTTATGTTCTTTGATACATAAGCTGTATTCCCAGCCATCGTAATAATTCTTTAAACTCATGACACCAATAAAGTTGGAAAATTTTTTTCATCATAATTTTCAAAACAGAATGTGTGTGTGATATTAAACATTTCCGTAGATTTATCAGATAACACCTCTGATGTATCTTTTAGAATATATTTAATGTAAAAATTTTCGAAGTCTTCCAATATGTTGAAGAGAATCATTTATAATGAAAAAATATTGCAATAAAATTTTTTTAGGAAAGAAATGAGTTAGAGAAGTGAAAAATTTATTACATGTTTAATTGAGTTTTCCATTTTCTTATTAACATACTAAAAACAGAAGAATTGGAAACAAAGAATTGATTTGAAAGTTTTATATTTACATTTTATGCTTGAGATTTGATGATTTTTTTCTTTGAAATATTTGGAACATATATGAATAATCTTGGGACAAATAACACAAACATTATTATTGGTGAAAATACTTGGAAAAAAAATCATTAAAATGTTTAAAAACACGAAAAACTGTTTAATGATTGAAAAGTGATTGTTATCCATTTGCACGGATTTGAGTGTTTTTTGTTACTGAAACTGACTTTTTGGCACACTTATGTTTCCGGTTTGAGATTTCGTGATTTTTTTGTGGTTTTTCCTTCATTTCTAAAAAAAATTATATTTCGTGTTAAATTGTGGTTTTCTTTAAAGATGAAGCAAACTTTCCTAAGATTCTCTCAATAAACTGAAGTCGATTATTCACCTTCTCTGCTACAATGCTCAGATGCTCATACTGATTCATATCGCTTTGCACCATAGCACCCAGATACTTAAATGAAGTGTCTATGCAGTAGGGCACTACTAATGCTGTATTTGAACATTGTAGGTTTTTACCTACTCATCCATGTCAAACGCGTCTGGTCATCCTGATTTGGGTTTTCCATGATTTCACTAAATCACTTCAGGCAAATGCCGGGATGGTTCCTTAGAAAGGGCATGGCCGATTTCCTTCCCCATCCTTCCATAATCCGAGCTTGTGCTCCGTCTCTAATGACCTCGTTGTCGATGGGACGTTAATCAGTAATCTCCTCCTCCTCCATCCATGTCAACATGCATTTTTTTTGCATTTAGAGCCAGCTGCCATTCATCATACCAGCTACAAATTTTATCTAAGTCATCTAGTATCATCCTACAGCGATTCATCTTCGACACCTTCCCATACACCACAGCATCATCAGTGAACAACTGCAGATTACTGCCCACTATAGAAAACAATTATGGTCTTGTCACACTTCGCTGCGGTACTCCTGATGATACCCTTGTCTCTCAGGAACACTCACTGTCAGCACAACATACTGGGTTCTGTTACTTAAAAAGTCTTCCAGCCACTCATATATCTAAGAACCTGGTCTTTATGCTTGTATTTTCGTTAACAGTCTGCTGTGGGGCACTGTGTCTAAAAATATGGAATCTGTCTGTTGCCCTTAATCCACATTTCAAAATATATCATGCGACAAAAGGGAAGCTGTGTTTGATATGAGGGGTGCTTTCTAAAACTGTGATGATTCGTGAACATAAGCTTCTGAGTCTCAAGAAAATTTGTTACATTCGAACTGAGAATATGTTCAAAGACTCTGCAGCAAACTGATGTTAAAGATATTGGTATGTAATTCTTTCCCTTCTTCTATACAGGAGTCACCTGCACCTTTTCCTAGTCGCTTGGGACTTTGCATTAGGCTTGAGATTCGCTATAAATGCAAGCTAAGTAAGAGACAAATGCCATGAAGTACGCTTTGTACAACGGAATTGGGATTCTATTCGGTACTGGTGACTTATTTGTTTTGAACTCTTTGTTATTTCCCTATACCAGGGACGTTTGTTACTATGTCGCTAATACAGGACTCTGTGAAATGGTCAGACGATTGCATGTTTGTATGTTTCTTCTGGTTGGATGATTTCTTAAACGTAAAATTTAAAACTTTTGCATCCGTTTCACTTTCTTCGCCTGCCACACCAGCAGATAAACTAGTGACTGGTTGGAAACTTTAGACCTGCTTAGCGATTTTACATAGCACCAGAATTTTCTCTGGTTCTTGGTCAGATCTTTTGATAAGGTATGATAGCGTCCTGTTCATCTTTACTGTAGGACTAACAGCTTGCATGCAGCAAGGGAGAGAATATGAAAATTTTGCTCATGGTATTTGAAGGTGTTGTGGCTTTCTTAAAACACCAAGATAGAGGCAGCTAATTCACCCTGTATATGCTTCTCAAAACTGTAGTCACCAGAACTCTCAACAATTTCTCCACATATGTTTCAGGTCAAAAAGTAAGTCATTGCCTACAGATGAAGAGAGGGCTGCCAGTACATCACTTTATTTATTACTAGAGTGCTATGTGTCCTTACTTTTTAAATTTCTAACAGAAAAGATTAGATTAACAGGTTGTATCTTGCATGTTCACTGCATGTAACTTGTTTTCAACGTGTTTTACTTACATTTTCTTGAAACCCACCATCAGCTTATCACAAGTTAGTACAACCACAGAAACCATTCAGATGTTCGTTTATCGATGCTATTATTTTGTAGCACAAAACAGACTATACCCCTTCTTCAGTATTTTACATTCCGTTAATGGTAGTCAGAGAGTGTTATAATACCATGCATTTGGTCTAAACTGAATGTAGACAGGGGCATTTATTCCTGCCATGTTTAAGGATAAGTACTTGTTTGTAATCCAAAAGTTTAATAGGGAGTTGATAGCTTACACCTGGCTTTACCATGCCTGGATACTGAATTTTTCTACTTCTGATTATGCATGTGTAGGCACAGTTTTCTGCATAATTTATATCATTTCATGTTTTTGAGGTTAGTGTAAATGCATGCATGAGTGAGTACACATTTTGTGTCATTCACACTCAGTGAATATTTCTCGTTTGATTGCATTGTACCTGTTAAATATCTATTGGAATATATTTTGTGTAGTCTACTTGTGCCTGGCTGGCTCCAAATATAATTACTTCGTGAGAGGCTCTGCTGCAAATTTCTGATTTTGTTACATTTCTTTATGAGCAATGTGTGAGCCTGTTCAATGTAATCAAATATATGAAACGTTTTTATGTTTTCAATTATTAGTGGAAGTACTTTATGTTTTCTTATCAGAATTTTGTAAGATAATTGCTTTGTACAAATGAATTATCTTTTTATCATAAAGTGGTGAATTTGTGTGGAATCGTTAACATTCTTGCAAGTGTTATATTAGCTAGATATTGATGCTGTTTCTCCTAAATGGTTATTACTAATTCCTTCATTTCTGCATGAATACCAGATAATCCATATACCTTGAAACATACTCAAGTGAGTAACTGTTAGATCCATTCTTCTCAGTTCTATCTTTTCAAAAATTTTTATGCTAACAATTTGCTTCTTGTGCTGTGTTATTTATGAAAGACTGACATATCAATTAATATGTACACCTATCTTGCTTTTTATATACTGTTTTTGGAGCCTGTTTAGCACATGTTGAGGGGAATGCTACACACATATATGGGTAGGTGTAATTATATAGCTTATTGCCAAACTAATGTCGTTCTATTCTTTTGGGGGATATTTTTTATGTGAAGAGATACTACTATTTGTGAGTGTTTGCATATTAATATGTTGGAGCGATATGATGAAAAACAGGTTTGTGTGTAGTAACAATGAAGAGGCAATTTTTGTCTGAATATTTTCACACTTTCTTGTTTTTAATTTAGTTTAGTAAATTTTCATGTGCTTCGCTGCACAATCAACTTCCAGTTGGACTGAGTGGTCAGATGTGAGTTAGAGATTCTGTGATTCATGTTGAGGTTCTTTGCCAGTGTGGTGAGATTCAAGGTACTTCTGAATATTTCTAAGGGGTGTCATACTTTGGTATAGTGAATAGTTTAAGGAATTTGTCAAGATTTGCAATGATAAGTGATTTTCGAACACATGTAAGGGTTGATCAAAATGTTTCTGTTCGAATGCTGTGCAGTCCAGCATCAGTATGGCAATCAGGGAAAATCGTCACCAGCATTGAGGCAATCATCCCATTGACACATAAAGTTGAAGACGCCAATTTCATAAAACAACATATCTTGCAGTGTGAAGATGTCTGTAACTCTCTGCTGCATGTCCTTGCCCGAAAGGAATCGTCAATCCTTGAAGGCCTACTATTTTTCTCCTGTATACCGAAAAATATTGGAGATTTCAAAAAGTTACACGAGAAAAATTAACTGGCAGTGGAAACCTGTGTCGGAAACCGTCATCCACCAAGGCAACAGAGCATTGCATTGATAGCAGACAACACCTTTCTACACAGCTGCTGGCTCGTTTTTTCAACGTTCCCTAGTGTCATGGGATGTCGTCTCTGGACACAGGTTCCTATCATTAATTTGTTCATCGAGACACCCACTAGAGCCCCTCGAAGTTGTCGCAACAGTTCTGGAACATACTGTATAGTTTTTTTTATGTATCAGGTGGATAGAACTCATGTCAATGTGCTGCATACTACTTCAGTCCCTAAGTTGTCTTTCTTTAAATGTTTTTTTAGAAAATTTCTATATTTCACTGGGGGAGATGCTCCTGTATCACAAAACACACTGCAGATATCCTTAAGGAAGCAACAGAACTAAATGAGAGGACATGCTGAAAAGTAATGCCACCGAATTCTTTATGTGACAATTCAATGTTTTTCTTTTAAAAAAAGCAAACTTTACTAACATGCTCGATCTTTATTCTTTGTGTCTACATATTTGCAACTCTCAGCCACTAGAAGGCTGTAGTGTAATTATGTTGGCCTATGAAAAACAGCGTGCTGTAATCGAGTTTCGAATTCTAAGAGTTCCTCCACACATGGGGCGCCCTCTCCTTCAGCATAGCAATGCCAGACCACACACGAGTGCAGCGATATCTGCAACAATTCGACGTCTTGGGTTTACTGTTGTCGACCATCCTCCATACAGTCGCGACTTGGCCCTTACATCTGCTTCCAGAGTGTAAAAAACACCTTCGAGGACTTCACTTTGATAGTGATGAAGCGATGCAAGCAGTGGTGAGATTGTAGCTCCATCAACAAAGCCAAACATTCTACAGTGGTGGTATCAATAAACAGGTCTCTTGTTGGGAGAAATGTGTTCGTTGCCAAAGTAACTATGTTGAAAAATATGTGGACATGAAAAATAAAGATGCAGAATGTTAATAACATTTGGTTCATTAAAAAGCATTAAGAGTTTTCACAAAAAAATCGGAGCAGTACTCTTCATTACACCCATGTAGATTACCAAAAATTGAGAAGGATAATCTCAAGCAATTAAAATTGTTAAGTGAAAGAAGGATAGTGTTTGTGGAAGAAGGGAGCAATTTGAGCTGGGGGAGTGGGTAGATACTGTTCAAAATCAGGAAGTAGTGAGCTAGATTCCAGAGCAAGTAACTAGTCATGCAACAATTTTGCGAAGTCTAAGCAGAGAATTGAAGAATTAAACGTCAATGTGGAAAGAGAGATTTTAGAAAACAGATACAATGTGAAGAATGCTTTGCAAAGGTTAAAGAACTTGCTACAGATGTGGCATGATAACTGTTAATACCAAGCATAGCACAACAGTGTAGTGCCAATTGCTTGTGGTACAGTGGTAGTCACAACTGTTCAGGAGGAGCCTGTAGCTGAACTTGTTGATCAAACAGTGGGTTTTAGACAATAATCGACAGATGGATCAAAGTTAAGGTTATTTATAGTAAATAAATAACAAGACATAGGTGTTAATGCAATTGTGGAGGATCATCGTAAAACAGATGTGGAATCCACCAGGGACATTGTTGAAAATATAGGAGTAGTAAGTAAATTTTAGTGAGGCAAAGTGAGTTCACAACTACTGAGGTTCTTTTTCTTGAGAATGAGATTGACTTTGTGAATGCTGTGCTAACGAGGGCTAAAGGTTCAAAATGTAATACCTTGTCTGCTAATTATAATGTATTTGTTTCTGTTGCCAGATGTGTACGAGACAGTGTCTGATTTGAATTATAGGGGTGACACCAAGGGAACTTGAATTCTTAAGAGTTTTGGAGTTTTTGAATTTGATGTGAAAGGATTCCAGAATGCCCTGCCGCATGTATCCATTCATGAGAATTTGTACTGCGTCATAAGGGGGCCTTAGTGTCATGAAGTGCGGAAATGACATGTTCGCTGACGTTCATTTATCCACTGTGAAAGGTTTGCTGCTTTTGTTTATATAGTCGCCAATAGTTTTTTGTGCACTCAGCCAACTTCCATGTGTTCTATGGTTCATGTATTAAGGTACTTTTATTAATAAGACGTCAGTCATCCACCATGATAGTTTTTTTTTCAATGTGAGTAGTAATACATAATTAGGATCTTATATGCAGTGCAACTATACCTTTTATTGCAATACGAATGAGACATCCGTGAACACCCCCTTGCTTTTCAATGCACTTGGTCCCTTGTTCCACAAGCTTCCGGATACCCTCAGAAAAAAAAGTTTTCGTCCGAGCAGCGTGCCACACACGCACTGTGTCCTTTACTCCTCGATCCAAGGTGAATCGACGGCCCCTTAATGCCTCTTTGAGTAGACCGAACAAATAGTAGTCAGAAGAGGCAAGATCAGGACTTTATATAGTATGATCCAATACTTCGAAGTTGAATTCCTGGAGCCTTTCAGCAGTGCAGACAGCGGTATGTGGAGAGGCAATTTCGTGCAACAACACACCTTTTGACAGTAGTCCTCAGTGTTTGCTTCAAATTACAGGTCTTAGCCTATCTACATCTACATCATTCTGAGCAAGGCACCTAATAGTGTGTGGCGGAGGGTACTTTTTGTACCACTAACTGAATCCTCCAACCCTATTCCACTCGTGAATAACGCTTGGGAAGTATGATTGTCGGTAAGCGTCTGTATTGGCTCCAATTTCCGGAATTTTGTCCTCATGGTCATTATGCAAGACGTTTGTAGGAGGCGCCAGCTAAACGTGCCGCTTTTCGATGGATCTTTTCTATCTGTTCTATCAGTCCTATCTGGGAGGGATCCCAGACAGGAGAACAATATTCAAGAATTGGTCGAACAAGCGCCTTATAAGCCACTTCCTTTGTGGATGAGTTACATTTTTTTAAGATTCTTCCTATGAATCTGAGTCTGGCATCTGCTTTTCCCACAATTTGTTTTATATGGTCGTTTCACTTAAGGTCGCTCCAGATACATACTCTTAGATACGTACTCTTAGATATTTTATGGCAGATACTGTTTCCAGTAGTTTGTCATCAATAGTGTAGCTACACAGTAGTGGATTTCTTTTCCTATGTATGCGCAATATCTTACATTTATTTACGTTCAGGACCAACTGCCTGAGCCTGCACCATTCATTAATTCTCTGGAAGTCATTCTGCAAATAGTTACTATCTTCTGGCGTTGCTACTTTGTTATAGACAACAGCATCATTTGCAAACAGCCTTAGAGAGCAACCGACGCCACTGATCACCCACTCTTGCTATAAATTCAACACTTTAATCGAATTGAGCCATTACATCAATTAGATTTTCTTTCTTGTGGTTAAGTGCTAGTTCAACACTTATTCTGGACCTTTTTTCATCAATATCAAGTTTTCTGGTAACCTGTTTTTTATTTCTTCAATAAGACTTACTATAAATGTTATACACCAATTACGCAACATTTCTTCGTCTTCACATGGTAATCCTTTTTTTCCCATTTCAAGCAACTGCTTTCCAAAGCGGAATCCCAGCCAACATCTATGATCGAAAAAATCACGGTTATTTTAAGTAAAAATATTAACTTTATTTGCAGGTAACGTAACTTTGCTGACAGGCATATCTATCAGGTTGGTCAACTCATCAAAGAGTTTCATGTGATCTGTATATTTCAACTCGAACATTTTATTGACTCTATTTATTTCAATTAATATTGGATGTTGTTGTCGTTGTGGTCCTCAGTCCAGAGACTGGTTTGATGCAGCTCACCATGCTACTCTATCCTGTTCAAGCTTCTTCATCTCCCAGTACCTACTGCAACCTACATCCTTCTGAATCTGTTTAGTGTATTCATCTCTTGGTCTCCCTCTACGATTTTTACCCTCCACGCTGCCCTCCAATACTAAATTGATGATCTCTTGATGCCTCAGAGTATGACCTACCAACCGATCCCTTCTTCTAGTGAAGTTGTGCCACAAATTTCTCTTCTCTCCAGTTCTATTCAATATGTCCTCATTAGTTATGTGATCTACCCATCTAATCTTCAGCATTCTTCTGTAGCACCACATTTCGAAAGCTTCTATTCTCTCCTTGTCCAAATTATTTATCGTCCATGTTTCACTTCCATTCATGGCTACACTCCATACAAATACTTTCAGAAACGACTTCATGACACTTAAATCTATACTCGATGTTAACAAATTTCTCTTCTTCAGAAACGCTTTTCTTGTCATTGCCAGTCTATATTTTATATCTTCTCTACTTTGACCATATAAAAATGAAATACATGTGTAATTAACACTTTAGCTGCTTGTAAAGAGAATGTCTGGAAGAGGAGTGATTAAACCAATCATATGTCTCTTAGAATTAAAAACTCCAAATTTCTCGGTAAAAATTCCTTTGCAGCAGCTGAAAGAGCCAGTTGCAAGGAATTGCACAATCAATGAACTTAAATCATGAGTGATACCTCTTCTTTCAATTTCGTCAATACTCCGTTATTTACTCCATCCAAGACAGAGGCATTATCTGTACCAATGCCCATTCAATTTCCAAGTCAGAAAACGAACCATTGGAGTGTCTTCTTTATAGCAGAGCCAATAGCTTCAGGATTACACTCGTGCAGTTCAGCAAGATCAAGATATGTAGGTGCTATTTTTTGGTGTAATTTACTGTAATAAACTAAATGGTTGATCTCTGCAATCTTGTTAGAGAACGTCATTGAAATGCAGTGCTAAAATATTTTTATAACTGAGGTACACTCAGTTCGGTGCAGCTGAACTTTTTCGATATCTTTTTCGTGACTGTGATTAATCATCTCTCGCAAATGATCGACTACAGATATACTAGTATGCATGGCTGTGAATAATGTAAGTCTTGCTTCTTCCTTTTTTTAATTCCCAATGGATTCTGACTAAAAAGCAAAAGTTACAAACTGCAACAATTTACTTAGTCAAAGGGTGGTCAAAGGTGTAAAGCTGATCAATGAATGACTAATCGATTTTTTAAAAAAGGTTGCTTACCTTTTTATTTTGTAGATGCTTCTTTAACATCCCAAGGGACTTCAGATCTCTACAGTTGCTGTACATAAAATTGTACTGCAAAATTTGCACTTCAATGCCTGACCTGTAATACTTTCAATGACTTAAATGTGGGTCTTGAAGCCAAGAATCCCGAAACGTTTGCGTATATTGTGGTTTCGTCATAGTTATACTTGTATGAAGTCGTGAAATAATACCATAAACTGAGAATCACAATTGTATAGTGCACACCACGAACGACGACATTCGATTTACTTTTTCTGCACATCTGACGTGACATACTCTGTGTGAGCCAACAAGCACTCAGTGGTTGTTCGAAGGGACAATAAAATAAGTGCGCGCCCATCGTTTCAAAGCGGTTGATGCACTCCCTGCACCTGCACTAGCCGCCTTTGCTAAGTGCTACTAAATACTGTTCATTCCACAGGGAATCCCTGCGTGTAGTCTATGGAGTGTGATGGTTCGTTTGATGTCACATTTTAATGCATCAGTGTTGTCTTCGCAGTAACAGTTAGATACTCCTGTAATCAAATAAAGTGGAAATAACGTATTTTGAAACATATAAATAGATTAGTGTTGGAGAGATCGCATTTTCAGCAACTGAAATTGAATTCTACTAAAGAATTATAAAATCCATCAGCCATTAGAGGCGAATTTCGCCACTAAAAGGAGGGTAGAAAACACCAGTTTTAGTGGAAAATCCTCTAAGTTGGCAACACTACATGTGCATGCCACATGTACTCCGCTACCTTAGTAGCAGCTTCCTGCATGCAGTGCACGCCTGACCTATTAAGGGTAAAACGAACCAGGTCCAGAAGCCCAGCTCCAAAGTCAAATCTAACGGAACTTCTCATACCAGCTCCATTCACCAAATCTAACATAGCAATCCCATCGATTCAGGTTTAACATAGTACAGCTGATCGTACCATGTTTTACATTTTTGGAGGTGATAACTTCGCTGCAGAAAGTCTTGGGTCACTACCAGAGGTATACCAATTAATCTGTTGACAACACTTCTTTATTGCACACATATATACAACAGCTGACTGTCACAACGTCCCAGAAACTGGAACATACCAGATAGTACTCTAACTGCACGCACTTCAGGCTTTGGACAAAGTGTATTTATGACATTATTATGTTATTTCATGTTTGATATTACCACTGCAATAAGTTAATCCAGCAAAAATGACATCACAGAGTTTTAGTAGAAATTTAAACGAGAACATGCAATTATGAAACATACATACAGTTAACAATTTAGTTCTTATTATTCAGTCCAGAACATTCTCGAATATCTTTACATACTTTAATTAATTATGCGATTTTATGAAACAGTTTTGAGCTGGTAATATTTCTACAACATCAAAATTACAATTCAAACGTTCAAAATGACTTTTTACAACATTTGAAGGCTAAAATGCGGAATAACTACGTACATCACAAAATCTTTAAATCGTGTTACAAAAAATTCATAGATCGTTCTTCTAACATTATTTATGATACAAATAGTCTTTCTGAATCAGGTTATGTCTCTCGTTTAAACGAATATCCCCTAGTTTTCGTAATATGTGGACACTGCACTGAATTTTTCTATAGAATGTTCCACAAACATTAATTAAGAGTTTAATTACAGATTTTTAGTTGGTGATTTCGGTAAGAATATGTTGTCCTGACTCTTAAAGATACATAAATGTTAACCTTTTCCAAGATTAATGGTTCACACAATCAATTTGCGTTATGGTAAACAATGAATTTTAGTAACTGAATTATAATTACAAAACTGAATGAAAAAGGTTACTAACATCTATACACTATTAACACTGATTCCGGAACTTCTTCTTTCTCTTCAAAACATTCCGAAATTCATATAAAACTGATAATGACTTATCCTAACTGTACATTACTTTACCTGATTAAGAATGTATATTAATTGATCTGTGACACTGTTTAACGTTTTCCTTACAACTATTTCATATTGTTGCACGAAGTGACCTTATTCTCTAAGCGTCCTTATACACTACCCACACGTGTTTTAGCGTGTATCGCAAACTACGAAATCTGCTGTATCGGGTACTCCACATAATCCAATACAGCCTGTTCCTTTACAAAGGGAAACATGAAATTCTGTATCCGATAGCGGAGGTGGGGAAATTAGAATCCGATACTACTGCAGAGTCGTCTGAGCCTCTGGTTTAGACCTTCCATTCTGCTCTAAACCAGAGGACCGCGATCAACTTTGGGAACGATCCTACAAATAGAAAACTTAGCCTGCACGCCGTGTGTGACGCTAGTGGCAATCATCTCACTGTAATGCACACTTTTTATTGCTGTGCCACTCTACTGCTAATTTCCACAACTGGGCCTTATGCATCCCAAACAAACGGTACGCATCAGTTAGGTTTTGAACTTTTTCCTGCTTGGCGATTGTGGATGTTTCCATTCCATACTCTGCCATTTACTCTCTGTCTCGTTATTGTGTATTCATGTCTCCTTACCAGTGACTATTTTGTCTAAGACGCCGTCACGTTCGTAACTATAGCGATACAAATGTTATTGGCAGATGTTCAAGCGCATTTGTTCATGCAACAGTGTGAGTTCTTTCAAGACCCATGTTGCACACACTTTGTGAAACCCAAGTCTTTTGTGAATGATTTCGTTGGCAGAATCATGACTAATTTGCAGATTATGTGCCACTTCATCAGTAGTTTCTTTTCAGTCTATCAGAATCATGTCACATACACACTAATTGTTGTCATCATTTATGGCTGTGGGTGGTCCTCCAACTCCTTCCTCATGTGCGACCAGTTTTGAAATTTGCAGTCCATTTGTGGAAACTCTGCTGTAGCAAGGCAGCATTCCCGTGTTGTGCCAAAAGTCGATGATGGACTGCAGCCACCTATACACGAAGCACCACAAAAACCAGATCACTGCTCATTGTTCCTTTTTACTTCAAGCTTCAAATTGAGTGGCCATGATCTATCTGCAACAAATGGAAGACTAATAGAGGAATTAGGATCAAACTTTCATAGCAGGGCCACAACAGCATAATAATAAAATACACAAGGACAGAGATGAGTATGAACAATGTAAGAAGAGTTATGTCAACATTGCAGATAATTTTTGACTTACCCTTGTAGTGTTCTGGAAGATTAGGACTGATGAAGGAGAGTACAGTAATTTTTATGATGAGTATTAATGAATTACTGTCAGGTGATCTTACAGATGATAAAATTTTCATTAACAGTTTGCAGGCCATAAGTTATTGCACATTTTCACATATTCATTTTAGTTTGTTAGTTTCATGTTCCATAGACGACTTTGCAAAATAAATCATACGGTGTGGAATAAGTCATTTTATATTCACATCACAAATTAATTTGTACATATGGCTACATTCTGAACATTTCAATGTTTTTTCCCTTCTTTCACAAAAAGATGAAGAGTATACAGTTGTCTGTTAGTAATTCCTGATCATCACCTTTTACACATTACAATAATAGAAATTTTTCTACAGAACAGAAGGATTTGTCAAGGAGAACTTTCTCAGTTCGTTTTCAAATTTTACTTTTCTGTCTGCCACACATTTTATATCACCTGATAAGTGATCAAAACTTTTGTTGCAGTTTTGTACACCCCTTTCTGTCCTAAGGACAACCTTAATGTGCAGTAAAGAATATCATTTTTCCTTCTAGTGTTGTAATTATATGCATTGTTATTCTTTTTGAACTGTAGTGGATTACTTACACCAAATCTCACGAGGGAATAAATATAGTGTGAAGCAGTAGCGACTGACGATTTCAGATCTTAAGTCCCATAGTGCTTAGAGACATTTGAACCATTTTTGAAGCAGTAGTCAGAGTTCCCAACTCCTTAAACAGATATCTGAAAGATGATTGTAGATGAGCACCACATATTATTCTTTCAGCACATTACTGAGCAACGAAGTCTTTCTTATAGTTGAGTTACCCCAGAACATTATTCCATATGTCATTATTGAATTAAAATATCCAAAAATGTGTCAGTGTGTGCAACATTTGTCAGTGAAATGAGTTGTCTCTCCCCAAGTACTGCAATGATTCTAAGTGCAATTGTGGTTGAACTAAGTTGTTTTAGGAGTTCCAAAAAATACAATTTTTCAAGTGTCAATTTTCATCGATGTGGACACCTATGAATTTTAAAATTTCCACCCTATTTGCTACTTCCTCACCGTGAGTTACACTTGTGATTGGTGTAGTACTCCTAGATGTACAGAACTGAAAATGTTGTGTCTTTTTAAAATTTAAGGTGAGACTATTCACAGAAAACAGTCAATGATACTTTTAAGAAATATGCTTACCACTTTTTCTGTTCCTGCATGTATGCTTAAATTGATTACAATACTACTGTCATCTGCACAAAGAACTAATTCTGCCTGTTGTATATTGTACTGAATATCGGTTACATATTTGATGATCAATAGTGGACCTAAGATGTAGCCTTGTGGAACCACATACGTGTTTTCTATCAAGTGAAAATTATGTCTCTGCACTATGTTGGTTGAATTACAAAATACAACTTCCTTCATTCATTGGGTTAGATATGACATTATCATTGATTGGTTATATCATCAGTCCCCTAAAACTTCAATTTGTCCAGGAGAATACTATGGTTCACACAGTCAAATGCCTTAACAGATAACAGAAAATACCAGCTGGCACTATTTTATTATTTAATAGTTGTAAACTCTGGTTAGTTAATATGCAGTTGGTTTTACAGTATAGCAATCCTTCTGAAACACAAACTGTGATTTAATGAGGATATTATTGTTGCTAAAGTTAGATACTATTTTAGAATATGTAACCTTCTCAAAAATTTTGGAAAATGATGTCAGCAGTGAAACAGGTCGGTAGTTATTGACATCTCTGTTATCACCTTTGTTTAAGAGGGGTTTAATAATGGAAAATTTAAGTCTCTCTCAAGTTAGTGATGTGTTACAGTTTTTGGATTAAAGTGACGTTATTATATGGGAACAAATCTTCATTATTCTACTGGAAACACTATCAAAACCTAATGAGCATTTATTTTTGAGAGAATATGTAATTTCCTTCATTTCAGAAGGAGAAGTTGGCGATACACTCACATGATTGAATTTTATGAGAGCTGCCTTTTCAACATACTACTGTGGTTTTTTTTTTCTTGAACTGTTTTTCCTGTGTTTTCTATAATATTTGAGAAATGATTATTAACTAAATTTGCTTCATTCATTGATGAGGTGGTTTTCCATGTGTTATATGCAATTTCTTCAATAGATAGCCTAGAGAAGAAGTATGTACACTAGTTAATATTATATTTTAGACTAGTGTATATACTTGTAGGCTGTCTATTGAAGATTTCGCTTTTCTGACTGTATTTAGATCGAAAAGGAAGTACTTTGTAAAAGGCCGGTAGTCGCTAGTTTTGTTTACGATTTTTTGGTGTAAATTTCGCGCAAGTGTAGATTTTCCTTTTTGACTAGAGTTATCGCTTCGAAGTCAAATTAATTTGTGCTGGTCATACAGAGTTTATGTAGTTAAAACTTTCGGAAGTAAGTTAAAAGTTTGTTTACATTAGTGTTTATTTACGCATTAGTAGGCTACAGGTTACGAAACTATTGTGGTCTTGTGCCAACTTATTCTCTGATTTTGTGTTTAGTTTGTCTATCGAACTATGTGTGACAAATGTTGTAGTTGCCATAGAATTTTGAAAGAGGGGGTGTGCTGTGTAGACTGTAAGTTATGGTTTCATTGGGGCGAATGTAGCGGCGAGGAAACGAGGGTAGAAAATGAGACTGTTCCATGGCAGTGTAGGTCATGTAGAAAGGACAGAAAAATCGCGGAACAGGAGGCAAAAATTTGTGCCCTTAATGCTGAATTAGGAAACGCGAACTTGGAATTATGTAGTTTAAGGGAGGAAAAAGAGACTGGGAACTGGAAAAAGGTAGCAAACAAAGGGCGAAAAAGGGAAACAGCTGAAAAAACTCCAGGAATTTAATTAGTAAATCAGTGTGGCTTGCTATCTGAAGTGGAGGAAGAGCCTCATTAAGATGTAGTTGAAAGTAGGTTGAAGTAGAATGTTAGCTTAAAGAAAAAAGACAGGTCGGGATCAAACCAGAATAGGAAAAGAAGAATTCTGCTTACAGGCAGCAGTCATGGGAGGGGTGTGGGCCAGCAGCTTCAGGAGAAATTGGGTGCAGGGTGCCAGGTCACATGTTTTGTGAAACCAAGTGCTAGACTTAGCCAGGTGACAGAAAACTTAGGTCAGCTATGCAGGGACTTTGAGAAGGAAGATCAGGTAATTATAGCTGGAGGAGCAGGAAACAGGCTGGCTATGAATCAAAGATACAATATCAGGAGTGACCTGGATAAAACAGGAGGAGAAAATGAGCACAAAAATATGTGGTTTGTGGAGGTCTTTCAGCGCAATGATCGGCCCTGGGTAAACACTGCTGTAAGGCATGTTTACACTGAGCTGAACAGGATGCTCCAGACACTGGCAAAATCTCACATAAGTGTTGTTCCAGTAAATGCTATTGGTAGGTGGGGATACACTACACACGGCCTGCACCTGAATAGGATGGGGAAAAGTAAGTTAGCTTCTCTATAAGCAGAAACTGTAAGGGGTTCCACAGTCACACAAGGGGTAATCCCTGTGGTTAATGGGTCCAGGCAGACAGGTTTTTTTAGGTTAAAGCCAAAGCCCAGAGAGATGACAATCAAGACAAATAGAATAAAAGAAACTTCACGTAAAGTTAATATGGGTAAAGCTAAGGGCAGTATCAACATACTTCATCGAAATATCAGGGGAATAAAAAATAAAGTCGATGAGCTATTAGTGTGTTTAGATGGTCTCAAAAATAAGAATGAGTTTGATATACTCTGTCTGTCTGAACACAATGTAACTGTGGGCATGTATAGTGTCAGTATAAGTGGGTATAATTTAGCATCTTACACTTGTAGATCTAGGATGGATAAAGGAGGAGTTGCCATTTTCATAAAACAAGGGTATAAATGCAAAATTGTAGAAGTAAGCAAATTTTGTGTTGATCAGCACTTTGAGGTTTGTGCATGTGAACTTCAGCTAGATGATGCAGTATTGATATTAGCAACAGTGTACATGTCCCCATTAGGAGACAGGGAGCTGTTCATAAAGAAGTTTGACTCCCTATTATGCTGTCTGTCAGACAAAAAAAGAAGTTATTAATCTGTGGTGATTTCAGTGTAAACTTTCTAAGTAATTCTGATATGAAAAGTGAACTAGAAGTGTTATTAACAACATATAACTTAGAATCAGTGATCAATTTCCCTACACATATAGCTCAGGATAGTAGCACACTAATAGATAATATATTTGTACAGAAAGAGGATGTAAAACAAACACTTGCTTTCCCTATGGTAAATGGATTGTCAGATCATGATGCACAACTGATTAACTTACAAAACCTAACAGGGCGTACAGTTCAGAAACCATTAAGTAAAAGTGTGAGGTCGCTAAACTCAGTATCTACACAGAACTTCAGAGAAAGCTTAAGAAACGTTTATTGGGGAGATGTATATAATGAGCCAAATGCTAATGATAAGTGCAACATATTTCTTGATAAATATATATCCTTCTTTGAAGATTGTTTCCCAAAGAAAATTACTAAGTGTTACACCACATACTTTTCGAAGAAACCTTGGATTACAACAGATATTAAAGTGTCTTCAGAAGGAAAAAGAAAACTGTATGAGACAGAAAAAACTAGTAAAGATCCAGAAGTAGTTTTTAAATATAAAATTATTGTAACATACTGAGAAAAGTTGTAAGGAAATCAAGAAATATGTATGTTAGAGAAGAAATTAATAACTCTGGCAATAAAATCAAATCAATATGGAATGTTGTTAGATGGGAGACAGGAAAAGTAAACACTGGGGTAGGTAGTATTACCAACAGTACACAAGAAACTAATGTATTTAACAACCATTTCTTAAGTGTAGAAGAACAAATTGGTGAGAACAGTTCAAAAGAAAAAGCAAGGTAGTACATGGAAGACTCTGCTTTGCAAAAATTTTGTCAGATTAAATTTCACCTAACAATCTCATGAGAAATAGGTAAAGTTATTAAATCTTTGGAAAATAAATGTTCTGCTGGAGTAGATGACATCTCTAATTAGATATTAAAACAATGTGGAGCAATTACAGCTGATGTTTTGAGACACATATGTAATGCATCACTGACTCAGGGTATTTTTCCAGACAGGTTAAAATATGCCATTGTCAGGCCTCTCTACAAAATGGGGGAAACCACAGATATCAATAATTACCCGCCAGTATCCTTGCTTACAGCATTTTCAAAAATCTTTGAGAAAGTAATGTACTCAAGAGTGGTTAGCCATCTCAACTGTAATGGGATATTTAGTGAATCACAGTTCAGATTTCAAAAATGCTCTTCCACTGAGACAGCAATATACAATTTCGCTGTCCACATAATAGAGTGTTTAAATAGTAAAATGTCACCAATAGGAATTTTCTATGACTTGTCCAAAGTATTTGATTGTGTGAACCATGACATTATGTTACAGAAATTACAATTCTATGATATAAATCGAATAGGATATGAGTGGTTTAAGTCATACCTACAGAATAGGAAGCAGAAGGTTTCCTTATATGGGTCAAATGATTTAAATAAGTTTGCCACTTCATCTAACTGGGGTGAAATTGCATTAGGTGTTCCACAGGGTTCTATTATGAGTCCCCTTCTGTTCTTGATATATGTGAACGACCTCCCTTCCTATCTGAAACAGGAAGCTGAACTGACACTGTTTGCTGATGATACAAATAAGTTCTTTGGAAAAATCATTAATTGTTTCCTGCAAATGGGCTTGCTCTGAACTTTGAAAAAACACAGTACATCCAATTTTCTGCTGGAAAAAGTACAATTCCTTCAATAAATATAATACATCAACAGAAGTTGGTAGACAGGGTAGAGCATAGTAAGTTTTTGAGTGTACATATAGATGAGAATCTTAATTGGAAAATTCATATTTTGGATCTCCTAAAGCGACTAAGTTCTGCAACTTTTGCATTCAGAATAATTGCCAATTTTGAGGATATAGAAATTAGTAAGCTAACGTACTTCGCACACTTTCACTCTCTGGTGTCATACGGAATAATATTTTGGGGTTACTCAATATTTAGACAAGAAGTATTCACTGCTCAAAAGAAAGTGTTTAGAATAATGTGTGGGGTTCATAGTGGAACACCTTGTAGGCATCTTTTTAAAAGATTGGGAATTCTTACAACAGCCTTACAATACATCTACTCACTAATGAAAGTTTTTCTCAACAACATGGACCAGTTTAAAAACAACAGTGACATTCATGATTATAATACCAAAAAAAAGAAAGACTTACACTATCCTTTGCTCAACCTATCTTTGGCACAGAAAGGGGTAAAATATGTTGCTATAAATTTTTTCGACAAATTGCTGATGAAATAAGATGTCTGACAGACAGCAGGAATAGCTTCAAAAATAAATTGAAATCATATATCGTTGATGGCTACCATATTGGGGGTTAATCAATGGAACACGCAACCAACTAACTAAGTAACTAACTAACTCTTCTTTGAGTGCCATGTCTAGTTTTGATGAAGATGTAGCGATGAGTAGCTGCAATTGCTTCTTCATGTGCTTTTGATAAATATTTTGATGTAGTGGTATTCAACGTATCTGAATACTGTATGATATAGTGAGCTTACCCAGAAAAGTATTTTTTATTTTTGTGAACCTGGAACTACAACATGTGATCATGAGTCGATATTCTCTGTTTGATGAGTGCTAGTATGTTACATAAAATCTTGTCTAGAAGATATAAGCCAGTTATGTTTAGCCTTTATTTGGTATCTTAGTTGATGATATTTTTCCTTGAGTAACTGACAATCTTCATTGACGGAGACCAGCCCTTATGCAGGATGTATAAGTCTGATCTGCAATGTTGTGGATGTTCACAATTTCTCATCATCATCATCATCATCATCATCATCATCATCATTTAAGACTGATTATGCCTTTCAGCGTTCAGTCTAGCCCCCCTTATACAGTTCCTCCATGATCCCCTATTAAGTGCTAACATTGGTGCCTCTTCTGATGTTAAACCTATTACTTCAAAATCATTCTTAACCGAATCCAGGTACCTTCTCCTCGGTCTGCCCCGACTCCTCCTACCCTCTACTGCTGAATCCATGAGTCTCTTGGGTAACCTTGCTTCTCCAATGCGTGTAACATGACCCCACCATCTAAGCCTGTTCGCCCTGACTGCTACATCTATAGAGTTCGTTCCCAGTTTTTCTTTGATTTCAACATTGTGGACACCCTCCTGCCATTGTTCCCATCTACTAGTACCTGCAATCATCCTAGCTACTTTCATATCCGTAACCTCAACCTTGCTGATAAGGTAACCTGAATCCACCCAGCTTTCGCTCCCATACAACAAAGTTGGTCGAAAGATCGAACGGTGCACAGATAACTTAGTCTTGGTACTGACTTCCTTCTTGCAGAAGAGAGTAGATCGTAGCTGAGCGCTCACTGCTTCCACTTCTTTCACTATGTTTCCATCCTGTGAGAACTTGCATCCTAAGTACTTGAAACCGTCCACCTGTTCTAACTTTGTTCCTCCTATTTGGCACTCAATCCGTTTATATTTCTTTCCCACTGACATGGTGGTTCATGGTATGGGTTCCTGTAGTCACGTCCTAGTTCATGAACCAAGGGCAACGTATGAGTGGCCAAGTAAGTGGTCCCGACAGTCAGGATACCAGTTACTTTGGAATAAGGCTGGGCATCTCGGACATATTCTGAGTCGTGGTCACCTTTGTGCTCATACGGCAAAGACTATCAAATCCACCGGTTACTCCCTCAGCCGTTAGGGGTAAAACCCAATGGGACTCGGGGCAAGTAAGGCTAGCAACCTACTTCCCTGGTACTTTAAATATGATGCCGGCAACAATCACATTTTGTTAAATTGTTTATTCTGCCTACATGATTGCTGAGTAGTTTTGGCGAAGTGATGATTTTGTCCTCATAACTGACAAGCAAATTTTGATTTGTCATTGGGTGTCTTTTGGTTTGTTGAAAAGTGTCTCTGATGTGAAAGACACTTTGTTTGCTCCATGTCTGAGCCAGTATTAGTAAACAGTGAGGATGAATGTGAATATAATATGTGGTGATGTTACTATCTTAACCCTTAAGGGCATATATCAAATCTACATATGTGCATAGTGAGCATTAGGTCGTTCCAGCTGAGACAAACCATATTTCATCTTTTACTTTCTGCACTCTTTTGTACTCTTATTCTGTCTTATGTCTCTGTGAGTATGGCTCTTTCACTGTGACTATATTTCCAGACAGGGGAAATGATAGCTGTCAAAAGTTGACCAGACTACCAATGAAGGGTAACTCTTGAAGGTCAATTCGCTGCAGCCATATTGCATCGCCATGGAAGACATCATTTTGGACTGATTACATGACCATGTATCTGTTTGCCATCCATACTGTCGAGCATCCTCAATCACCACAAAAAATGTCTCTGAGCACTATGCGACTTAACTTCTGAGGTCATCAATCACCACAATGCAGTTATATTGTGCCCTCCATACTTACATTTGATACTGCTAAATAACTTCAGTCAGGTATGCAAGTCAGTCAAAGAATCTATTCAAAGTTCCATTTGTGTCTCAGTGGTTGAGCAAACAGTTACAAAAATTGTGTGACAAAGCGAGTTAACCTCCTCTCCTTCAACTGAGAATAGCAATACGTGTATATCGAAAACATTCATTAAGTAATAGTCGTTTCTGCTAAGCTAGATTCAAATAAAGTAAAAACAATAGCTTTCAGAAGTAGAGGCTCCTGTTGATCTTATACCTATGTATTTACTTTGATTTCTTCATTTTTTATATTTTGTGCAAACATTCAGGCCTCAGTTACAATGACTATCATATTTCGTATGTGTGTACAATCCTTTAATATCTTCATGTTACACTTGTGTGCCACAATTGTGACATCATTAATTTCAAGCATTATGTATCATAATTATGTAGATTTATTTAGTGTTTTTACCTTGTATTTTAGTGTAAAACTGTGGCGCCACTAGTACTGAGTGTCACGTTTTATATGTATGAACATTTATTTAATATTTTCAGGTCATACGTTTGTGCCAGAATTATGATTTTATTTATTTTAAATATTATATTTATTTACTTGTTTCAGGGAAACAGTCTGTCTATTTGTCTATTTGATTATGGATCAATATTTTAATTATGTTTCATGACAGAAGGTTAGAAGATCAGTTGGGAAGATCATCTGCTGGCCTTACTGCAAAAGACATTCCAAATGTGTACTTAAACTTAAGGGCAGTGTGATGAAAGTTGCGTGTCACAGCCACTTCTTTCAGAACTGATTTTCTGGCCCAAATTCTTAATTGCAGACACTCTGCAAAAATGACTGTCTATCAAGAAGTTAATCATTGCAAATATCGTTGTCTTTGACTTACTTAGACGGGAGGTCTCGGATGACATACCATGGTGATAAAAACATTATTGGAAGGTTTGACAAATTGCAAATGTTCCATGACGATGTGGCTATTTTTTCTATTGAGTGAGCTTCTATTAGCGAAGTCAGACATCTTAAAGTGAAAAATTATTTAGGTTTTACAATAACAGAACAGAGCTGACACCTATACTGTGTAAAATAAAAACGTAAGATGAAACATTTTTCATTAAATAACTGTTTTAAGTCAAAAAGTCAGCTCAGACGAAGGAGGAAAATATAGTTGTCTATGATGTTATTAATTACATAAGGAAAAACATAATGAATAAGCTAAGCAGCGTCTATTTATTCCCTGACATACACTGACAGAAAAAAAATCTCAACACCAAGATGGAATTGTGTGACATACATGGAGTTGGTAGGTGTGTTTCTACGAGAGTAATCCCAAAAGTAAGGTCTCCTATGTTTTTATAAGTACATAAACCTGTTTATTTCTACAATGGCTTACATCAGTTTACAGCTTGAACATTTAGCTATTTCTCGACATAATCACCATTTCTGTCGATGCATTTTTGTAGACGCTGCGACAGTTTTTGTATGCCCGTGTCCTACCAGCTCGCCGCCATGCTGTTCGTCATGAATTTCGGTCCGACCAGCTGCAAACTCTCTACACCACTTACGAACATTATTGTCATCCATGCACGATTCACCGTACAATTCCGTCAATTGGCGATGGATTTCAATCGGCGCAGTGCCCTTTGCGTTCAAAAACCGAATAACTGCGCGCAATTCGCACTTGGTGGTAACATCCAACGGGAGCTCCATTCTCAACGGCTGCCAGAGCAAGACTGAGCGCCTCAGCGCGGCGTGCGCATGTTTACACACAGTGTGTGAAGTACTCTTCATAACAGTGTGACCAACTGCCACACAAACAAAGTTCTGTATTTATAAAAGAAATAGGAGACGTTACTTTTTGGGTTACCCTCGTACATCTGCAAGATGATGTCTATTCAGACTTCACGCCAGTCATATAAGGGTGGCAGACGAGGTTTGCTTTAAATACACACTGTAACGGTCGTGAGCAATATTTCCATTTGAGATTGGACGTGGATAGTATATGTTAGTCAAGAATGCCTTTTAGTAGACAAAGACATCACTGTCAAAACCTCACTGAGTTTGAACGAGATAATATAATAGGGCTACAAGAAGCTGGATGTTCCTTCTCACATGCTTGGCAGGAATTTAGCTATGGAACATGATTGCTGACGGTGGGGGTCATACTTTACAGTCTCAAGAAGACTGGCCTCCAGACAACCACATGGCACTACCGAGAGGAAAGAGCATCGTGTCTGTGGTACGGTTCTGACACCTCATACTACATATGCAGTAGCAATTTGAGCATCAGTTGGTACCATAGTGACGTAACGAACTGTTACAAATCCGTTGTTCGGAGTGGCCGCGCGGTTTGAGGCGTCCTGTGCTTGCTGCGAGGCCACTCCTGCTGGAGGTTCGAGTCCTCCCTCCGGCATGGGCGTGTGTGTTGTTCTTAACATAAGTTAGTTCAACTTAGTTTAGTAGTGTGTACCATTAAATTGATTTAGACTGAAACTTTTTCCCATTGAATGACATCATTTATTTCAAACTAAATACATATTTTTTTCAGAAATGAAGGAACATATGGATCTATACAAAGCAATACAACGTTTTTTCATATTTAACAAGTTGAGTAAGATCTTCAGTTTAAAATGGCATTTCCTGATGTCGTTCCTTATCTGTTCCCAGTACATTTGAAGTCGGAAGAACTTCATTTAATGAACAAATGTCAAAGATAAGTGATGGCCAAAAGTTGGCAGAGCTTGCAACAGGAAAGGACTTCGTCTTTATAAGCCACATCTCAATTGCTACTGGACAAACATATTGCAGTGGCCAGTGCACAGTCTGGTATTTCAATATGAGACACTGAAAGAAGTCTTGGTTCGACAGACACCACTGCTTTTAAGCACAGATCCTGCAGCCCATTTACTAATAAAGACGTTAGCAAAATAAAACAGGAAATGACCACTAAACAAGTTATTAAAAGGAAAAGTAAATCTATTAAAACGATCCCATGGGGTAATGATGTTACCTCAACCAGGCTGTTTAGAGTTTTAACGACACATTCCTTTCAAATAAGAATAAGGTATATGTAAATGGTGGCCTCATGTCTAATATTAATATATTAGCTGCACAATTCTCAAAACATCAAAACAAAATATAGTTATGTAGAGCAAACAGGCATTTACAGACAGTAGCAAGTAAACAATAAATGCATAAAGCTGTGTGTTAACTCACAAGGTACTATTAACAAAATTTTAAAAGTTATACAGTGTTAAATCTGACTTTCACAGCGACCTCCAAGGTTCATTATCACAAAAGGCATCGTAATTAATACAAAACAAGTTCGTCCTCCAATTAAAATCACACAATGCAGCAAAAAATCAGTAAAGCTCACAGCTGCTTATAAACAACTAAGTAATGTCAAACATTTCATTGCTGCAAAAGTCCCAAAATATTTCCAAGTGTTCACTTCACGACCACCAAAATACTCTAATAACACAGTCTGACACTCAGCAGGCCTCTGGCAGCCCTAACTTTAGAAATCTTACAACACTGATAAGCACCCAACAAAAGACTCCTCGCTCTACTGAGCACACTTCTTTAAGGACTTGATGACATGACCACTATGCTACTCAACACCGTTACTTCCAACACGACGACCAATAGAGAAATTTAAACTCGAATTGCACATAAATACATATTGGAACATTAATACTCTTGCTAGAGGACTGTACATACTTTCCATCACTGATTTGATTCATGTTGACAGGGTGTGTAGAGCATAGCTGGGACTTCAACTTATGTAAAGAGGAAGGCGCAACTTTCAACCGTTTTCGAGAAAATCGAGTTTAAAACTTTAGACATGTGTATGTATAAGCAGAGGACAAATCCGTTTCCAAACCACTTTTTTAGTGTGGGTTCCAAACATTCTGGTGCAAGCATACATTCAGGTTCAAACCTAATGTTGTGGTAATTGATTTATGACTCCCTCGAGGTTGATTTCATCTTTCTGACAAACCCCCCACTCATCCCCCTCTCCTCTCCTTTCCCACCCCTCTGAGAAACCCCTCCCTCGTCCCCCTTACCAACACAAGCATAAATTTGATATCAGATTAATTAAATCGATCAATTAACTAATCCTTCCCCCTCTGGGAAATCCCCCAGACCTCCCATCCCACCACCCACTCCTCCTCCCCTTCCCCATTTGGAAACTGGAGGGAAAAGGACTCAGTCTGTGTTGGAGAGGAAGGATCTCATGTTACAAAATTGAAGTCAATATTAATTACATTGATACACAGTTTATCTACAAAATTCAGTTTCCAGGACTTGTATCTCTTTATTTGCTGGGAAAAGCTCACATCCAGCAACTACGTGTCCAAATTACATAATTACACTGCTGCTGATTGGAGCTGTTGTCTTGCTGGAAAATTGCCATAGGTGTCCTCACCTTGACATGCGGCGATCGACTGAGCTAGTGCACAATACCACCATTAGAGGTCGTCATACAGCACACCTCCACCCCACCCCTCCCAAAACAAAAATTGGTGGGAAAAAGACTCAGTCCCTGCTGGAGAGGAAGGATCTCACGACATGAAATTCAAATCAATGTCAATAATACATTGGTGCATATTCTTTATTTAATCAGTTTCCGGGAGATAGGACTCCTGCACTTGGGTAGAGCTCATGTCAGCACCCCCACCCCGCTTCCCATGTCGTAATAGCTGTAAGCAGCGAGGTTGGTTGGTTGGTTGGTTTGGGGAAGACCAGACAGCGTGGTCATCGGTCTCATCGGATTAGGGAAGGATGGGGAAGGAAGTCGGCCGTGCCTAAGCAGCGAGGAATGGAAATAAATGCGGTGTAATAGCCACCGTCTAGGGTCAACGGCATGTTTGTCCATTGTCCAGGAGCCACCATGAAGGTCAAAAAATTCGGTGTCCTAATTACAGATCGCAGTACTAAATACCATCGACCGGATATCGACCTCCTTTGATCTCGCGGCCCAAACAAAGCATCAAGTGGCGCCATACTGTTGATCGGACTCACTTCCTGTCTGTCTCTCTCAAGAGGCCACTTCCTTTTTGTGTGAACCAAAGTTTCCAGACAAGCAGACAAAGGTTTTGATTTCTCCTCAGAATATTGTGTTCCTACTAGGTAATGCTGGGGACAAAAAGAGAGATGACACCGTTTAGATATCAAAATTAGAGAGAAACAGTCAATCTGCACTACCCTACCAAATTAATTGTTTAACAATTTACACGAGTCAAACAGATCGCTCAAAACACTCACCACCATTTTACAATGATCTTTCTTTGTAATAAAAACATGTTTTCAGCGTTTGAGTATCCCACACAAACATTATGCAAATCAAGTAATTGAATTTCCGCCACAAACAGATCAACGTTTCCACTAAACATGTCAGGTCACGCCATCCACCGACTGCTGAGAGCCGCAGTCGCGCCGTCGGTCGCCTTCAGGGACATTGCATCGTGTCACGCGAGCGACTGAGGAGACTCCTGCACACGTATCGGCTATGCCGGCAGCTGCGCTCCCGTCCCCTAGCATCTACACGTTTGGCGTACTGAACACTCAGAGATCAGAGAGACCATCACCAAGCCGTCAACCGATCAATTAACATGGGGGGAAAATCACCCAGCGCGAACATCAATCATTTTGGATCTTCTCACACAACACACACGTCCGCTTCTGTCGCTGCTTACCCAGCACACTGATCACTTCGCTAGTCCCCGCTGACGCAGGCAAGTTGAGACAGGTCAGTGCTTTCTTTGTACCGAACCATCTGTCACAGGCTGAGCTAATCTACAACTTCCGGTCGCCGACTCCTAGTGACCACGCTATGTGCATGGGAGTCTCAGAGTTTTCTTGAAATATTAGAATAAAGTTGGAGATTGAAACATCTCCCCACATTTCTCTGACCAGCCATCGCTACAACAGTGTCGCTGATTTAATTTTCAGCTGACGAGAAGGCGGAGGGTACTATACCCACTACATACCAAGTCTCGTGAAGAAACAGAGCGAGCTAAGTCTGTAACTGCTATTCAATGACGGTTGTTAAACAAATTTTTACTTACGGCACCCATAAAAGTGCCCAAGATCTCTCCAGATAGTACTTGTCAAGGAGGTTAGCACCCCTTATCGGTGTATAGTAAATATCAGACTGATGTGATGATGTAACAGACAGTTAAGAAGAAACATGTGGTTTACGAATGATGCAGCACACACATATGGAGTTTGAAACATTTTATGTAAATCACTTGCGCTTAAAGTTCTGAAGTATTGTTCCAGTGTCTGGTATCCATACTATGAAAGTATCAGAAAGAGAGAGATGATCGTGGAAAATAAACACATTTCAAGGGCTTCTCATTTCTGTACTTAAACACACTATAATGCTAGAGCTGTGCGGTTTCCGACCTTTTAGTTGTGTGGAATGCAACGCTCTTAATACTCTAACGCAGGAAACTAATTTGTAACATATCACATACACTCTCCCTGCAAGTTTCTCTCAGATAAACTATGGTGACAAACAGTATGGTGATAAAAGAACTACCTTGGACGCCAAAGAAAACATCGATTCTTTATAATACAAACACTAAATCGATTTTTGGAGATATACGAGGTATGATGCCTGCTGTTTACGAAGTTAAAACCCAATTACGGTTCGGGAATAATGATATATTCAAAACAGTCCTATAAAATAGCCATCGGCAGCTGACAATGCATATGCAGAGACTACAGCATCTTACACTGCCGGGGAGATGTTCTTGATTGGTTGGCTGGTTGGTTGATTTGGGGGAGGGGTCCAAACACTGAGATCATAGGTTCCATCGGATTAGGGAAGGATGGGAAGGAAGTCGATCATGCCCTTTCAAGGGAACCATCCCATTTGCCTGAAGCAATTTAGGGAAATCACTGAAAAACTAATTCAGGATGGCCAGATGTGGATTTGAACCGTTGTCTTCCTGAATGCTAGTCCAGTGTGCTAACCTCTGCGCGACCTCGCTCAGTGAGGGACGCTCTCTGTAGGTGGAGAGAGGGAAGGGAAAATTTTACGGCTCAAGATGCTACCTGCAGTTGACACACTGCCAACAATTGAATAACTTAACAGATAGCTGAGAGCAATAGCTTTTAGATGTCGACACAGGTTCTGGGTATGTATCAGAGTTGGAGGGTATAAACAGAAATGAAGGAAGACATCTCGTAAGCAACAAGAGCATATACTTATGGAAAAAATCAGAGCAACAACAAAATTCAACTCTGTACACATGTCAGCTCCCTGTTGCAGGTCGCTACACCATGGAATGGAAGTCAAATGAACATGCGGAACTGTTTCCAGACTTTGAGTTTCCATCAGGTGCGGCAATACATGAGTCTGTAGACAAGCTCTCTGATGGGCCAGAGCAGTATACAGAATTGTTTCCAGACTTCGAATTTACAATACATATATCCTCTGCACCACCCGTTAAGTCTCATATAGCTACGAAGCGACTGTTACTATACTTTACGTGATCGTTCTATCCAAATTGCATGCATGTAGATCATAGGGAAGAGGGGAAGTCTTAGAATTTTTTTGTAGGCTGGTATATAAGACGCCCAAATACTCTCATAGAAAATCAAGCGGCACATGGGTATGTCAGCAATATGACCACATACATATGAAGAAGTGTCCAAAAAATATGGAAAAGACATAAAAACGGTAAAATTCGTGGAAAACTTGGTATAATCACGAAACATTGATATGAAATACATAAAATCGAGGGAAGTACGATGAAATATGTAAAATCATGGAAACCTAAAAAAATTACAGAAATTGACTGAGAATACATAAAATTAGAGAAAAAATACCATGAAATGAGTGCTGACCGAAATAAATAAAATTGCGTGTTCTGGACTGATGCTACGTATACACACCTTAGGAGTTAGAGAGAGGAGGCATTCCAAAGACGTGGTATCAGGGCAAAACAGCCATAGTATCCCACACATGAGCAATTCAATATAACAGACCATGACTTCTGTGTGCAAGAGGAAGGTTACCAGGGGCGGTAGTAAACTGCGATAAGACTATTACATCTCCTCTGGCTACTGATCATGGTGTTCATTTCCTCGTAAGATGCTGTTGTTTCTATGTATGTATTTTCAACTGCTAATGATTATTTGATGTGGCTGTTGTGAACATATCTTAACTTCCGAACAGTAATCGGGCTTGAACTTCGTAAACAGCACGCATCATATGCCTCCAAAAACCTATGTAGTGTTTGTGTTACAATGAATCGATGTTTTCTTTGATTTTCAAGGTAGTTGTTTTATTACCTTACAGTTTGTCACCATAGTTTATCGAAGAGAAACTTGCAGGGAGAGCGTATGTAATGTGTTACAAAATTATTTCCTTCATTAGAGTATTAAGAACGTTGAATTCCACATGACTAAAAGGACGGAAACCGCATAGCTCTAGCATTATAGCGTGTTTAAGTGCAGAACTGTGTATCCCCTGGAATGTGTTGCTTTTCTATGATCATTTCTCTCTTTCCGATACCTTCTTGGTAAAAATGGATACGAGCGTATGGCATTGTTGGACGGGAGGCCCCATGAGGGGGAGTTCGGCCGCCGTATTGCAATTCCTTTTTAGTTGACACCACTTCGGCGACTTGCGGGTCAATTATAATGTAAATTATGATGGAGGTCACACAACATCCAGTCCCCTGCTGGGAATCGAATCCGGGCCCCCTGCGTGATAGGCGGAAACACTACTGCTACGCTATGGAGGTGGACACTTTTTTGGTATGGACACCAGACACTGGAACAATACTTCAGAACTTTTAGCGCAAGTGATTAACATAAAATGTTTCAAACTCCATATATGAAGTATTGCATCATGCATAAACCACATATTTCTTCTTAACCGTCCGTTATATCACCACATCACCCTGATATCTGCCATATAACGATAAGTGGTGCTAACCTCATTGACAAGTACGCATCTGGGACATCTTGGGCACTTCTTCATGAGACTTGGTATGTAGTGGGTATAGTACCCTCCACTCCAAAGTAGTGGAAGGGTGCATTAGTGATGATACAGAAATTGGGAAGCATACTTCCATGTCATTGGTTAGTGACGAAATTATGGATCAACTGTGGTGATTGTTACACCATCCCATATTGACAGTGTCTTTTCCATCCCATCTGTCCACTGGTACGCTCTTGATTAGCACATAAGGACTGACTGATACCACTTGTTTGAGATGGAGAGAGTCTTGGTGGGAGCAACACCTTCTGTGGATGGCCAGTACTGAAACAGTGATTGCGAACATGGATGCAATGTGAAGAGTCAGTGCTCAGGCTCTCTTTAAAAATGGAACACTAGGGCATCTGCTACCATGTCATTGTGGAATATGAGTTTAACTGTAAAGGTCATTAGTCACTTTCTGATAGCTGTTTAGAAATGCTCCACAATACAGTAAACTCTTCCAGTTTCCATATGTCATAATGTCCTCCACATTTTTTTCAATAAGAAAGACGGCCTCTGTCTTTTATTTCAACCATCCTGTGTTGTGGGAGCAGCATGGTTTGCAACATGCGATGTCCAGCTTTCTAGGAGAGCCAATGGATTGAGAAATGTTAATGTTGGTTTAGCAGATGACACAGACCTTGAAGTTGTGGTGGAAAAACAAAATGTATGGTGGTGTACAAATTGTAGTCATACACTGCTTGGATGTGCTACAGCGGAAAAATAATGTACCAAACTACTTATAAAAGGACAACACAGGAACCCTCTCTTGTGATTGATAGTCTGTGGGATATGGTCCTCCTATAGTATGGGTGACGAAAGTTTACACTGGTCTGTGCAGGCAACTTCGATCACTCATGATAACACTGTGGATATATCGCAGAACTTCTGTTACATGGTCTAAATGGCATCGAGATAGAATGCGTTACGGATACTGTTTGTTAGCGTGAAAAATATCTAGTAACGGCATGAGGGAGTTGTAAATATCGGCTTAATACCACGTTTCTTAGCCGAATCCCTTTCTAAATTCCGTGAGAAGGGTGATTTTATTACGAGCTTACACTGCTGGCGATGCGCATCCACACTTTCGGTCTGTTAATACACACTCCAGCGATCACGGTCTATATTCAGTGTCATGGTATTTGTGTGGAACCACTTTATGCTGAAGCAATATTATACCTCAGTTTATAAGACATGTATAATTATTAACATAGATATTGTTTGCGTCTTTTGTGGGTGCCTGTAGAACCACTTTATGTGCAGGGTGATAGTAACAAAGTCGCTGCGAACGTGTTTTCAAAAGCGCACTCCTTACGCGAAATGTGTTTCGCTGGCGGTAGAATCCTTATGTGGTTAGCTTCAAATGTCGGTTCTCAATAGTGTGCCTCTAAAAAAACATCGTCTTCACCCCAGGGATTCCCATTTGAGCTACCTGACGAGTTTAATCCGACTGCTGGAAAAAAATTACTCGCAATGCAAAGCAACTCTCATCATCAATTTACTTAATTAACCTATCAATTTCATGTTAATGATGTGCCGCCTGTTGGATGGAAGCGATGGCTAGGGTACTACGGATATGAGACGGGAGCTGGGGGGATAATCAGGCGTTTTTCCGTTGCGGCGATATTTTTCAACAAAATTTCTGTCTCTCACAAACACAGGGAGAGAGGACCATCGCAATAACATAAGACGTACTACCGAATTTATAAAGTGATACGCAGTATAAACCTGATATTTACAACTTCTCTGTGCTGTTACTTTAAGAGCTTTCATATTTGGCGAAGCATTTAATTACTTTAAGGAAGTTCGAATGTGAGTAGGCATCCTATGACAGAGGTAGATCTTAGCACTCTGTCATGAGCAACAATGAGTTTAATATTCTACTCCTGTAATGCAGGATGTAAGAGCTATTAAGCTGGTTAGAACCGATATTTTTATCTGATGAGGGAATACATAGAAGAAATATAGCCTATGCCTTACTGTTACAAGATTTTCACAACAACTAACGACATTTTAGCGATGTGAAAACGCCTGTACAGCCCGATTTCTTCTGTCTTTGAAAATAACTTGTATACGGGGGAGAAATGTACATTTCGGGTGAGAAATTCGAGGTGTATGGTCAACAACATCCCAGTTTCGGATTTTTTAAGTTGGTTGCCAACATCGGTGGTGTTTGACTAGCAGTGCGCCGCGGATGGCAACATGAGTGGTCACGAGGAGTCGACGACTGGAAATCGCGGATTAGCTCAGCCTGTGACGGGAGGTTAGGTACAAAGAATGCACCGACCTGTCTGCACTTGCCTGCGCCAGCGGGGGCTAGTGAAGTGACCAGTTTGCTGGGTGAGCAGTGACAAAAGCAGGTCATGTGTGTTGTGTAAGAAGATTCAAAATGACGGGTGTTTGCTCTGGACGATTATTCCCGCCATGTTAACTGATCGGTTGACTGCTTGATGATGGTCTCTCTGACCTCTGAGCGTTCGGTACGGCGGTCGTGTAGATGACGGGGGATGGGCGTGCAGTTGCCGGCATAGCCGATGTGTATACGGGTCTCTCCTCACTGGCTCACGTGAGACGATGCGATGTCCCTGAAGGCGGCAGACGACGCGACTGTGGATCCCAGCAGTCGGTGGACGGCATGTGTGTTACTGGTAGCATTTTACATCTATGTTTAGTGGAAACGTTGATCTGTTTGTGGCGGGTATTTAATTACTTGATTTGCATAGTAATTGTGTGGGATACTCAAACGCTGGAAACATGTTTTTATTACAAAGAAGGATCATTGTAAGGTGGTGGTGATGATCTATTTGTCTCCTGTACATTGTTAAACAATTAATTTGACAGGGTAGTGCAGATGGACTATTTCCTTCAGTTTTTGAAATCGAAATTGCGTCAGCTCTCCCATTGTGCCCTGCATTACCCAATAGGAACACAGTATTCTGAGGAGAGATGAAAACCTCTGTCCATATGTTGGGAGATGTTGGTTCACACCGACAAACTGTAATTGGCCTCTTGAGAGAGACAGAGACAGGAAGTGAGTCTGGAATTTCCCGATCAACAAAATACTGCCACTTCATGCTTTGTTTGGGGCCTGCGTGATCAAAGGAGGCCGATACCCGGTCCGTGGCCGGTGATATTTGATAGGGTAGTGCTGATGGACAATTTCCTTCAATTTCTATATCGAAATTGCGTCAGCTCTCCCTTTTCCCCGGCATTACCCAATAGAAACACAGTATTCTGAGGAGAGATGAAAACCTGTGTCTGCGTATTGGGAGATGCTGGTTCACACAGACAAACGTGAAGTGCCCTCTTGAGAGAGACAGAGACAGAAAGTGAGTCTGTAATTTCCCGAACAACAGAATGCCACCACTTGATGCTTTATTTGGGGCCGCGAGATCAAAAGAGGCAGATATCCGGTCCACGGTCGGTGGTATTTAGGATCGTGATCTGTAATTAGGACATTGGGCGATTTTTGACCTTCGTGGCGGCTCCCGGATAACAGATACACACGCGAGAGGCCCTAACCTGTGGCTATCATACCGCACTTCATACCATTCCTCGATGTTATAGTTACTACGACATGGGGAGCGGGGTTGGGGATGCAGACTTCAGCTCTGCCCAAGTGGGGGACCTACATCTACATCTACATTTATACTCCGCAAGCCACCCAACGGTGTGTGGCGGAGGGCACTTTATGTGCCACTGTCATTGCCTCCCTTTCCTGTTCCAGTCGCGTATGGTTCGCGGGAAGAACGACTGTCTGAAAGCCTCCGTGCGCGCTCTAATCTCTCTAATTTTACATTCGTGATCTCCTCGGGAGGTATAAGTAGGGGGAAGCAATATATTCGATACCTCATCCAGAAACGCACCCTCTCGAAACCTGGCGAGCAAGCTACACCGCGATGCAGAGCGCCTCTCTTGCAGAGTCTGCCACTTGAGTTTCTTAAACATCTCCGTAACGCTGTCACGGTTACCAAATAACCCTGTGACGAAACGCGCCGCTCTTGTTTAGATCTTCTCTATCTCCTCCGTCAACCCGATCTGGTATGGATCCCACACTGATGAGCGATACTCAAGTATAGGTCGAACGAGTGTTTTGTAAGCCACCTCCTTTGTTGAAGGACTACATTTTCTAAGGACTCTCCCAATGAATCTCAACCTGGTACCCGCCCTACCAACAATTAATTTTATATGATCATTCCAACTTCAAATCGTTTCGTACGCATACTCCCAGATATTTTACCGAGCAGGATATGGCGGCGGCATATTTTTTTAGCGTGAAGTGCTTGGAAACAAATCGACTCATCTTGCAACATGCACACTCGATACAGATTTTTTTGATAATTTAAAGATGTTAACCACAAATAAAAATACGAAGGCAAGCTATAAATTTTAAGGTTTAGGTTGAGATTTGAATTTATAGACCGTGTGGTCGCGCCTTACGGAAATCACATCATTCTGCACGTGATTAATTGAACTAAAAGTTATAAGTGGTACCTAAATGATCATTGCAAAAATAGCTACGAGAAAAATTGTTGAGTTTAACAAATAAGTAACATATTCAAATTCCATTTATCTCGTGTTTGACGCAGGCATTCTGAGGGAATGTCTGGTCACTTACCTGTCTTCAAACACACCCTTGACTACCCGTCGCGTGGAGCTCTCCCCGAGCAGCCCAAGGTGGTGGGGGAGGCCCATGACCAACCTCTGCTACGAAAACGTTTAGCTTTACACATCTTTGACCAAACCCTCCTGTTCCTGCTCTCTGCCTTCCACTGACACGATTTAGGTTGGTAGAAGATTGAGAAACCCACCACTTCTCTGGTTCATCTGCTACTACATTCAAATCAGTCACACATGACCACACACATTAAGGAATGGGGAAAAAACGGAAATAAGGACACAGGACGTGCACATAAGAATGAAAAAGAAAATACGTTGACCCATATCATTTCTACGGGCATGCGGTAGTTGGGGCTGAGATTATTTCACAGTTAGTAGTGCTTTGTTGGTTATTGGGAGCTCCAATGTTAGGCAGGTCATGGAGCCCCTCAGGAACATAGTGGCTTGGGCGGGGAAGAAGTCGAACGTTCACTCAGTGTGCTTGCCGGGGGGCCTTGTCCAAGATGTGGAAGAGGCTCTTCCAGCGGCTATCTAGCATGCGGGATGCAGCCATCTGCAGATTGTTGCACATGTTGGCACCAACGATGCTGTCGTCGGGGTTCCGAGGAAATCCTTGGGTCCTTTCGACGGCTGGCTAAATTGGCGAAGGCAGCCTCCATCTCTGGAGGAGTGGAAGCCAAGTTGACCATCTGCAGCATCGCACCCAGGGTGGACCGGGGTCCTCTGGCTTGGAGTCGAGAGGAGAATCTAAACCACAGGCTACGACAACTCTGTGACGAAAATGGTTGCAGATTCCTCGGCCTACACTATGGGAAGGGGGGTTGTAGGACGCCCCTCGATAGATCAGGGGTGCACTACACAGAGGAAGCAGCTACATGGATAGCACAGTACTTGGGGCATGAACATGGGGGTTTTTTTTAGATCAGGTTCCTCCCCACAGGAAGCAAACCGTTGGCCTGAAAAATTACCAGTTCATGTCACTCATGTGGGTGTGCCAACTGTAAAAATTGTTAATTCGCCTAAACAGGTCATTCCAAAGGATTTAAATATGCTTAATATCATGTGAGTAAATTGTCGAAGTGTCTGTAGCAAGATCCCCGAGTTACTCTCCGAAATAAACAGTAGCATTGCCAGTATTGTATTAGGTACCGAAAGCTGGTTGAAACCCAGACATAAAAAGCGGTGAAATTTTGAACTCAGATTGGACAATGTTTAGGAAGGTTAGGACTGATGCTATGGAAGGTGGTGTGTTCATTGCAGTTAAAAGCTGTTTAAACGCAGTTAAGATCGATATTGGGTCGGACTGTGAAATACTCTGCATAAAGCTTTCAATCAGACAAGGATTGACCATTGTATTAGGATGTTTTTATACACCACCAGCATCTGCAACAAACGAAGCAGTACGTTTCAGGAAAGTCTTGAGTACGTAGGACGTAAACATCCAAATTATCCATTAGTTGTAGGTGGAGACTTTAATCTGGCATTCACTGACTGGGGAAATTACACGTTTATCACAGGGGCAGAAGCAAAGATTCGTGTGAAGTTATTCTAGGAGCGCTCTCAACATACAATCTTGAGCAATTGGTTAGAAAACCAACTCGAGATGGGAATGTATTAGATATCTTGGCGACAAACAGACCTGATCTTTTGAGGAAATTAATCTTGAATAAGGTATTAGCGACCATAATGTCGTTGTGGCTTGTATGTCAGTGGAAGTTGCAAGAAAACCTAAGAAACAGAGTAGAGTTTTCTTGTTTGGGAAGCAAATAAAAGTGGCATTAATGAATATCTTCATAGACAGCTCCAAGCATTCACTGCAGGACACAAAGGTATTGAGCATCTTTGGTCGGAATTTAAAGGTATTGTCCACCATGTGCTAGAGTAGTATGTGCCTAGCAAAAATACAGGGGAGGGAAAGAATCCACCTTGGTACAACAAACATATTGTGAAGTTGCTAAGGAAGCAGAGAATTTTGCACAGTCGCTTTAAAAGTAGTCACTGCTTCGCTGACAAACAGAAATTATGCGAAATGAAAGCAGCTGTCAGAAGGACAATGAAAGATTCCTTTAACGAATTTGAAAGCAATATTTTATGTGCAGATTCTAAAAATAAACCCAAAAAATTTTGGTCGTACGTAAAATCAATGAACTCTACAAATAATTCGATACCTTCTCTTGCTGACAGCACTGGTAATGTAACTGATTATGATAAACAGAAGGCCGAAATTCTAAATCTAGCTTTCAAAAACACGTTTATGATAGAGGACTGCAGCACTATTCCAAACAAACGAAAGGATGGTTGACATAGTGTTTAGTGTATCTGCGATTGTAAAACAGTTAAGATCCTTAGACGTTAGGAAGGCATCTGGCCCAGACAGTATCCCCGTAAGATTTTATGTTGACTATGCTAAAAATATAGCACCATTCTTATCCATCATCTATCAGAGATCATTGGAACAGCGGAAAGTTCCATGGGACTGGAAGAAGGCCCATGTCATAGCAATATATAAAACGGGCACAAAATCGGATGCACATAATAACTCGCCAATTTCACTGACATCGATTTGTTGTAGAATCATGGAACATATTTTGTGTTCAGACATAATGACCGTTCTAGACACTGAGAAGCTCATCTGCAGAAAGCAGCACGGTTTTAGGAAACAGCGGTCAATCGAGACACAGCTAGCCCTCTTTGTGCATGATATACAACAGGCTCCAGAAACCGGTTCCCAGGTTGATGCCATATTTCTCGACTTGCGAAAGGCGTTCGACTCAGTTCGGCACTGTCGCTCGCTCCAAAAAGTGCGCGCTTATGGTCTATCTGATGACAGGTCTATGATGGTCTATCTGAATGGGAAGACTTCAACAGAAACAAGCATAACTTCAGGTGTGCCCCAGGGCTCTTTATGATTTACATAAACGATCTGGTTGATGGTATTGACAGCAGCATTAGACTGTTTGCCGATGATGCTATAGTCTACAAGAAAGTAGTATCACACAAAAGTTGTGAACAGATCAATGAGGATTTGTAGAAAATAAATGCGTGGCATAGTCTGGTCCCTTCAACCCCCCACAAACCAACCAACCAAATGCGTGGTGAAATGATTGGCAGTTATCTCTCAATATTAGTAAGTGTAACCTACGGCGTATAACAAAGCGAAAATCCTCATTAATGTACGAGTACAAAATAAATGCCCAGTCTTTGGAAGCGGTAAGATCTGTCAAGTATCTGGGTGTGATTATTCAAAATGATCTCAAATGGAATTATCAGATTACACAAGTAACGGGTAAGGAGAACTCTAGATTGCGGTTTATTGGTAGAATTCTGAAGGGATGCAGTCCTTCAACAAAGGAAATAGCTTACAATAAGTTAGTTCGTTCAGTCTTAGAGTATTGTTCATCTGTATGGGACCCTTACCAGTTGGGTCTGATTCAAGAGATTGAGAAGGTCCAAAAAGAGCTGCAAGATTCGTGACTGGTACATTTAGCCATCGCGAGAGCGTTACAAATCTCACAGAAAGTTTGAAGTGGGACACACTTGCAGATAGACGGCACGCTAAACGGAAGGGGCTCCTCACTAAATTCCGAAATTCGATCTTCACCTTGGATGTAGAACATATATTATTGCCACCAACATTCAAATCACGCAATGATCACCATTCAAAGATAAGGGAAATTAGAACTCGTACTGAGGTGTTCAGATAGTCGTTTTTCCTTTGTGCGATCCACGAGTGGAACAGAGGATGGAAATATGACTTTGGTGCGAATTGTACCCTCTACCACGCACCGCTTGGTGGCTATCGGAGTATATATGTAGATGTAGATGTTAATTAGTTCTATAAAAGATCGATTTAATTCTGATTTTGTATATCAGATAGCATGAAGATTTGTTTTGGTACTAATTTGGTCATGTTACGACACCTATTGTGACGTTACAGATTGTCAGTAGTGATTTATAATTTGATGATTTTAATGACATATGTAGTACGTGTTGGAATGACCAGGTTGGATTTCTTACAAAAGATATGTCTAGGAAACCTAATGAAGGAAAATACTGATGTTGTATAACAGATTTCAAAACCTAATTACTTTATCCTTATTAAATGAGCACTTTCAAAGATGATATTGCATATCTATTAGACCATGATGATGATATTTTACTTAAATATATAAATTAATTTTGAGAAGTTCTTGATTATATAGTAGAATATGAAAAATTAGAAAGAAATGATTAACATTATACTAATCGTTCATGGGCTAGTAAAGAAGCAAAATGTGGGCCAGATAATGTGATTGCTACTTTTTTAAAAGAATAGAAGCAGAATGTATTGTCTTTTTAATTTTTATGATTCTATACATAAAAATAAATTTCATTTATCGTTAGTGAATGTTTTAGGAATATGATGCAGAGTTTGTTAAAAACGAAGTGAAATAGAAAAAAAAAATCGAAGTACTGAAAGAAGGATTCAAGTTTTGGAAGAAACAACCAAGAACAGAATATGAAAAATATAAAAAAGAAGATCAACCTGTTACTAAGGCAATCAAAAAGTTGTGTTGGGTTGATTTAAGGGAAGAGACCAAACAGCGAGGCCATCGGTCTCATCAGATTAGGGAAGGATGGGGAAGGAAGTCAGCCATGCCCTGTCAAAGAAACCGTCCTGCCAATTACCTGAAGCGATTTAGGGAAATCACGGAAAACATAAATCAAAATGGACAGATACAGGTTTGAACCGTCATCCTTCCAAATGCGAATCCAGTGTGATGATAGGTAATCGACAAGTTAAGGAAAATAATTTTGATTTAGATGATCCTGTATCGAAAGCTACTGAAGAAAATACTGAGGTTGAAAAACAAATGGTTCCATATTGGGATAGTCATTTAGAAGAATTTGGTGATGTACCAAGATATGTCGAAACAAGGCCCCGGGAGTAGACAACATTCCATTTGAACTACTGATGGCCTCGGGAGAGCCAGTCATGACAAAACTCTACCATCTGGTGAGCACGATGTATGAGACAGGCGAAATACCCTCAGACTTCAAGAAGAATATAATAATTCCAATCCCAAAGAAAGCAGGTGTTGACAGATGTGAAAATTACCGACCTATCAGTTTAATAAGTCACAGCTGCAAAATACTAACGCGAATTCTTTACAGACGAATGGAAAAACTGGTAGAAGCCGACCTCGGGGAAGATCAGTTTGGATTCCGTAGAAATGTTGGAACACGTGAGGCAATACTGACCTTACGACTTATCTTAGAAGAAAGATTAAGAAAAGACAAACCTACGTTTCTAGCATTTGTAGACTTAGAGAAAGCTTTTGACAATGTTAACTGGAATACTCTCTTTCAAATTCTGAAGGTGGCAGGGGTAAAATACAGGGAGCGAAAGGCTATTTACAGTTTGTACAGAAACCAGATGGCAGTTATAAGAGTCGAGGGGCATGAAAGGGAAGCAGTGGTTGGGAAAGGAGTAAGACAGGGTTGTAACCTCTCCCCGATGTTATTCAATCTGTATATTGAGCAAGCAGTAAAGGAAACAAAAGAAAAATTCGGAGTAGGTATTAAAATTAATGGAGAAGAAGTAAAAACTTCGAGGTTCGCCGATGACATTGTAATTCTGTCAGAGACAGCAAAGGACTTGGAAGAGCAGTTGAACAGAATGGACAGTGTCTTGAAAGGAGGATATAAGATGAACATCAACAAAAGCAAAACGAGGATAATGGAATGCAGTCAAATTAAGTCTGGTGATGCTGAGGGAATTAGATTAGGAAATGAGACACTTAAAGTAGTAAAGGAGTTTTGCTATTTAGGGAGTAAAATAACCGATGATGGTCGAAGTAGAGAGGATATAAAATGTAGACCGGCAATAGCAAGGAAAGCGTTTCTGAAGAAGAGGAATTTGTTAACATCGAGTATAGATTTAAGTGTCAGGAAGTCGTTTCTGAAAGTATTTGTATGGAGTGTAGCCATGTATGGAAGTGAAACATGGACGATAAATAGTTTGGACAAGAAGAGAATAGAAGCTTTCGAAATGTGGTGCTACAGAAGAATGCTGAAGATAAGGTGGGTAGATCACGTAACTAATGAGGAGGTATTGAATAGGATTGGGGAGAAGAGAAGTTTGTGGCACAACTTGACTAGAAGAAGGGATCCGTTGGTAGGACATGTTTTGAGGCATCAAGGGATTACAAATTTAGCATTGGAGGGCAATGTGGAGGGTAAAAATCGTAGAGGGAGACCAAGAGATGAATACACTAAGCAGATTCAGAAGGATGTAGGTTGCAGTAGATACTCGTTTACACAGAGTACGCGAAGGAACTTGCCCCCCTTCTTGCAGCGGTGTACCGTATGTCTCTAGAAGAGCGTAGCGTTCCAAAGGATTGGAAAAGGGCACAGGTCATCCCCATTTTCAAGAAGGGACGTCGAACAGATGGACAGAACTATAGACCTATATCTCTAACGTCGATCAGTTGTAGAATTTTGGAACACGTATTGTGTTCGAGTATAATGACTTTTCTGGAGACTAGAAATCTACTCTGTAGGAATCAGCATGGGTTTCGAAAAAGACGGTCATGTGAAACCCAGCTCGCGCTATTCGTCCACGAGACTCAGAGGGCCATAGACACGGGTTCACAGGTAGATGCCGTGTTTCTTGACTTCCGCAAGGCGTTCGATACAGTTCCCCACAGTCGTTTAATGAACAAAGTAAGAGCATATGGACTATCAGACCAATTGTGTGATTGGATTGAGGAGTTCCTAGATAACAGGACGCAGCATGTCATTCTCAATGGAGAGAAGTCCTCCGAAGTAAGAGTGATTTCAGGTGTGCCGCAGGGGAGTGTCATAGGACCGTTGCTATTGACAATATACATAAATGACCTGGTGGATGACATCGGAAGTTCACTGAGGCGTTTTGCAGATGATGCTGTGGTGTATCGAGAGGTTGTAACAATGGAAAATTGTACTGAAATGCAGGAGGATCTGCAACGAATTGACGCATGGTGCAGGGAATGGCAATTGAATCTCAATGTAGACAAGTGTAATGTGCTGCGAATACACAGAAAGATAGATCCTTTATCATTTAGCTACAAAATAGCAGGTCAGCAACTGGAAGCAGTTAATACCATAAATTATCTGGGAGTACGCATTAGGAGTGATTTAAAATGGAATGATCATATAATGTTGAGCGTCGGTAACGCAGATGCCAGACTGAGATTCATTGGAAGAATCCTAAGGAAATGCAATCCGAAAACAAAGGAAGTAGGTTACAGTACGCTTGTTCGCCCACTGCTTGAATACTGCTCAGCAGTGTGGGATCCGTACCAGATAGGGTTGATAGAAGATATAGAGAAGATCCAACGGAGAGCAGCACGCTTCGTTACAGGATCATTCAGTAATCGCGAAAGCGTTACGGAGATGATAGATAAACTCCAGTGGAAGACTCTGCAGGAGAGACGCTCAGTAGCTCGGTACGGGCTTTTGTCAAAGTTTCGAGAACATACCTTCACCGAAGAGTCAAGCACTATATTGCTCCCTCCTACGTATATCTCGTGAAGAGACCATGAGGATAAAATCAGAGAGATTAGAGCCCACACAGAGGCATACCGACAGTCCTTCTTTCCACGAACGATACGAGACTGGAATAGAAGGGAGAACCGATAGAGGTACTCAAGGTACCCTCCGCCACACACCGTCAGGTGGCTTGCGGAGTACGGATGTAGATGTAGATGTAGATGTACTGGGAGATGAAGAAGCTTGCACAGGATAGAGTAGCATGGAGAGCTGCATCAAACCAGTCTCAGGACTGAAGACCACAACAACAACAACCAAGATATGTAAGTCCAAAGTATGAATGGTCTGATGTTCTTTCTGCTTTGCTGACTATACATTAACCGAATCAGAAGCACAAGATGCATTAAAGAAGTATGAAAATGAGATTACAGATAGAAAAAAGATAGCTCAACCTAAAGATGACAGTAGGAAAATAAATATAAGTGATAGAATGTTAAAGTATATCAATCATTGTGAACATAAAGTTTTATTATTGAAACCAGTCTCTATGTTTAAATATGTTGGTCATTTACCAGTAAAATTTGAGGGAGGTAAATTAAATACTGGTGGAAAAGAATATGAAGGTAGAGATGGATTAATGGATCTGTTCATTAAAGAACAGATTACTGTGGACAATATCAGTGTAAAATTTTATCTTGTTGATTTATCAATTTATGCAGACATATTATTCAATTCAGCAGTATTATATCCTTATCATAATACAGACAACATAAGATCAAGTAAAGGTATGAAATATAAAAGTTTGATACAAAAAATTGCTGAAGATGATTTTCCTAAACTAAGACAAACACTTTCTAATTAAGATTATGCAGATGGGAAAAAGCTGAAGACTTTCTAAAAAAAATACACACAAAAGGTTTAAAACAGACATACACAAATTACTTCATTAAAATTTTGTACTCATTGTCTATTTAGCACAACTCACTTGAACCAAGATATTTAACCACTTCTTTAGGAATATTTCTTCAAAACGAATCAAACAGAAACTTTTTATCGTTATTCTTATAATAACAGATCCACTTTGATTCATTTAGGGGAAATATTTCTAAAGAAATGGTTAAATATCTTGTATCAAGTTTGTTGTACTATAATAGACTATGAATACAAAATTGTAATGAAGTAATTTCTGTGTATCTGTTTTAAAACTTTTGTCAGATAATTATAGGTCTAATGATAATTTGGGTCTAATAAATGGACGTTTTCAGAACTGAGGCATGGGTAAAGGGAGCTGCAAGGTCAATGAGCAAATGAACATAGAAAAAAATAAAAAAGAGTTGGAATCAAAAAAAGAAGATTTTCGATAAATTATTAAAAAGAAATAAACCCAAAAACAAAAAAATATATTGAGCCCTTCAACAACAATCTAAGTGATATTTATAATAAGTGAGCAGAATGAAAATCATTACTAGGTGGAAAAATTGAATACAATCAAACAATTTGAAAAAGAATTAAGTAAAATTTTGAAGGCATCTAAAAGTTATATTGACTTTAAAGGTAGTAGACAGGTAGACATAAAATATCCAGTACATGGCTATGATGTAGTTACCAAACAATATTTAGAAAATAAGTTTTCATCAGCTAAATCAGATTTTGCATCAGTTATTACTGACTCTAGTTAGTCCATACCTAAACAGTCTAATTACAAAACATGATTAAGCAAGTATTGCGACACAATTATGCCAACAAAAAAGAACTAAAAGTTGAATACGAAAATATTCTAACACTCAAAAAATGGCTCTGAGCACTATAGAACTTAACATCTGAGGTCATCAGTCCCCTAGAACTTAGAACTACTTAAACCTAACTAACCTAAGGAAATCACACACATCCATACCCAAGGCAGGATTCGAACCTGCGACCGTAGTGGTCACGCGGTTCCAGACTGAAGCGCCTAGAACCGCTCGGCCACAACGGCTGGCTATATGATAAGATAAAGACATCAATTCAACTCTTAATTATACTTTATACAGATGTGGTGTAATGTAAAGATAGGTGTATGATAAACAAGTATATGTGTTTCGATTTACCTTAGACCAGGAAGTACAGAAGTGTATATTTCAGTATGGTTTCACACTGAAAAAGTTTTTTATTGTAGACAGTAAATGCAGATATAACAAAAAAATGTTTCAAAATTTGGTAATTTGTGGTAAGTTCCTATGGGATCAAACTAATGAGGCAATCGGTTCCTAGGCTTACACACTACGTAATCTAACTTAAACTAACTTACACTAATGACAACACATATACCCATACCCGAGGGAGGACTTGAACCTCTGATGGAAGGAGCCGCGCAAACTATGGCAAGACGCCTCAGACCGCACGGCTACCCCAAACGGCCTCATTTAATTGTCTATATATCACTGTAAGTGATTGTGACATTCAAACATATGAAATAAGTAACACTAATCAGTCAGTAACAGTACATAAATCAAATTTTCTGTCTACAAGATTGAGAATAGATCTAGCAATACACCTTTCCATTTATCTTAACCTATAGATATAAAAATAATTTCATTTGATGAAATTTAATCTAGATTAATGGATAATCATATGTGGCGTTTGAAGTGTAAAAAATTTACAGAAACACATCTCTGTAAATGAGTAACAACTAAAAATGGAAGTAAAAGAAATGAAGGCATTTGCAGAGTATCTAAAACTCAAAATGGTAAGAAAGTTAAAAAAATTTGTAGGTGAAGGGGAGACCAAACATCTCACCCCTAATATTTTTGAAGAAATTATTAATGAATTACATAAACTGATGAGAAAAAAATTAATAGAAAACATGTTGTTTCTCTTCATACAGATGATTTATAGCAAGCCAATGTAGCAGAAATTAATTCTGGTTAACTTGAAGGAATTTCAAAAATAAATATGAGTCATAAATATTTATTTACTATACTCGACAGTTTTTCAGATTTTGTTTGTTGCAATCAAATTAAAGATAAAACAGGTAAAATTGTAGCTGACTCTTTTGAAAAAATATTTAGAGGAAGAACTCCAAAAAATTTACAAACAGATAATGGTAAATAATTCTATAATAAAGAATTTCGAGAACTGATGAAAAATATAATACTAATCATTACTCAGCTTTTACTGTATTAAAAACATCTGTTGTAGAAATATTCAATAGAACAATTAAAGAAAAGGTGTGGAAAAAATTTGACTTACAAGGAAATTATGAGTGGGTTGACTTGGTTTCAAACTAGTTGATGAATACTCCAAGATGGTACTCCAGGTGGGTGTAAAATGAATGTGCACAAACGAAAATAATAAACGCTAAAATGAAGATTTGGCCCTGTCTACCTCCTGAAGCACATCTTAGGATCTCTTAATTCTATAAATTACAATCTAAATACAAATGAATGATGAAGGCAACTAATCCTATTAAATGATAAATGTTGCTCCTGCTATTGTATTTATTGTAGATTAAAAAAACCTTTATATTACAAAGTTTACATTTCCTGAGTAAGATTACTAATCAAATGCCCAACTCTGCCCCTTATGACTGCGCGGCCTAATATCAATAACACGAATTGACTGACATCATCTACATACCAAACACTAGAAGACACTGCTTTCAAAGATGATCTACAGTGGTGCGGAACCTCAGTGGAAATAAAATAACGTTATCACAGCTGTTTAGCTTTTATAGCCCTAATAAGCCGAAGCTATTTGCGATATCACCATATGTACTGCGTCCAGTGCGTCGAAGTGATGGTTCTCGTACTCGTCTGTGACGATGGAAGAACTCCAGCCGCAATAAACTCTTTCAAACACTAGGACGGCAGAAGGTGGTCATCTGAATAATATACTCTAATACTGTCTTCTACTCTATGTGTTCTACAGACGAGAAGCGTGAACTCCCAGCGACAAGGACGGAGTTCACATAAAGTCGAAACGTAAGTATAGGCAGAAGAAGTACTGTCAAGAATTATTCTGCGTGCACTTGGTTGTGCTGAGTCTCGCCGACTGACGAGTCGGACGTCAAAGAACGGCCTAAATACTGTGGAAAGTGGGGGTGGTCTGGATTTCACGTGATAGCAGAGATAAACCTTGTCAAGGATAAAATATCGATCATAGTACATCAAAGATAAAAATTTCTCATCGATTCTGTAGCACCACTGTCCATATATCACTGAGTTTCATAGCTTCTTCTTTTCTGTTAAAATTATCCCCATGTTTATATATTTCGATAGCTTCTCTATGTAGCTGTGGATAATAGTTCGTCATAGTACATAAAACTTTAGTTTCCGAAAATTTCACTACGTGATCACCACTGAACAGCTTGTTCCGCCACAGCTGACTGTCTGTTTTCCCTAGTTGCCAAAGACATTTATGTTCCTTCAACTGTGTATTCACACTTCTATTAGTAGTTCTAATGTACAACCTACCACATGTGCACGAAATCTTGCATAAACCACTTGCAGACAGAGGGGGAAGTTGATCCTTAACGGAACAAAGTGCTTGGCCTATTTTCTTAGTTGGTCTGAAAATCGGTCGAATGCTATGTTTCCTTAAAATCTTGCCGATTTGATCTGTTACTTTTTTAATGAAGGGTAGAGAAACCATGACTACCATCGCTGTGACCTATGATTGTCCTTGGGATTCGTGTTATTCGGTCGAAAATTCTATTTATTTCCTTACTAGAGGACCCATTCATCTCAAAAGCCTGCTTTAGATGTTTTAACTCGGTGTCCAGGTGTTCCGGCGCACAAATCCTTTTAGCTCTGTCAACTAGACTTTTAATTACACCTCTTTTCTGTTGTGGATGATGACTGGAATTCTTATGCAAGTATCTGTCGGTATGTGTAAACTTCCGAAAGACTTTATGTTTCAAGCTGCCATCAGTCTGTCTCATAACGAAGACATCCAAGTAGGATATTTCATTGTCTTTCTCCATGTCCATGGTATTCTGGATTTTAGGATCTATACTATTTTAATAACAAAAGAATTCATCTAAAGCTTTTTTGCCATCTGACCAAACCACAAATGTATCATCCACGTATCGGTACCATCGACATGGTTTCTTTTTATCTTTGACATACTATGATCGATAGTTATATTTTATCCTTTACAAGGTTTATCTCTGCTATCACGTGAAATCCAATCCACACCCACTTTCCATAGCATTTAGGCCGTTCTTCAACGTCCGACTCGTCAGTCAGCAAGACTCAGCACTACCAGGAGCACCTCCGACGTCCAACGTAGCTTTTGACGAAACGTCAGATATAGAAGAGTTCCATGGACCACGACCATACAACCCGGAAGAATTCTCGGCAGCTGAAATAACTGGTCGTGAAAGCCTTCATTGTACTAGAGGAAATGCTCTAAAATTACTGAACGTTGCGTACTCAACGACGACTTCCAACCCAGAGGTGAAGTCCAGAGTCGTATAGGTTAGCAACCGTACAGTGCCTAACTGTTCTAACTATAAACTCTCCAGAGACCAAAGACAGCAAGTCGGTCTGTACCAACAAAGTTGATACCGAGCGACCATCACACACGGGCGCTCAACACGGAAGACAACGTCTCTCCAGTGCTGGCTTCCCAGCAAGGCTTGGCTCCCCACCATCGTAATTAAGAAAAACGAATCATATTCCTGAAACCACGGAATATTCTCCCTCTCTACAGATTCTTCCGAATGTTGATCAACCATATTTTAGTCTTCTGTCGTCCAGCGCAGACAGTTTGCAAGGAAAAACCTATACTCGTACAATGGTATGCTTCTGAATAAAAATCCTTGGAAATAACCCAGCCTGAATGGTTTCTGAGGTGCCGCTTCTTCGTTCCTCTCACCTGCGTCCAAAATTATCAGTATTCGGAAGTATTCTCTGGTTATCCTTCCGATTCCTACTACAATAGCGGCCGGCCATCACCCTATTGTGCTCCAGAGCTCAGGTGCCACGATGCCCATCTAGCTACTTCCTGTGTTTAAGCAAGACTAACACCTGTGCGGGCCTTCCACTTAAGCTTGAGTTCTGCCTGCCATTTCATCTCTACTGCCATTCCAACCTCTACTAGTATAGGCAATCATTCATTTCACCGTTTTTATAATAAAGACACTCCATCATCTTTCATGGAATAAGCGTTAACAATTATTTACAAGACATACGTAACAATGTCAGTCTCCTTTATATATTCATATATACGATAGTAAGGTGCCAAATTATAGCCACCTTACAATACAATAACTAAATATTCATCTATACGAATGAAGCCAACTAAATTTAATGACAAGAAGTATAAGACTGCTGCCATATTATCTAATGATGAAACTAAACATAAAGTTGGCGATAAAGTTATAATTAGTAGAGCTAAAGGAATGTTTGAAAAGGTTATACAGCTAATTAGTCAACAGAAATTTTTGAAATTGAAGACTTTATTCATTCTGATCCAGTCACATATAAGTTAAAGGCACTGGATGGAGAAAAAATAAATGGAAATTTTTATGAATACACACTACAGAAAGCAGAATATTCTGATGTACATCTTGTTGAGAAAATTTTGAGAAGGAAAGGCGATGAAGTATATGTTAAATGGTTGGGATTTGATAATTCACATAATAGTTGGGATAGTAAGGACAATGTTATTTAATAAAATATTTGTTACATATTGTAGAATTTCTTGCTCAGTGTGTCTATTATCTGATGAAAGGTAACTTCTGTAAAAATACTGATTCAATTCTTCTTTCATTTTATTGGACAAGTTAATCGACTTATGATTACGTTATGTTACTATAATTTCTTCATTATTTGAATGTCTGTCTTCAAATACCTATAATGAAGTTCACAGCTTTCCTGTTTGACATCTAATCACTTAGTAATGATACTGAAAGTCCTTATCAGATAATAGTAGAATAACAAACATGTTTCTCAAATTAGTATTTTCAGCTGCATTTCAATAATTTTTTCTAAAAGCAGTTCTTCTCATCTTCTTAAGTTCTGAAATTCTTCTCTTCTTTTCTTCAGCAGACACATAGCTATTTCTTTATCAGTTTGTTAATCTTCAGTTTGTCCTTATAAATTTTCAGTTTTTGGATGTAGTTTATATTGACCACATTATCTAACTGAGGGAATATCTTGTTCATAAAGCCAGTCTTGGAATTGTTCAGCTAATCTCACTCTCGATTTTAAAATTAATTCATTTATAAAAACAGTATCTCATTGCATATTTGAAGGGGGAACGATTCCTTCCTCCCTATATTTTCATAAATTTTTTGATGTTTTTCTCTTACATGGTCTATGATTGCTTTTCTAGGGTTAGTAAATTCCAGTATCTCTATAACATCCTTAGCTTTAACCCATGGATTATTCTCTTTATCAGTTATCACAAGAACTTCTTTATTGTTATAAATAATCCTGTTGTTACACTGAAGTGTAGTGGTTGGCACGAAAATAGGGCTTCAAGTCACCTCGCCATCTTACAGGATTGCCAATTTTTTTATAGTGATAATTCCAAATGTTCATAAAAATTCAAAGAAAAAAGTATTGGGCAACTCTATTTTTAGTCTAGAATATGATAGAGTACTTTCCAAAAGAAAATTCTCACTAGCTGCTAGGAAAAAAAAATGAAAACTAATGTTTGAAGAAATTTTTTAGGAAAATAATTTTTTACTTCAACCTGTGGTGACAACGGAATCACTAATGTAATTGAATTGGAATGAAAAAAAATGGACATCCTCGAAGTTTACAGATGCATATACTGCGTCTTGTATTTCGAAAACATAAAAGTATTCGAAGATAAGAAATAAAATATTATAAGAGGTGTGAAACTATGCCAATTGCATAGCGAAAAATATAGTCGCTGCCGGCCGCGGTGGTCTAGCGGTTCTAGGCGCTCAGTCCGGAACCGCGAGACTGCTACGGTCGCAGGTTCGAATCCTGCCTTGGGCATGGATGTGTGTGATGTCCTTAGGTTAGTTAGGTTTAAGTAGTTCTAAGTTCTAGGGGACTGATGACCACAGATGTTAAGTCCCATAGTGCTAAGAGCCATTTGAACCATTTTGATAGTCGCTGACGAATTTTCATTCTGTAGGACTGCGAAGAAATTTACCACGAGAAAGTTGTTAAGAAAACTACAAAATTATTTTTGGTAACATTTCAGACATCATTATTGTATCGTATCACGTACAGAGGCAAATTACTTCCGCGATATTCCCTGCGCAGCAGCAGCGTGAGTCGTTGTAGGTCGTCGCCAAGAATTTTGTTCGGACGGCTGGCTTTAATATGACTGAGAATATTCCTTAGTTCTCGAAAATATTTTAGTGGCTGCTAATACATATCCTTCGTCATTGTATCCACCAGTCAAATCGCCAATATACGCTACGCAAAAGTAATTGTAGTTATTTCGAAACCAATATCAGATGTCTGCTGAAAGGGAAAAACATTCAAAGTATGTCCTGTATAACTGAAATGAGTAGACAAACATTGAAATCAAGTCAGCTTTTTACATAGACGACACTTACCTAAACTGAGGGATCTTCTGACTCTGTGTCTTCAGATTCACTGTTGCTTATTTCAGACAGGCGTATCATCACAGATTCCACTATGGTGTCTCTTAAACCCAGTTTCAAATCAGTTTCTTGCAATGCTTCTGCATGTTTTACGCACCTCTCTCAGTCCGTCTGAGTAACATTGTCAAGAGCTTCGTGTGTTAGCTTCTCGACATCAGCAAGTTTGAAAGTAGTATTTCTTTTCACTACTTCTCTCTTTATTTGGGCCCATATCAATTCAATGGGATTATATGGACAGTGATACGGTGGTAGACGTACCACTTGGTGTCCCATTTCGTTTGTCAGTTGGTCTAATGCGTAAGTCCTTTTGGCCCCTACGATTGCTTCCTTGGCCAGGAGTTCAGCCTTCGCTTTATCGACTGAAAATGAAACATTCTTTCTTTTTAAATTCTGCATAATGTCTGCCTTGCGCTGATTTGAATGTGGCAGGTTTTCTATCTGAATGGAGTGGTAGCTGGCGTTATCTTCCAGTGCAGACAACAGTCGAATAAAGTAATTCTTAAAAATTCCCCCATTCATTTCTGAATGGTAACCGGATTGGCAAGAACTTTTTCCACCACTAAAAACAAGTTTGGCCTCTGGTATGAAGCCTGTGGTTAATGAACCAGCGTGGGTGATGATTACTCGGCCACCTCTATTAGTAGGCCCCTTCAAACCACCGTTTCCTTTGGAGTCATGCCATATACACTTATTGGTGTGGTTCTGTGAAACCCAAGTTTCATCCAAGTACACTACAGGTTGGTGTCTTCAGCACGTAAGAAGTGCATTGTATGCAGAAACTTGCCACTGCAATGTCTCTGCATTCCATAAAGAATTTCTGTCCGTCATTATACTTTTTGAATCGGAAACCAAGGGAGTGGAGAATACGAAGAACGGAGGTCTGTGAGCCCCAGTAATTAATTTTTTCACGGAGGTCAGCCTGTATTTTTTTAGCCGTTGGCTACTCCCCTCTGTCTTAATATCCAAGGACAGTTCTATCCACGAGCTCTTGGTTAAAATCGTCAATGTCGGTTGATTTCCGTTCACGTTCATACCCCTTCCTTGAAGAATCGAAACACTCACTCATGTCTGCATATTCTGCCAATGACACAGATTTCCTAATATGGCCTACAGTTGACTTGGAGACACCACACGCTTTAGCAATAAGTTTATGAATTTGCGGAAAATTTAAGTTGTTCCTCGCTTCTTCATTGTCGGCCAGTTCAGTAAAAAACTTGAGTACATTCGATATGATAATTTTCGATTGTTTACGTATACCTTTCCCTCCTTTATGCACACTGACCAGAGGAGTACTACAAGTAGGCAGTTGCTCCTGCACACATCAAAGCACCTTTCTTCAGACAGTAAGACACTGATATCAGACGTGAACACTAGAATAGGATGTTAACACTGAGCTTTCAGCTGCTCTAACCTACCACACCGCTAGCAGTACTTACATGGCAGCAAATCCAAGAGGTGTATGAATCACAGCCTGCAGCCCCTGCTGACGTCAGGCAGCGGCCATGGCCTTGAGGGATCTACTTTCATGCCGGCCACTCAATTTGCAGCTGAGCACATGCTTTATTAAAATAAAATTTTATATACAAATGTATATACAAAAGAATGAGAAAATTAACACTTTCATATTTTCCGTCTGTATGTTATCCTGATGATGTATTCACATTCATAGATCAATTATCCAGTGTGAATGTTAGTTATTTATGCAACCTAAATGTATTATTTATGAATACTTTAAGAAATTCTACTCTCAGGTGTTCCTTAAGTGAAATTAAACATTATTGTCTTTTGTGGTGACTAAAGTCAATTTTTACAGGTTGTCAAATTCTTGAGACCCTGGAAATCCACATAAATTTCACATAGTGTATTTCATATTGTGTTAATTTTGCAGGCATGAAAGATTTCCCAGCCGAAATATTATACAGAGAAGCTGAAATATAAATATTTAAAGAATCTAACATATTGTTTTTTAGTTTTGCAGTATGCACTAGCATAAACCTTGAAAATATAACAGCAATGAAAGGAAATATCATAGAGTCATTAATAATAATTTTTTTTACAGTTTGTCAAATGGTTCATGTCTTGAAGATCTTCATAATTACAACCAGTATGAGTATATCGCGCCAACGGTCATACCACAGTGGTAACACCGGTTCCCATCAGATCACCGAAGTTAAGCACTGTAGGGCTGGGCTAGCATTTGAATGGATGACCATCCAGTCTGCCAAGCACTGTTGGCAAGTGGGCTGCACTCGGCACTTGTGAGGCAAACTGAGGAGCTATTTGATTGAGAAGTAGCGGCTCGAGTCTCAGAAACTGATGTACAGGCACGAAAGTGGTGTGCTGAAAACATGCCCCTCCATATCCACATTCGGTGACACCTGTGGGCTTAGGATGACACGGCGGCCGGTTGGTACTGCAGGGTCCGCCAGGGCCTGTGAAAGGAGTTTACATTTATATGAGTATATCGCCTAGAAACAGAAAGTTTTACATTTTTCTTATAAAAAATATTATAAATAGAGAGCGTAAAAGTAAGCAAATTAAAAGCTAGAGCAAAACAATTTGGAAGAAGAGGCTATTCTAAACTTAGAAAACATTAGCGTATTGATCTTAACAATAACAATAATAATAGTGTGATTCTTGAGTTTCTCCCGGCGTATTTGATAATCAAAATATACACGGGTGTACTGCCGGTCTACAGTGTCCAACGGGCACAATATTTCGACGATCATACATGTCGCCATCATCAGGTGAACTGACGGACTGAGCTCCTGTGAACGTGCCGGTACGGATATTCGTACGCTATGGCTGCTCAGGGGGACCTAGGTTCGGTCGCGGCGGCGGCCGATTTAAATACCCTCCACCCGCGGCGCACTCCCTCCTCCGTCCGCGCCCCGCCATGGTCGCGCGGTGGAACAGATTGCGACGGCGTCTGAGATGACGTGGTGTGATGGCTCTGTCCGCCGTGGTCGTCACAACTATACGTTTGCTCGATTTACTCTTGATTAACCACCCAATCGCTGGTTCCCAAGCCTTGCTAAGATTATAGCCACAGTCACGGTTTGTGAGGTCGTCATTGGTGCGAATTTCGATGGCCTCTCTAACATCGCTGTCCCCGTATCTCGACGTCTGTACCAGAATCCTCGTGCGTTCATACTCCATAGCGTGATTTTCTGACAAACAATGTTCAGCAACTGCCGACTTACTCGGATACATCAGTCGAGTGTGCCTCTGGTGTTCACGGCATCGATCCTCGACGGTACGCATCGTCTGACCAATATACGACTTGCCACATTGACACGGAATCTGGTACACACCGGCCTTCCCCAAACCGAGGTCATCTTTGGCACTCCCCACCAGTGCACGAGTTTATTCGGAGGACAAAACACAGTTCCGACCCGGTATTTCTTCAAAATGCGGGCGATTTTCCCCGAGAGTGCGCCTGTATGTGGAATAAACGCAGTGCCTACCTCCTCCCTCGTGATTTCATCCATCTCCACAGGTTGTGCTGTAGTGGTTGGGTGGAGAGCACGTTGAATCTGCCACTCTGAGTACCCATTTTTTCGAACTACAGTTCTCAGATGTTCCAATTCCTGGAGTAGACTCTCTGTGTCAGAGATAGTGCGCGCTCTATGTACTAGAGTTTTAAGTAAATTCTCGAAGCTTCACCATATCTTTAGCCTTAAAACATGGTTTATCGATTTCATCAATAATCATGAACACTTGCTTATTATTATAGGTATGCTTGTTGTTGATGAGGTTGATGACTGGATCAGTTTAATAAAAATAATTTTATTAGAATTTTTCATAATTAAAATAATAAATACATGGTTCACTTATTGGTTTTGTTAACTTTTGTACATATTTAGGTAGCACTGTCTCATTAATCTTCAACTAATTTAATCCCACCTTATAGTATTTTAAGTATATAAATGAAGGGCACGTTTACTATTGTTGTTTATGAAAATTGTAGTTGTGGATGACAGGAGTAAACAACAAAAATTTGAACGAATTATGATACATTAAGAGAATCATTAGTGTTATTTCAGTTAACACTCAATCTTGAGCTAAATGGTGAATTGAATGAAGAAACTTTAAATTTTATGAATAAACAAAGATTTGTTGTAAAAGATTAAAATGCTGACTGTGGAACTACTATGAATAAATGGAATTTGAAAAATCTAAAATGGTATTATAGAGGTGAAACTAAAAAGGTATTACAAGTAACAAAGGCAGCATATCATTTATGACAGAAGTATATCAAGATTACAATAATATTGATATTGAATTATAAATAAGAGTTGAGTACATAGTTATGAAATATACAGTCAATAACAACCCAGTGGAAAAACAAATAGATGATGAAGAGTTGTGGTAGTTGGAGGTTGATGGAAGTACACCAAAAGGTAAAGCAAATCTATTAGAAGTTCTAGTTTATGAAATCGATCATGCATTAGTTCTAGAGAAAACTGACATTTTCGAGCAATAATGTATGCTTACAATAATGACTCAAATTTAGAATTATCTCAAGATTATACAGATGCTATTCAAGGCTTTTATGGGAAAAATATCGTTAACTACACAGTCATCTATACCAAAAATAATTACAGTTGTCACATCTGAACCAACTGAATCTTTATGTCAAAATAGGAAGTTCTATCGCCCGGGCAGTCTTTGTACACATTCTGTGTACAATCACTTATTATTTGTGAATGGAATTTCATATATTTTTATCAAAAATGGCTGTGGATAGGCAATGATATGATTTCACAGCTAATAACTAATTGGTTAACTAGAGGGAATATACCAAATAAAAAGTGGTGAACTTGTTTTTTGTTGACTATATGATATGTATGAGAAATCTGAATACATTACAATTAATCCCAGGATATTGTAAGGCAATATCTAGTGCAAGACGGTGTAAGTTTTCCATTAGTTACTGTAGTCAAGACATACACAGGAAAAACTTATTTGTTCTATCATGAACTTTTCTGCGTGGAGATAGATGGGGTGTTATATCAAGAAGATATTCAGGAATCCCTACTGGATTGAATTCTGAGTTTGGGTTCGTTAATTGTTTGTTGTATTATTTCAAGGATGATACTTTGTGTGAATATAATGAATTCACAAAAAGTAGTTAGAGCTGATACAGTTGATTTGGTACTGATTGTAATAAACGTTCAGCATTAGTTCCCAAAGTAATAAATATATTAAAAGATACATTGTTAGAACTAGAAAATTTTACTTTCACCTAATAAAATTTTTTTTTAATAAATAGAAACCACCATTCAATAGCTAAAGCAGTCTTCAGACTGTGTCCAAGCAAAACTGTGTAAATATTGCAAAACTGAGAAGTCAACTGATAATTTTAGTTCACAGAAGTATAAAAATGATGGCTATAAGACAATTTATAGACAATGTATAAATGAATATGACCAAGAGAATACAACAATGAACGAATGCATTGTGTGTGTGGAAAGAATATCTCTTATATATTTTTATAAAATTCACTTACCATGACTTCTGAGTGAGTAATATTCAAAGAAACTGATTTCAATGAAAAATGATGAACGAAAGACTGTGATAAATAACAAACAAAAAGATGTGCTGATTGTCAAGATATTAAATAAATAGAATATTTTTACTCAAATCCATCGTGTAAAGACATACATAGAAGCAGAAGTAAGAAATGTGTCTGAGAATATATAAAAAATCAGAAATCTGGCTGAGTCTTTTTTAAAATTTCTTATTAAAATTTTTTATATTAAATAAGAGACTAAAATGGAGCAATTCACTATTTCCACACTTTGTGGTTATTGTAGAAGAAATAAATTAACTAATTACAACAGATTAAATAAAGAAGAAGTAATTAGTTTAATTATAGCATTTAATTCATCTATTCCTACAAGGATTATCGATAATATGGGATTAGTTGAAGTCAAAACTAGAACTAAAATTCTTAGTATTAGAGGTTGCAGTAAATTAAAAAAGTCAGAATTAATTAATTTAATTATTATACAAGTATTCCATTTCACAAGAATTATTCCAAAAGACCAAAACAAGACCAAAACGTGTACCTAATATAAATTAATTTCACAGATTTGACGATGATGCCGCTGAAAAAATTCGACCACTGAGACAAGAAAAAATAGTGAGATCCATCAAATTCATCCATTCAGTAGCACACTACCTTAGCAAGAAAAAGAGAAAACACTGTTGCAAACGATTTATCTGAGATTAAAGAAATAAAATATAAATGTAATGAAAAATTTTAAGACTGGACTGTTGAGTACAAATTTGACCGTAAAAGTGCTAATATTGGTAAACTTGCTAACATTAGTGAGAAAACGGATTGTATGACGAAAGTACGTAACTCAAAGGTAGAAGTAGCTAAAAAGAGAATTAATTTTAGGAAAGGAGGTTAGCTGGCTATAACAACAGCCAATTAAAAGATGTTTCATCCAGTCTCTACAGGATACCTAGCATCAAATAATATTAAACAACTTATTTAATTTTTGTGCAACAAGATCAGAGATACACTCCTGGAAATTGAAATAAGAACACCGTGAATTCATTGTCCCAGGAAGGGGAAACTTTATTGACACATTCCTGGGGTCAGATACATAACATGATCACACTGACAGAACCACAGGCACATAGACACAGGCAACAGAGCATGCACAATGTCGGCACTAGTACAGTGTATATCCACCTTTTGCAGCAATGCAGGCTGCTATTCTCCCATGGAGACGATCGTAGAGATGCTGGATGTAGTCCTGTGGAACGGCTTGCCATGCCATTTCCACCTGGCGCCTCAGTTGGACCAGCGTTCGTGCTGGACGTGCAGACCGCGTGAGACGACGCTTCATCCAGTCCCAAACATGCTCAATGGGAGACAGATCCGGAGATCTTGCTGGCCAGGGTAGTTGACTTACACCTTCTAGAGCACGTTGGGTGGCACGGGATACATGCGGACGTGCATTGTCCTGTTGGAACAGCAAGTTCCCTTGCCGGTCTAGGAATGGTAGAACGATGGGTTCGATGACGGTTTGGATGTACCGTGCACTATTCAGTGTCCCCTCGACGATCACCAGTGGTGTACGGCCAGTGTAGGAGATCGCTCCCCACACCATGATTCCGGGTGTTGGCCCTGTGTGCCTCGGTCGTATGCAGTCCTGATTGTGGCGCTCACCTGCACGGCGCCAAACACGCATACGACCATCATTGGCACCAAGGCAGAAGCGACTCTCATCGCTGAAGACGACACGTCTCCATTCGTCCCTCCATTCACGCCTGTCGCGACACCACTGGAGGCGGGCTGCACGATGTTGGGGCGTGAGCGGAAGACGGCCTAACGGTGTGCGGGACCGTAGCCCAGCTTCATGGAGACGGTTGCGAATGGTCCTCGCCGATACCCCAGGAGCAACAGTGTCCCTAATTTGCTGGGAAGTGGCGGTGCGGTCCCCTACGGCACTGCGTAGGATCCTACGGTCTTGGCGTGCATCCGTGCGTCGCTGCGGTCTGGTCCCAGGTCGACGGGCACGTGCACCTTCCGCCGACCACTGGCGACAACATCGATGTACTGTGGAGACCTCACGCCCCACGTGTTGAGCAATTCGGCGCTACGTCCACCCGGCCTCCCGCATGCCCACTATACGCCCTCGCTCAAAGTCCGTCAACTGCACATACGGTTCACGTCCACGCTGTCGCGGCATGCTACCAGTTTTAAAGACTGCGATGGAGCTCCGTATGCCACGGCAAACTGGCTGACACTGACGGCGGCGGTGCACAAATGCTGCGCAGCTAGCGCCATTCGACGGCCAACACCGCGGTTCCTGGTGTGTCCACTGTGCCGTGCGTGTGATCATTGCTTGTACAGCCCTCTCGCAGTGTCCGGAGCAAGTATGGTGGGTCTGACACACCGGTGTCAATGTGTTCTTTTTTCCATTTCCAGGAGTGTATATTAACATCTGATGAGTCTACTGATGTGACAAATACCACATTTAATATTCAGATGTTAGCAATGCAAAGAGGTAGCAAAGGTAATAAAATAGTAAATTTTCGCTGATGTTAGAAAGAATAAATGATTCACTATTAGAACTAATAACAGGGATAACCTGCGTTGTCTTAGAGCAATAATAGTTGTATTTACATATAACACAGATTTTATCTTAGGCAGTGTACTAACTACTGGTGATATTAAGAAATTAGAGAAGGAGATAAGACGAACTGAAAAAATAGAGTTAACCAGGATATTATGTAACCAATTAGACGACTACGGCGAAGAAGGTGTTGCTCTAGACGATATTGAAAGTGTCAAGCAACGATGGGATATTCAAATATATGGTTTATGTGCTAAAAGTTTCAATTTAGTTGCCTATCATGGTCCTGAGAAAACAATAAGAATATATTTGATAAAAATCGCAAACATTTTCATGTCATTAACAGTATTTCAGCATTCTTACGATTATCATATTTCTGTGATATATGTAACAAAACATGTAATGACAAGAAGGAACATAAATACAAAATAGAAATAAAAATATGTATATCATACAATTTAACAGCACGCAAAACTGTGGAAAATAAGATAGAATCTCAAAACCGTAGTAGACACTGTTGTTGTTGTTGTTGTGGTCTTCAGTCCTGAGACTGGTATGATGCAGCTCTCCATGCTACTCTATCCCGTGCAAGCTTCTTCATCTCCCAGTACCTACTGCAGCCTGCATCCTTCTGAATCTGCTTGGTGTATTCATCTATTGGTCTCCCTCTACGATTTTTACCCCCCACGCTGCCCTCCAATTCTAAATTTATGATCCCTTGATGCCTCAGAACATGTCCTTCCAACTGGTCCCTTCTTCTTGTCCAATTGTGCCACAAACTCCTCTTCTCTCCGAATCTATTCAATACCTCCTCATGTGATCTACCCATCTAATCTTCAGCATTCTTCTGTAGTACCACATTTTGAATGCTTCTATTCTCTTCTTGTCCAGTCTACTTACGATTCATGTTTCACTTCCATACATGGCTACACTCCATACAAATACTTTCAGAAACGACTTTCTGACAATTAAATCTATACTCGATGTAAACAAATTTCTCTGCTTCAGAAACGTTTTCCTTGCCATTGCCAGTCTACATTTTATATCCTCTCTATTTCGACCATCATCAGTTATTTTGCTCCCCAAATAGCAAAACTCCTTTACTACTTTAAGTGTCTCATTTCCTAATCTACTAATCGACTACATTCCATTATCCTCGTTTTGCTTTTGTTAATGTTCATCTTATATCCTTCTTTCAAGACATTGACCATTCTGGTCAACTGCTCTTTCAGATCCTTTGCTGTCTCTGATAGACTTACAATGTCGTCAGTGAACAAGGTTGGACCTTCCATCAAGCTACGGACCCCCTTGAAGATGTCTCCCGCAGTCAGAGACGAAACGTTGGGAATCACCATAGAATTCATCAACCGACCACGGCATAACAGCCCGGATAATTATAATGGACATGATATTTCCGGCCGTGAAAGTTTACATTTTAGTATAATTAATTTAATTATTTCATGAAAAGAGTGTGTGCAATAAAAAATGCCAACTGCATTGAATGTACCTACTTAGTACTTTTTTGTGTTGAGATTAGATACTGTATGATTACATGTATGGAGACAGCAACTCAAGAAGTTTTTTGTGCCATGTTCACAAGTGAACAAAGTGTGGACCATTAACAACACAGCGCAAGTCTGGTATATAGTCCAGTTCAGCCTCCACTTAGCCTAATTTGCCCACATTAATATCAGTCATAGCTGCTGTGATATGTCCTCATAAATCAGTGATGATATAGGGAAGTGGTGATGTGGAAACAGTGTCTTTCAAGAATGAGATTTTCACTCTGCAGCGGAGTGTGTGCTGATATGAAACTTCCTGGCAGATTAAAACTGTGTGCCCGACCGAGACTCGAACTCAGGACCTTTGCCTTTTGCGAGCAAGTGCTCTACCATCTGAGCTACCGAAGCACGACTCACGCCCGGTCCTCACAGCCTTACTTCTGCCAGTATCTCGTCTCCTACCTTCCAAACTTTACAGAAGCTCTCCTGCAAACCTGGCAGAAGTAAGGCTGTGAGGACCAGGCGTGAGTCGTGCTTCGGTAGCTCAGATGGTAGAGCACTTGCCCGCTAAATGCAAAAGTCCTGAGTTCGAGTCTCGGTTGGGCACACAGTTTTAATCTGCCAGGAAGTTTCATATCAGCGCACACTCCGCTGCAGAGTGAAAATCTCATTCTGGAAACATCCCACAGGCTGTGGCTAAGCCATGTCTCCGCAATATCCTTTCTTTCAGGAGTGCTAGTTCTGCAAGGTTCGTAGGAGAGCTTCTGTAAAGTTTGGAAGGTAGGAGACGAGATACTGGCAGAAGTAAGGCAGTGAGGACCGGGCGTGAGTCATGCTTCGGTAGCTCAGATGGTAGAGCACTTGCCCGCGAAAGGCAAAGGTCCCGAGTTCGAGTCTCGGTCGGGCACACAGTTTTAGTCTGCCAGGAAGTTTCAGTGTCTTTCAAGTTACCCTACATGTGAAACTCACACAATGTTAGGTCTGGAGAATGTGGTAATCATTCCAGCAACAGGAGACTGCCAGCTTATGCAGAATCGATCCATCGTCGTAGTAGCTCAGTATCCAACAACTCACGAACTTCACTGTGGAAGAGCAGTTTAGCACCATCCTATTGAAAATTAAAATTATCACTGTCTGCTTGCAATTGTCGGATGAACTACGAAAAATTCCGTCCCTGTTGTTCTCACAGCCACGTTTCTAGAAATCACTGTGAAAAAAGCTTGTTGGGTTGCTGTTTCTGTAAATGTAATCATATGATGCCTTACACCAACACAAACATTTTTACAGTCACCTGGAAATGTCTAGATCGTTTTGAATAACCCTGTATATCTCCAATCTAACAATCAACTAAACTATTTTTAAATATTTTTTCTTTTCTGGGCCAGCAGAAATCAACTATTTTAAATTAGAAAATAATGCCTTCGGCAGTTCTTGTATTTGTCATAAACGATTTCACTGCAGTAAAACATTTTCAGTGATGTGATTTCTGAATACTGTAGTAGTTATTGCAGTTGCACCTGACGAATGAAACCAATTTCTTCCATACAGTCCTCATTACTGTGACTGTACTCCTTCCTCTGAGTACAACCAGCAGTGCTGTGTAACCTCTAACCAGACAAGCTACGTCCTATCAAAATGTTCAAACAAATGAGCCCCAAAAAGTGGTTCCTCAAAGACTGACTTACGACAACTTACTAACCAAGCTAGTAAAACCCTTCTGTTGTTAATAACCATTCTTTCCACCCAAATGCTTTCATACATGTTCATACAGAAAAAAAAATCTCCAAAATTCTTCTTTTTCACTTGACAACTGTATGTACTGAAACTTCCTTACGTGTCCACATAAATATTAATAACAAATTCCCTTAAAGTCCTCACTTGTACATGACAAATACATTCTTGTTGCACATTTCACTTCCATCTAACACATATGCATATCTTCTCATGCAAGCTGAAACATCTAGCTTAATCTCTGCGTTCTATTGTTATTCATATGAAACTTCTGATACCACTTTCACTTCAGTTGTCCACATTATTTCTCATACGTTACATAAACTGTTGTGATCATATACAGCAATACAATGAAAAACATCAAAATACTTAGAAACACACATAGACATAGAAGACATAAAATGTATGCTTTATATGCAATTGAGTAGATATACATTAGTATATCTTTACTCCATATGTAAATATCGCATCACTTTATCTACTGTTAGTTCTTTTTTGATTCTCATCCCCTTTCTGTGATCATCATCATCAAACTCCATAACTCTGTCTTTTATAATGATGTTGCATCCATACTTAGCCAAGACGTCCATCCCACGAATATTTTTCATGTGCAGACCAGGAATAACAAAACAGCTTGTACCAAAATGACTATCCTCAGTTTTAAATTCTAATGAAATTTCTCTTCTGCTTGGCATGCTGAAATATAATACCATACGACATAAGCGAATGACAATAAGCAAAGTAGACTAATTTTCGTGTTGAACGATCACTCACTTCAGATAACGTTCGATTAGTAAAGATGGCAGCATTAAGCTTTTGAACAAGACCTGAATGTGGGGGTTCCATGACAGTTTACTATCTATCTGAACACTTAGGAATTTGAACTGTTCAGTTTCACTAATCATATGCCCATTCGTTGTTGAGTTGTGTGTTAGAAACTGTAAAATCTGAGTCTTACTGTGATTTTGTGCTAGTTTATTTTCTAAAAACAATGAACTTAGGTCATGAACTGCACTATTTGAAACCGTGCCAATGTTGCACACAACATCCTTTACTACCAAGCTAGTGTCATCATCAAACAGAAATATTTTAGAGTTACCCATAATACTAGAGGGCATATCGTTTATACAAATAAGGAACAGGAGTGTCCCCAACACCGATCCCTGGGGCACCCCCCCACTTGACTGTACCCCACTCAGACCCCCAGAGTGCACCAATTGTCAACATTGCTGTCTGTTGCTAAAGAAAGAGGTGAACCAGTTGTGAGCTACTCCCCTTATTCCGTAATGGTCCAACTTCTGGAGCATTATGTTGTGATCAACACAATCAAACACCTTAGTTAAATCAAAAAATATTTGTAGCGTTTGAAACCTTTTGTTTAACCCATCCAGTACCTCACAGAGAAAAGAGAATACAGAATTTTCAGTTGTTAAACGTCTTCTAAAGCCAAACTGTGCATTTGATAGCAAATCATGTGATATAAAATGACCAATTATCCTCACATACAAAGTCTTTTCAATAACTTTAGCAAACACTGATGGCATAGAAATAGGTCCAAAATTGTCTGCATTATCGCTTTTTATAAAGCGCCTTTGCTACTGAGTACTTTAATTGTTAAGGAAACTGACCATTCCTAAAGGAAAAATTAAAAATATGGCTAAATACAGGGCTAACATGTACAGCACAGTAGTTTAATATTCTGCTAGGCGCTTCATCATAACCAAAAGAGTCCTTAGTCTTCAGTGATTTAATTATTAACTCAATCTCCCCCTTGTCTTTATCACAGAGGGGTATTTCAGACATCAATCTGGGAAAGGAATTTGGCAAGAAAGTTATATGATACCCTGTAAAAACTACATTTTTATTTAATTCACCAGCAATGCTCAGAAAATGATTGTTAAATCTGTACATATATCTGATTTATCAGTATCAGAAATATTTTTACTAAGAACTGACTTTATGTCGTCTACCTTGTGCTGCTGACCTGACACTTCCTTCACAACTGACCATATGGTTTTAATTTTATCCTATGAAATAGCTATTCTATTTGCATACCACATACTCTTTGCCTTCCTAATATTTTAAGCACCTTACAATACTGTTTGTAATAGGCTACTGCAGCTTAATTGTGAACATTTCTAACATTTTGATATAATTCCCGCTTTGTTCTACATGATATCCTTATCCCACTAGTCAGCCACCTAGGCTGTCTATTACTGATAGTACCCCATTTAGAACGTTCTAATGGAAAGGAATACTCAAAGAACATGAGAAATATGATAAGGAAAGCATTATATTTATGATATATGTTATTGGCATTATAAACATTCTGCCACTCTTGTTGCTTGACAAGGTTTAAAAACTCTCTATTGCTGTTGGATTAACTTTCCTACATAGTATGTAATTATATGTGACATTTGTTTGAGTACAAAAGCCTTTTAGTGTTAAAATTTGTGCATCGTCGCCTGAAAGGCCATTCACTCTTTTACTAACAATTATTTCGCTGCTATTAAATAATTTCACTGCTGTTAACTACATTGCCCATCTGCTCCATATGAACAACTATTTCCAAATATGGTAGAACTGGTGCTTATCTTTCTGGCACTTCATTAATTTTAATTGAATCTAAACCCACACTATTCACTTCATTATCTTTTATTTCAACCGCATTATTGTTGTTAAATAACTTCCCAACATAGTAATCAGAATGATCACTGATAAAATTATTTCTATTGCATTTCTTATCATTTTTATTCTGTTCCATCTACTGTATTTATTGTAGTCCCCCACAACTTTTCATTGCCTTTCCCCTGATAACTGTCTTGCTCAATGTACCCCTACCAGATCCTATTCCTCGCATATTCTTTAGCCCCACTGCAGACCTTAACTGAGTGACCAGTTAGTTTCCCAATAGTTTTGAATATTGGTACCTTGTAAGCCTTATTTTCTAGTCATTTTGCTTTCATCTTCTCTTCACTGTTGGAAATTATTTCTTCTTCCCCTGTAATTTCTGTTTCCTCTCTACTGTCTGTTCCCTCAGTCCCTGTCCTGATTGCTATGCACATCATTACCATCTCTCCACCTATTTCCAGAACTTCCACTGAAATAGTTATTACTGCAGCTGCCTCTGTCTTGACTTCTACTATTTTTTCTATGTCTTACAAGCTTTGGTCTATATCACAGAGCACTGTCCATATTTTCAGTAAACTTAAGAAATCTTACACAGAATCAGTAGAATTGTGGACAAATTCCCATTGCAATGATTCTGGAAGTCTCCTCTTTGAAGTATAAATTTCTGTAAACACCCCCCATTAGTCTCTCCTAATGTATTAACGTATTTAATTCCCTGACACAAATTTCTTTTAGACTCTCTTTCTCTCTCTTATAACTTGGCCCATTTAGAAAATAGTTTTTCAGTGTTAGTTACTTAGCTTGCCACAGCTGTTCAAGGAATCATTTCAAAAGTTTGGCAATTAACAAGCTGTTCAGCATGCTAATTACCCCTTGTTTGAGCTTCCCCTTCTAACTACCTCTTTACACATTTAATTTTAGCACTCTCACGCATGCCAGCAAGTAAATTATCTATAAATGCTGCCAGGAAATACACTGCTTGATATTTATTTTCTTGATTGAATGGATTAGTACTGAAGCCATGGATACCCTATCATTGAACTTCCTGCCCAGCTACTACACTACTATTGTTTCCTTAAAATATTCTTCTTCCCATCAGTGATATGTATTTCCAATTTTTACTTTACACTAGTATTCCTAATGCCTTTATGACATTCAGATACACTTTAAGACAAAAAAAATAAAAAAAAGAAACGATGCACCACAAAGGAATATTTTATGACATTGAGATACACTTTAGGACAAAAAAAGAAACGATGCACCACAAAGGAATATTTTTAATGGGACTGAATAGTTAGATGTGATATACGTGTACAGACAAACAAATGGTTACATTTTCAGCAAAATTGGATGATTTATTCAAGAGAAAGAGCTTAACAAATTGAGCAATTAAATAATGTATTGATCTGCCTCTGGCCCTTATGTAAGCAGGCACTCAGCTTGCCACAGCTCACCATGTGTGAGCTGGCATTATCTTACTGAAATATAAGCCCATGATGGTTTGCCATAAAGGGCAGCAAAATGGTGTGTAGAATATCGTTAACGCACTGCTGTGCTGTGAGGATACTGCAGATGACAACCAAACGTGTCCTGATGGGAAAAGAAATGGAGCCTCAGATCATTATTCCTGGTTGTTGGGCTGTATGGTGGGTGATAGTCAGCTTGGTATCCCACCGCTGTCCAGGGCATTTCCAAACACATCTTCACTGCTGATCAGGGCTCAGTTCGAAGCAGACCTCATCACTGAAGACAATTCAATTTCAGTCAATGAGATTCCAAGCTGAAGACCTGTTCTCTCGATTGACAAGGTGTTCTGTGTGCATCTGTTGAAAAGTCTTTGCTCTACTTCACTAGAGAACTGCAGACTTGTGATTTTTACTACTAATTTCATTGTAAAATTGTACTGTTAATTTTGTAACATAGTTAATATTTTATTTTCAATGAAGTCGCCTTCCTCATTGCAATTTGTTGCTTTATCTGTGCCTCATGTGACTAGATAGTGTGTGTGACAAATACGCTGACTATGTGTAGTGACAATTGTTCCTCACTTAGTTGCATGTAACTGTGAGCCAGCTGGTGTACTGCCAGTTTGGTGGCATGGATTGTACAGGCATAACTTGTCCATGAAAAAATTGTCTTTTTTTTAGTTTCTGGGTGGCCTGCAGACCTGTTGTTAAATGATTCGACTGCATTGTACAATTGTGTTATATATATTCAGTAAAATAGTTAGTACTATATTTTTGATAATACCCCTATGTTTCTCCATTTTGTTTTAACTGTAGCTCATGAATAAAAGCTAATTATGTCCAATGACAATTGTTGATCTTTTTGCATACGTTTGTGAACCAGTTTGCTAGCTTCTCTGCGCGATAGCAATGGTGATACTATCGAAGACAGTGCTGCCAAATCAGAGTTACTAAACATAGCCTTTCGAAATGCCTTCACAAAAGAAGACGAAGTAAATATTCCAGGATTAGAATTGAGAACAGTTGGTAACATGAGTAACGTAGAAGTAAATATCCTCGGAGTAGTGAAGCAGCTTAAATCACTTAATAAAAGCAAGTCTTCTTGTGCAGAATGTGTACCAATTAGGGTCCTTTCGGAGCATGCTGATGCATTAGCTCCATACTTAACAATCATATACAACCGTTTCGCTCGACGGAAGATCCGTACCAAAAGACTGAAAAGTTGCACATTTCACATCAATATTCAAGAAAGATAGAAGGAGTAATCCACTAAATTACAGGCCTAATCGTTAACGTCGATATGCAGCAGGATTTCGGAACATATATTATGTTCAGACATTATGAATTACCTCGAAGAAAACTGTCTATTGACACACAGTCCACATGGGTTTAGAAAACATAATTCCTGTGAAACACAACTAGCTCTTTATTCACATGAAGTGTTGAGTGCTATTGACAAGGGATTTCAGATCGATTCCGTATTTCTGGATTTCTGGAAGGCTTTTGACATTGTACCACTCAAGCAGCTTGTAGTGAATCGTCTCAGTTATGTGACTGGATTTGTGATTTCCTGTCAGAGAGGTCACAGTTCGCTGTAATTGACGAAAAGTCATCGAGTAAAACAGAAGTGATTTCTGGCGTTCTCCAAGGTAGTGTTATGGGTCCTTTGCTGTTCCTTATCTATATAAATGATTTGGGAGACAATCTCAGCAGCTGTCTTAGATTGTTTGCAGTTGATGCTGTCGTTTATCGACTAATAAAGTCATCAGAAGATCAAAACAAATTGCAAAACTATTTAGAAAAGATATTTGAATGGTGCGAAAATTGGCAGTTGACCCTAAATAACGAAAAGTGTGATGTCATCCAGTAGTGCGAGGAAGTTGCAGCGGCTGTTACCTCTGCCATAGTGACCTCATATCAGGACAACTGCACAGTCACCGAGAAGTGCACAAATAGGAGTGTGCCTTGGTGGAATAATAACTTAGAAATGCAAAGAAAACAGGTGTAGAAACTGTTTAATATTGCGAGACGTAAAGACAAGCAAAGAATGCATCCTGGAAGGCATTCTGTGAGGAAGTGGAGAGCATGGCGGCACAAACCCGACTTCACAATATTCTCACTAGAGTACCAACTAATCCAGGAGGCACGTTGAGGAAGGAGGATGGGGACTATACAAAGACAGCACACGAGACGCTGGAACTGCTCCTCAAAACTCGCTTTCCTCAATATGCTCTGCCAGAAAACACAGTCCAGAATGTGATCCTGGAGAGACAATGGTTCTCAGGCACTTGAAGAGAGGACTGGGAGTCGTTCAACGAGTATGTAACTTTAATAAAATCCAATTGGTGGTGGGAACATTCCAACTGTTCAAGTCACCTGGCATAGATGAAATTTTTCCAGCTCTCCTGCAACAGGCAGGAGAGAAACTCATAAGAGTCCTCTTCAGGCTATTCAGGGTTAGCCTAGCAGTAGGAATCATTCCCAATGCTTGGAGGGCAGTGAAGGTTGTCTTGGTTCCATAGCCAGGGAGAATTTATCAAACCAAGGATAAGGATATGAGACCAATCAGTCTGTCCTCCTTCGTTCTCAAAACATTGGAAAAACTGATTAATGTATATGTTGGGGAGAGGAGGCTAAGTAGGGCCCCCCTACATTCAAACCAACACACATATCAACCAGGTAAATCATGTGAGTCAGCTCTCCATCGACTCATTGGGAAGGTGGAGAAATCACTTCACTTCCTAGAAATAACCCTCTGGATCTTCCTGGACATCGAAGGGCCTTCAGTAACATGACCTTCGATCCCATGGTAAGGGCAGCAGAGGTGCATGACTTGGGAACCACTATATGCAGGTGAACCAGGGACATGCTTAGTGGAAGGAAAGTAGAGGCTACCATGATGAATGAAAAGATGGTAATTAACACCATTAGAGGCTGCCCAGAAGGTATAGTTTTGTCCCCTCTGTTGTGGAATCTAGTGGTGAACGAACTCATTGAGGAATTAAATTCCAGACAATGCTTCTGCCAAGGATATGAGAATGACCTTGTCATAGTAATACTGGGCAAATTTACTAACACAGTTAGAAAAATGGCTCAAAGAATTTTGGACATTGTTCAAAATTGGTGCATCAAACAGGATCTGACGGTTAATCCTACGAAAACTGTTGTGGTGCCATTTATGAATAGATGTATTCAACACTCAAGCTGGAATCTAAAGCTCTTTGATGAAACTCTACCTTTGAAGGGGATAGTGAAATATCTAGGGGTAACCTCAGATGAGAAACTAACATGGACCCCTCACATTAAGAGTATCTGCTCCAAGGCAAAAAGTACTCTAGTGGGTATTAGAAGGGCTTGTGGCAAAAACTGGGACTAATCCCCAGTGGTATGCACTGGATATACACCACAGTGGTCAGACCTAGGATTTCCTATGGGGCCGTAGTGTGGTGGAAGGGGGTAGAACAGCGGGTTGCAGCTATGGAGCGTTCCAAGGTGCAGAAATTGACCTGCTTAGCCATAACAGGCGGAATTAGCAGCACACCAACCACTGGAATGGAAGCCATGCTGGACATGCCTCCACTATACATTTCGGTCAAGATGGAGACAGCGGCTGGGGCACACAGACTTAAAATTGACAAAAACTGGGTCTTATTCGGATATCCAGAACCACACACATAATGAGTGAGGTAAATATAGGAATGGCTAGGGAAATGCCTGCCGACTATATAATAACTCCCAACTGCTTCAAGAAGCCTTACAATATAATAATTGGAAGCAGGGAGCAGTGGGAAAAAACAATTCGACACCATACGGGGGACATTGTTTGGTTCATTGATGGGTCGAAAATAGACCAAGACGTTGGGGCAGGGGTGTACGGCATTCAACCAAGCCTGGAGAGCATCATCTCTCTTGAAAAACTGGCCTTTGTATTCCAAGCTGAAATTACTGCAATCAGGGCATGTGTGGAGGAGAATATGCATAGGTGCTACAAGGTCCGTAGCATTTACATCTATTCAGACAGCCAGGAAGCCCTGAAATCATTGGCAGCTCCTGCAACAAGATCTAAGATTGTTGCAGAATGCCACAGGGCTCTGGTGGAGCTACGGGGAAGCCATAGGGTAAACCTAGTGTGGGTCCCTGGTCAGTCAGGGATCTGTGGCGATGAACAAGCCGACAGATTGGCTAGGATGGGGGCAACAACTCCATTTATTGGAACAGAACCTGTCCTGACAATCACCAAGGCTATGATCAAATTAGAACTACGTAACTGGCTTAGGACACAGCATGTAGGATATTGGTCCAAGGTCCTTAACAAAAACATGGTAAGCTAATGATGCACAAGCCATGTTTTAAAAGAAGCTCTGTAATCCTGGGATTGAATAGGAAAGAGATCAAACTCATGACTGGACTGATGATAGGCCATGGGAATCTCAAAAAACACCTACACAGAATTTGTATAACGGAAGAGGACCCTAAATGTAGCCCCTGTGATGAAGGTGAAGAAACTGCATCACACCTAATCTTCGAATACACGGCACTGGAGAGTAACATACACAGAATCTTTGGGACAACTAGACCTGAAGAAACTGTGTCTAACAAAAAACTAGTAGAGGGACTCCTTGCACTATTTGAGGGCATTGGTTGGCTTTAGTAGATATAAAGGGAGCGATACCGAACAATAAACTTAGTTTCGATGTGGGCAGTGGTGGGTTAGACCTCAGCTGTTTTAGCTTCCCTGTTAAAATCAAAGCAAATCAAAAAAATCAAATCATCCACGTGAGTGCTAAAAGGAATTCGTTAAACTTCGGTTACATGGTAAATCAGTCTAATCTAAAAGAACTAAATACCTAGGTATTTCAATTACAAAAATCTTAAATTGGAAGGAACACAGAAAATGTTGTGGGGAAGGTTAACCAAAGACAACATTTTATTGGCAGGACACTTAGAAAATATGAGACATCTACTAAGGAGACTGCCTACACTACGCTTGTCCATCCTCATTTAGAATACTGCTGATGGAGTATATTGAGAAAGTTCGAAGAAGGGCAGCGCATTTTGTATTATTGCGAAATATGGGAGAGAGTGTCACAGAAATGATACAGGTTGGTTGGTTTGGGGGAAGAGACCAAACAGCGAGGTCTTCGGTCTCATCGGATTAGGGAAGGACGGAGAAGGAAGTCGGCCGTGCCCTTTCAAAGGAACCATCCCGGCATTTGCCTGGAGTGATTTAGGGAACTCATGGAAAACCTAAATCAGGATGGCCGGACGCGGGATTGAACCGTCGTCCTCGCGAATGCGAGTCCAGTGTGCTAGCCACTGCACCACCTCGCTCGGTGAAATGATACAGGATTTGGGCTTGACATCATTAAAAGAAAGGCGTTTTTCATTGCGACAGAATCTTCTCACGAAATTGTAGTCACCAACTTTCGCCTCCGAATGCGAAAATATTTTGTTGACATCGACCTACATAGGAGGAAACGATCACCACGATAAAATAAGGGAAATCAGAGCTTGTACAGAAAGATATAGGTGTTCGTTCTTTCCGCGCGCTATATGAGATTGGAATAATAGAGAATTGTGAAGGTGGTTCGATGAACCCTCTGCCAGGCACTTAAATGTGATTTGCAGAGTATCCATGTAGATGTAGATGTAGATGATATCCATAGTAATCAAAATTTGAAAATTTTTTGATGAAGCTTGCATGGCTGATTAATGTGACTGTACCATCAAAATATGCAATGACACAAGTTGTGTAATATATTACATTTACTCAGGTATGGTATGGAAATGTCATATTTAGTTATAGTGATTTCTGATTCCTTATTTTATGTAATTTGGAAACATAGTCCATCAAGCTACCTCTGTATGCTTATTTTTAGATCAGAAGTTGATCATCATTGACCAAAATTAATAACCTGAGTAATAAACAATTGTGGTCCATGACAGAATTTGAAATGAAATAAAAAAACGTAGCACAGTAATGTTGGGTCCGATCTCAAAGGGAAGTGGTCTGGCTGTCATGATTTTACACATTTGGACACTTGGTGCATCGTGGGGTCTTTCTACAGTTCTGCCTTAGTGATGGTATCTCTTAGTTAAGTTGTTCCAGATAAGTTTGGAAATTGGCAGATGTGTTATACATGCTAGAAGGGAGCTGCTGAGGCTGGTAGAGGCTGAACAAGTTGTTCAAAATGAACACTTGTTTGGAGTCTGAATGCAAAGATATTGCCAGTACACCTCTCATAGATCGATTGTAGGGTAATATTCACCATCTTTTCACTTGGAAAAAATATGTTCAGACTGTGGAATCTGATAAGTGTACACCAGAACTTGGTATTAACTACATTTTAATCTTCACGCCGTATGAGGGAGCCATTTGGTTTGTGTTCCACTACTAAAGGGGATGTCCAAAATAAATTTTGAAATTGCCCGCTGCGGTGGCCGTGCGGTTCTGGCGCTGCAGTCCGGAACCGCGGGACTGCTACGGTCGCAGGTTCGAATCCTGCCTCAGGCATGGGTGTGTGTGATGTACTTAGGTTAGTTAGGTTTAAGTAGTTCTAAGTTCTAGGGGACTTATGGCCGAAGATGTTGAGTCCATAGTGCTCACAGCCATTTGAACCATTTTTTGAAATTAGGTTTTATAAATTTCAAAACTGTACAGAAAGAAAAGAAATTGTGATTTAGACTGTTACCACTTATTCTCATATAAGCTAGAAATCAATTAAGTTCCAGTACATTGTCAATGATAAATTTATTGATACATACTTTTAAAATTCAGAAAATTGCAAGTGTAACTGCTATAAAATGATGTACTTACCTGCTCCAATTGCAGTCTTGCAGGTCACATTGAAATACCTTCTTCTTGGTCCCAGGTTTTGTGTGAGCAGCTAGCAAATTATAATTAAACTGTAAGTAAATAAAAGTGTGACTGAGAAAGATGAATATAGGAAAATGGCAAACTTGAAAAAATTAAAAACTGAATATTGTAATAAGCTATTCTGCTCTATGACTATTTTTCGGTTTGTTATCAACATTGGTAGGCATGTGTTTGTAAAGTGATGAGGTAAAAGCAAAAATTTGTTTGAACTGAAAATATTTAAGTTTTCAACTGTAAGCTGTAATTAATTTTACATATATGATGGAAGGCAGACTGGAGAATGTAATAAATGGAAGATAAATACAACAAGAAATTTAATTTTCAGTACAGAATGAGAACCCGATTTCTTGGATTTGCTAGCTGCTTGTATATACTTGGAACAAAGAAGAAGAAATTTTAGTGTGCCCCACGAGAATATACATGAAACAGGTAAGTACACCATTTTATATCAATTTTCTGTAGAGCAGAAATATGTACTCTATTGCAGTACCTCTCATAACATATATGTGAATAAGGGCACTCCCATGCAGGTAAGATCTTCATGGCACATCCTCAGTTCAGGATTACAATACCATGACAACAGAGACATCTGCCGGTGCTTTCGGGCGTCCATTTCTGCTGAGTCTAGACGCCTGTGACAGATCAGTTGGTGTATAAACTTTGGTGATCATTGAGTGACTGCGTGTGAAGCGGGTTTTGAAAAGGCGGGCCATGGAACCCGATCGAGTACAGAAACTGGGGGTGGACAGTGATATGTTTATGAACTCAGACCCGGGCTTTGAAACAGTTTTTAGCGAACAGCTAGCCGTATCAGTCGTAGAAGAGACAAGCGAATATAAAATTTACTGTAATCTCAAAGTTGAAGTAAATAAAAACCAACCGCCACCGAAGGAAAAGGTGAGTAATTTATATTTAAAAAATGCTATTGTTTACTCATTTAGAGACTGTTTACATCCATGGAGTGTTTCAACAAACCCGGAAGCAAAGGTCATTAACTTTGTAAATCTGGTGACGAACTATACGAAAAAAATGCGTCAACATGTTGTGTGTAAACGCATAATCCTCCCGAAAATACAAAGGGTGGTCAGTTGTCAGTAGCATTTCTAATGATTGATGTAATTTATTTATTCATTCGTTCATGGATAATCGCACAATGATACAGAATTTGTCGTCTTAATGCCATGAAAAAAAAACATGTCAGTACATACATACACATAGAATATGTTTTATGGGTATAGGGGAGGTGGTCGGCTGTGGCCTTTCTAAAGGAATCAACACGGCATTTGCCTGAAATGATTAAGGGATACTTAAATCAGGATAGCCGGGGGCAGAGCAGACTTCATCTCGCCGAGCATGAGGCCCGCCGTAGAATCAAGTACACTGATTACAGAGTAAAACACAAAGTATTGGATTGCTAGCCGGTTTTATTTATTTGCCTGCAAGCACTTCCGTTCATTCAGTCTCTTTTGAGGTGGAAGACTGCTATATAGTTGACTGGCAAGTCAGTGTACAAGATAGTACCTATACTCTGTTCACCTTTACAGTGTTTGCTGAGAGATAGAGATCAGACCGGAAAAATGAACTAGGAATGTCTTTGTGAACCAATTACATGTACCTAATGTAAAAAAATGCAGTTCAGTAATTCATATTGTAGTATTCTGTTTTTCAGAAGGCAACGATATAGGCCTATGGTATTTTATTTAGTTTCTACGTTCTTATCTGCAGAAAAATTTTATTTTTGCCTTATTGTTTATTTTTGAGTTGCTTTATCGTTCACACTTGGTGATACATAGTATTTTTTAAATCAATTGTTGTATGCTGCTTGGAGATGAATTGAATTTATAGAAACTCCTTTGAATGTTCTGGAAGGCTGCTTTCTGAATCCAGGAAAGTGTGGATTATGGAAGTAGAGGAATGGACATAGATTTCATGTACTAGAGGTGTAACTACTAGTATAACTGTCTAAACTGTGTGTACGTAGTGATTTTATACTCCATTCTGATACTGGACTTCCGATCACTGCATAGTTATTGTGGCAGTGGTTCACATAAATTGCTTCATGTGTTTCTGCAATGCCCCAGTGACAAATAAAGATGAATGTAATGTAAAAATACTGTAACATTATTTTCGTACTAAGTGTTCAACAAATTTTCCTTTTCTAACAAAATCTCATGACATCTAGGTCCGTTTGCTTTAGCTGTACTTAAAAGATATTATTTTGGGGACAATATGCCAGTCTTTATTGTTGCCATATTGTTTGTCATTTGTCATGTTTCGTAAGTCACTGGACAAAGCCAACGACTCGTATCCAACATTCCCCTGAATTCCAACTCTTCTGCCTAATTTGATTGCTCCCTATTGTACAATATTCTTTGTTTATACACAGTTTCGTACTGTTCCTTCACATCTTTTTACACTGTCACTGCACACCCTACAGGCACTGTCTGGTGACTCCAGAACCATCAACCTGCTGCTAAGTCCCTTGCACTCACTTCACTCTGTCTGAAAAACCAGACTTGATCATAAATATGCTACTTCGTCCCGTGCACATCTCAATGCCCTCCCTTCACTCTGTCTGGAAAACTGTGTCGGCATCACACATGATGACTGAGATGTTGAGTTCCGGTGAATAACACAATATTATGCACAGTAGATCGTGCACACATTGTATTCTTGTAAAAAGCATTACACTGTGATCATGTAGTGTAACATGGTGTTGTAGTTATTTCCTTTCATTGTTAATTACCACTCTTCCCTTTCATTATTAATTATCACTCTAAGTACTTGATAATTGTGTAGTATGCATTACTTCCCATTTACATTGATCTCTATTATTATTATTCTGGATTTACAATGTGAGTACATTTTTCCAGCACCTATTCTAGATTACAGTAAGTCACTAATTATTGTTCTCCACTCTTCTCTATTTGTCCATAAATCTTCAGGAATGTTGTTCTTCCTTATTGCTGACTGAACTCCCTGTTTCCATGTATCAGGTGGTCGTCCCCTTTTTCTTCTTCCAATTGGTACCCAGTCGATTATGCATTTTGGTAGCCGTTCCTGTTCCATTCGTCTGATGTGTCCATGCCATTTAAGTTGTTTGTGCTCGATGAAATCAATAATTGAATTTTTACATTTCATCTTGTCTCTGATTACTTCATTTCTTATTCTTTCTCGTCTTGATATTCTTGCTGAACGTCTCCAGAAATCCATTTCTGTGGCTAATAATTTTGATTTCAGTTGCCATTTTGTTGTCCACACTTCTGAACCATATGTAATAATGCTCCTAACTATTGTTTTAAAAATCATTGATCTCTTTGGACACTTATTATACAACGTTGCACCCTGCTAGAAAAAGTTAAGCATTTTTTGTTTGTTTTTCCGTGGTAAATGTAAATACAGACTGCCCTTTTTCCACGATTATGTGTGGAACTGTTAGCGAAATACAAAGTAATTGTTTCCCTGGTATGCAGTACAGATAGGTAGATGAACTCACTTGATGCAATAAGGGTACCCAAATTTTTAAGTACAATGAACTCGGCTGTTTGTTATTCTTATTCTGGAACACCACATTATTGCAGTTATTCCAGCTCCATCAGTAAATTCGTCTGGCGGGCAATACACCATTACTCTTGATATTCATCAGAAAATTAATGTAGCATATCAAAAATTGAAATAGGTTAGAGGAAACAATCTAAGGAACCCAAGAGTGCCTTATAATGTTACACAGGGCACTTAAATAATTTTACTATCAGGCTTGGGAACCTGTGTAAAGAAACCCTTATCAGGGTTGGGATCCTGTGGTAAAGAAACCCAACCATGGCTGTTGTTGCTAAGCTGTCGGGCGTGGCCCCTATGGCAATGGGAATGCTGTTTTTCTCAGGTGAAATGAAACTAGCAGTGGTTAAACCACAATGGACCATAGCAACTCATTTATACACTTCTTTTCCATCAGTAAGCTGGTGTTGTTCATTAAACAGGCAACTAATAATTAACTAATAATTAGATGATTATGCAAATAAATTTTACGCATTGTGTGTGTGTGTGTGTGTGTGTGTGTGTGTGTGTGTGAGAGAGAGAGAGAGAGAGAGAGAGAGAGAGAGAGAGAGAGAGAGAGAGGGGGGGGATTGTTTCTATTTTTATTCTTTTGCTATTCGGACTTAAGCTAGGTCCTATTCATCAGGACTTCTTATTTCACTTATCCCAGACATTAATAAACATGTATAAGGCAAAATAAAAGATTTCAGGTATAATTTGAGTGCCAGAAAAATGTGTTCAAACTTCCAGTGTGCCTCTTCGATGATGCTGCTTTTTAGGGCCTTATATGCCTGCATTGCAAAACCAAATCCACTTTTCTAGATAGTTTAGAATATGCTCTTTCTAATGACCATAGTTTAGAAGAGTTTGGAGAAAACACTTTTTTGAAAAATTTGACTAAAAATACCCATTTTTAGCACTTTTTGAAAAATCGTCAACTTTACCCTAGATTTGTGAAATAGTGGAAAGCAATAGGAGAATGAAATTTTATATTCTAAGACCTTGTGTTGGTGAGTTAATGGTGTGCAAAGTTTCATGTACATCTCACAATTACTTTTGGAGATATAAAAAACTAGATTTAGCATTTTTTTTAAACAGCTATTTTTTTTCGCCCAACTTTGCTTCAAATTAGCTATATGAAAATTGCTCAGAAATCCTTTTCTTAATATTTTACTTTAAAGAGCTCTAAAAGTTGTATAAGATGGCCAAGTTTTGTTTCTTTCATGCAAATACTTTGAGATATCTCATCTCAAAGTTGCTGAAAATTCAAGGATGCACTATTGGAAGCTGTGCTATGGCTTCAAACAAGTGACTATATCTCTGCAAGTGTTGAATTACTGAAACTGAAGCTTTACCAGTGTTCATTGAGAACATGTATGAATGTTCATACAAAATGTCATCAAAATCCATGATGGTCATGTGGGAACATTTCTCGATATTAGACCACTTGGCATGGAATAGCCCTTATCTTCGAAAATAGATTAAGGAAAGACAAACCTACATTTCTAGCATTTGTAGACTTATAGAAAGCTTTTGACAATGTTGACTGGAATACTCTTTCAAATTCTGAGGGTGGCAGGGGTAAAATACAGGGTGCGAAAGGCTATTTACAATTTATACAGAAACCATATGGCAGTTACAAGAGTCGAGGGCTATGAAAGGGAAGCAGTGGTTGGGAAGGGAGTGAGACAGGGTTGTAGCCTCTCCCCGATGTTATTCAATCTGTATATTGAGCAAGCAGTAAAGGAAACAAAAGAAAAATTTGGAGTAGGAATTAAAATCCATGGAGAAGAAATAAAAACTTTGAGGTTCACCGACGACATTTTAATTCTGTCACAGACAGCAAAGGACCTGGAAGAGCAGTTGAACGGAATGGACAGTGTCTTGAAAGGAGGGTATAAGATGAACATCAACAAAAGCAAAACGAGGATAATGGAATGTAGTCGAATTAAGTCGGGTGATGCTGAGGGTATTAGATTAGGAAATGAGACACTTAAAGTAGTAAAGGAGTTTTGCTACTTGGGGAGCAAAATAACTGATGATGGTTGAAATAGAGAGGATACAGGGAAAGTGTTTCTGAAGAAGAAAAATCTGTTAACATCGAGTATAGGTTTAAGCGTCAGGAAGTCGTTTCTGAAAGTATTTGTAAGGAGGGTAGCCATGTATGGAACTGAAACGTGGACGATAAATAGTTTGGACAAGAAGACAATAGATGCTTTCGAAATGTGGTGCTACCAAAGAATGCTGAAGATTAGATGGGTAGATCACATAACTAATGAGGAGGTATTGAATAGAATTGGAGAGAAAAGAAATTTGTTGCACAATCTGTCTAGAAGAAGGGATCGGCTGGTAGGGCATATTCTGAGACATCAAGGGATCACCAATTTAGCATTGGAGGGCAGTGTGGAGGGTAAAAATCGTAGAGGGAGACCAAGAGATGAATACACGAATCAGATTCAGAAGGATGTAGGCTGCAGTAGGTACTGGGAGATGAAGCAGCTTGCACAAGATTGAGTAGCATGGAGAGCTGCATCAAACCAGTCTCTGGATTGAAGACCACAACAACAACAGTAAAGATAAGATTTTTGACAGTGTTTTGATGTCAGCCATAGGATATGGTTGTACAATTAGTGGCCACAAGGCCCTTGAGGTGAAATGTTGTTGTGGTGATGTAATGCCAGGGTGGTGAGGCCACTGAACGGATTGATGGACGAAAAGTGCCAGAAGCGACAGTGCAGGGGGTGTGGAGAGGTGGTGGCCAGTGGCCAGCTCTCATGTGCTATGAGAGACAGTGCTACAACACTCCATCGAGGTGGCACATCAGTTGGTGTCCGGGGGAGCAGAATCCTTTAAAGGGAGGAATGATAATGATTAGGTCACATACTCCGATGAGCGTAGGGGACGATGCAGGAGACCCGCACCGTCATACTAGGCAAGGTCCTAATGGAGGTGGTTTGCCATTGTTAGAGGGAGGAAGGGTTATTTTTAAAAAAGGTACATGGATCCTTAGTAAAATAGATTTGCCTTACATCTAACAAATGGTCCTTGTACAGGAATTCATAAGACTTAACAAATTCAATAAGACATTAAGTTTGAAGTGTAAATAAAACTGCTTCTAGCCTTTGTGACTGGCTTATGAACTATTGAAAAGGTAAACTAATTGACTGCCCCTCTAGACAGTTCTAGCTGTGTCCTTATCCCATCTACAGATTACATGACCCTCTGGTGTGTTTTCATTTGAACATCAAGTACTAATGATCGTATTATACACTGAAGCACAACAGAAAATGGTATAGGCTTGTGCATTCAAACAGAGAGGTATGTAAACTGGCAGAATATGACGCTGCGGTCAGCAGCGTCTATATGAAGCAACAAGTGTCTGGTGTGGTTGTTAGGTTGGTTACTGCTGGTACAATGGCGGGCTATCAAGATTTAAATGAGTTTGAGCATGGTGTTATAGTCAACGCAAGACCGATGGGACACATTTCCGAGGTAGGGATGAAGTGGAGATTTTCCCGTATGACCATTTTATGTGTGTACCATGAATATCAGAAATCCGGTAAAACATCAAATCTCTGACATAGCTGTGGCAGAAAAATATCCTGCAAGAATGGGACCAACAACGACTAAAGAGACCCATTCAACATGACAGATGTGCAACCCTTCTGCAAATTGCTGCAGATTTCAATGGTGGGCCATCAACAAGTGTCAGCTTGTGAACCATTCAACGAAACATCATTGCTGTGGGCTTTTGGAATGGAAGGCCCACTGGAGTACCTTTGACGACTGTACGACACAAAGCTTTACACCTCGCTTGGGCCCATCAGCACCGACATAGGACTGTTGATGACTGGAATCATGTTGCTTGGTCGGACAAGTCTCGTTTCAAATTGTATCAATCAGATGGACGTGTACGGGTATGGAGACAACCTCATGAATCCATGGATCCTGCATGTCAGCAGGGGCAGTTCAAGCTGGTGTAGGCTCTGTAATGGTGTTGAGTGTGTGCAGCTGGAGTGGTATGGGATCCTTGATATGTCTAGGTATGACTCTGACAGATGACACATATATAGCTTCTTGTCAATCACTTGCAGCCTTTCATGTCCATTGTGCATTCCGAGGGACTTGGGGATTTCCAGCAGAACAATGCAATATCCCGCACATCCAGAATTGCTACAGAGTGGCTTCAGGAACACTCTTCTGAGTTGAAACACATTCGCTGACCACCAGACTCCCCAGATGTGAAGATTATTGAGCTTATCTGGGATGCCTTGCAACATGCTGTTCATAAGAGATCTCCACCCCCTCATACTCTTACGGATTTATGGATAGCCCTGCGGGATTCATAGTGTCAGTTTCTTCCATCACTGCTTCAGACATTAGTAGAATCCATGCCACATCAAGTTGTGGCATTTCTGCATGCTCGCAGGGGCCCTACATGATATTAGGCAGGCATACCATTTTCTTTGGCTCTTCAGTGTAGCATTGACTGATACTATATAGCTTTAAGGGAGAGCCACCAGACTCAATGTTCAAACTATCCCTTTAAACCATAATACACTACTTGCATTCAAATTACAGTTCACTCTTCCATGTTGTTGTCATGAGGGGTGGGGGGGGGGGGGGTGGGGGGGAACTTTCTTCATTTCCGTATTATGTGCTCGAGTGTGATAGTCACCTGATGATTGCTGTTTGGAGACAACAGGATTTGGTGATTGTAATCATTTACAATATACATTTTTTATATAAGATCCAGGCATTCAGTACTAGGATGGCCAGAGTTAGAGGAACAGATTAGTATTTGGTTTGATCACATTATATTATCTCGTGTGCCAATTGTAAATGCGCATAGCAAACAGTAATGTGTCCTTGCTCATGGGCTACAAGTCTATTGATCACTGTAGGAGATGGCTATCTCCAATGGTTAGGCAGCACAGGCTGTCTGTCTGGTTGTGCCAGTACAAGAAATAACTCTGGCAGAAAAGATTTTTACACTTGTATTGTGTGTATGTGTTTAAGTGAGCTGATAGTCTAACAGAAGACACAATCAAATCACAATGGGAAATGTTAAATGAAAGTCCACTGCCATTTAAAGTAACCTGGTAGTTTTAAGACGTAAAGGCATGATCATAACAGAGGAGCACAACAGTTGGACCTGGCACAGTGTACAGAAGACTGTTACCAACAGACACAAGCAGTTGATCGTGCACCTCTACAACCATGTCAGAGCAGAGGAACAGGGGTGTGTCTTGATTTCTGTAAGGAAAATTGTGGTTTTACATTCAGATACATGAGTGTGTAATGACAAAGGAGAACACACTTGATAATTGACATTTAAGCAGTGCTAGAGTTCAGTGAGTGGCATAACAGAGTGGGTTTGGCTATTCATACTAATAATCAAGATTTCAGTTTTCAGGCAGATGATACGTTTCCCTGCAGCTGTCCGTGCTACAGGAAAAGTATGGTGGTGATAACACTCTACAACTAGCTCAGTGACAGGTAAAAAGATCTGTGTATTCAAGGTATCAGAGTGTTGAGACAGGTGTACTCTAGCAGCAGTATAGTAGTGAGATAAAGTTGATTCCTGAATGTGATAGATAATTTGTGCGTAGGTGCTACCAAGTAGGTTGAAAAATTAGTTATGATACACGGAAAGGATTTGGCAGGTAGTGGGTTAGGACTGAGTCTTTGTTGCATTCCAAGCTGGATAATGGTTAATTGGGTGCTAATATGTAACTAAATGGCATTGGTATTATTCAACAAATGGTGCAGTGTTTTTGTCACTGCCAAGGCAGCTGTTAAGTTTAGCTCCTCGTGAATGGTTGCTAAATTATGCTGAATAAAATTTCTAACCTGTTCATATTGCTGTTCTAACTCAGTAGCTACACTGCAGATCTGCCTAGTGGTAGCTAAAAGATCATCCTCAATGTGAGTCAGCTGTACACGTTGGCCTGCATAGTTTTGAAGAGCAAAGGACATAGCACAATGGATGGCCTTATTCCAGCTATCAGCATCAGACTGATCTAGACTATCAAATATTGCTTTTCTTACTACTACAGTGGCATTGAACCCTGGCTCGTTTAACATGATTGGTCTGTACAGCATCAGGACTGCTTCATAACTGCTCTTTCACATTAGTGATTACTTGTGTTAAATCCCATTGTGTATGAAAGGTTCGTCATTGTCCAGATTGTATTTATCTTAAATCCCATACTGTATGCAAGATTTCTCTTTGTCCATACTGTATCAGCCAGGTTAAAAAGCTAACAGGCATTCTGTAACTTTAAAAGAAACCAGTTGGCATAAAAGAGAGGAGCTGGAGGGAGCTATGGTCATAGTGAACATGGCTATAACTCTCTAATGGTCAGCACTAGGGGATTAGCAATTGTAACAGGATACGTGGGGTCTGATTGGTTCTTGGGCCCAAATGGCAGACTGATGACCATAGATGTTAAGTCCCATAGTGCTCAGAGCCATTTTTGAACCCAAATGGCAGATCATTAGAATTTCTGCTATATCAGGGGTATGTAGAGCTTCCACACTTCAGCGAGACATCTGCACAAGTTCACAGAACACGTATTCAACGAGTGCTCATGGAGTTTTCAAGGAGGATGGGATCATTCACTGTGGAATGAGAACACTGGGGTTTTACAGGGGAAGCAGCTGTGACCAGCTGCGCAAGCTGGCAACATCCATGGCAATCTGGCGTGTTGTGCAACATGTCACATGTCTTGGTCTGCAATGAACTGGAAAGAGATCTTCACAATAGAGGGGTGAGGTATAGGATTAGGGAAGTAATCAAGTCTCGGTACAGTTTGAAAAAGTATTTGGTCTTACTAGATAGTGCAGATAACAAGAGATCAAGGTGGGGAAATGTGCTGGATAGATAACAGAGAAGCATAAAAATAGAGAGGATGAAAACTTGTACTGAAATTGATGAGTGTAAGTTTTTAAGGTGAAGGTGAAGCATGAACCTTCATGAATCAGTGAACTTGAGTTAATTACATGGGGTCACTTGCTTAAGTAATTTAGTACAGGAAAGTACAATCTATTGCAAGCATCTTTCAACCACAAGGTACAATGAAAGAAAGTCATATAAACCTGATCCAATATATTCATTGTAAATGTGGCTGGAGCAGATCAAGAAATGGCTAATCATCTGAGATTGGTGAGTGTTGTGGTGTATAATTGGAGCCACCCTACAGGGGTCTCATCTCTCTTGTGCATAAATGCTTGGACACCACAGGCCCCTATTCCTTTCATCACTGCTTCTCTTTTCGTGCTGCAAGTCTGTCCTTACACTTTCCTTTCTTCCTCTCTGCCTTTCCATTGGATGGTCTTCTTGGTGCCGATTGTGCTTGGATTTAGTTTGTGATTTTGGACACTCATTTTCTTCCCTTCTGGCATTCTACAGCTTCTTGACTATGTGGCCTCTATGGTTGGGTTTGACCTGCTATTTCTTTTCCAAATTATACAGAAGTGCAGATTTTTTTTTGCCAATGGTACTGTACCCAGAATCCATCACCATAGCCAGCCATTCCATTGGGGAGAGGGGTGGTGGTGGTAGTAGGGTGGGGGGGGGGGAGTGGGAGTGGGGAATACCCCCCACATGCCAAGGAGTGTGTGCCTGTTGTGGCTGGGGCATTGGAACTCTGGGCAACAGTTTGCTGGCCACATAACCATGCCTGGGTGGTGCCTGTGGGGAGAGCCCTTGGTCTTCTGCTGGTGGTTGCATAGTCCCAGCAGTCTCTTCTGAAGGTAAGACTTATTGCAACATGGAGAGATATAACTCCAAAATGTTTCCTTCCCTAACTACACCATGGGGGAAATGTAGAGGTTAGAGACTAGGGGAGAAATAGTACCTCCAATATGAAGTTTGTTGTATAACTGATCAGGCTTTCTTTTTGACTATGAAATCACTGTTCTATTTTTGAATACCTCTAGGACAGGTTTGAGGCAGTGGCAACGATTAGAAAAATTAAAAGTGGCTCCGTTCTGAATAAAACAGTCTACCATGCTCAGTTACAGGCACTGCTCGCTTGTGACAAACTGAGTGACATTCCTGTAACCCTTACTCCCCATAACAGCCTCATTATGGTACAGGGTATCATCTCCCACTGCAGTCTTCTTTCACAGACAGATCATGAGTTGCATGACAGGAGGTGCATTTTGTCTGTTGTGTCCAGTGGGGACCAAAGGATAACACGGTTCATACTGGAGCCTTCACCTTGGCCTTTGAAGGTGACTCGTAATGCGAAAAGGTCAGGATAATGGTGTATTGATGTGATGTGAAGCTGTATGTTCCCCATCCCTTGCGGGGCTGCAAGTGCACAAGATTTTGGCACATGTCCTCGCATTGTAATGCGAGGGATTGTGGGAGTCTGTTGCACACAAATGCTCCTTGTGCCCCTCCCCATTTGTATCAGCTGTGGGGTGTACCATTTTCCCTGCTCTCTGGACTGCTCCGTCTTCCACAGGTAAAAGAAAATCCAAGAATACAATACTCTTGACATACTCACATAAACAAGAGGACAAGAAGAAGAGCGGTAGCGTTCTTGCTTCCCACGCCCGGGTTCCCGGGTTCGATTCCCGGTGGGGCCAGGGATTTTATCTGCCTCGCGATGACTGGGTGTTGTGTGCTGTCCTTAGGTTAGTTAGGTTTAAGTAGTTCTAAGTTCTAGGGGACTGATGACCATAGATGTTAAGTCCCATAGTGCTCAGAGCCATTTGAACCATTTTTGACAAGAAGAAGAAATAAGATTGTCTATGCCCTACGTGTAAGACGATGACGTATGCTACAGTTATGACGACTTCATCCTCTCTAGTGACTGTACCATCACCCTCCATGTCTTCTACGTGAGCCCTCAGAGCTGTTAGACTATACCTACTTCCTTGATGGTTGGGGGCCCCTCCAAACGTTTACAACTACACCCCTTCTAAGGGCATCGATTCCCCACTTGCCAGGCACATCAGCCCCAGCCCCCAGCTGGAGAAGCAACTCCCTCCTCTGGTATTTCTTCCCAGGAAGGAGTCCCTTGGGATGCTCCCTTCAGTGGAATCTGGAGGACAAGTAGTAGCCATCCAAGGAGAAGGAGCTACTGGTGGCCACTGGCCACTGGGCTCTGCACATTCCACCTTTGTCTCCAACTAGGTGGCGACCCTGGTGGCCCCTGTACCCCTGGATCTCCCTCCTCCCCCCCTCTCCCCGATGGTTGAGAATCAATGTTTACTGATTGCTGTATGCTGTAGCCTTCCAACCAGTAGCAGTGGGTGGTCGTGAGGCATGACCTGCCTCCTTCATCCCTTCTTGCACCTACAGGGTACTGGTAGCATAAGCCTTCAGTGGAACTGCGATGGGTTTTTCCTCCACCTGCCTGAGCTGCGATTTTTTTCTATGCATTCCCACTGCCTCTGCCCTCTAAGAAACTTGGTTCGAGGGTCCCTACACTTGGGCGCTATTGGAGCTATTTTAAGAATCATGCTGACAATGAGTGTGTCACATGGTGTTTTCATGTCCACTGTCAAGTCACATTAATGTGACCACATGTCAAAATCATGAATAACCAGTGTGGACCTCTGTGAGACATGCAAGAAGAGAGTTAATGAGGTTTTGGAAGATGCTGACATGGATGTGGACCCATACTGACTCCAGAGTTGTGGCCAGCTGTGCTAGGTTTCTTGGTTGAAGGTTCATGACATGACCATCCTGATCGAGGTGGTCCCTAAGATTCTTGATTGGGTTTAATCTGGGGAGTTTGGTGGCCAGGAGAGAACGGTAAACTCATCCTGATGCCCTTCGAAACATGTGCATACACTACAAGCTGTGTGACATCAGGCATTCTCGTGCTGGTAGATGCCATCATGTCAAGAAAAAACAAACTGCATTTAGGGGCAGACATAGTCCCCAAGCAGAGGCATACTTGCGTTGATCCATAATGCTTCCAGAATAATGAATTCACACAGGGAATTCTATGAAAACATTCCTCAGACCATAAAGTTCCCTCCTCTGGCCCAGACTATTCCAACGATACTGGCAGGGCGTTTGCATTCAGTCCAGTGGTTCATAAAATGTGATTCATCTGTAAAGGCCACCTGTTGGCACACAGTGAATGTCCAGTTGCGGTATTGGCATGCAAATTCCAGTCTTCATTGTCTGTGAACAGCAGTCAACATGGGTACATGAGGCAGACGCTTGCTGCAATGGCCATTATGTAGTAACATTTGCTGAACGGTCATTGAGGAGACACTATTAGTAGCCCCTTAGTTCATCTGGATGGACAGTTGTTAAACAGTTGCACATGTATTTGTCTGTCCACATCTATGCAGCTGTTGTCCACCCCTGTCATGGCCCATGGTGCACAACAGTTGCCTCAGCACTAGTTTTGGATAGTGTCATTTTGCCATGCATGGTACACTTTAACCATGGTGGCATGCAAACAGTTTACAAACTTAGCCACATCAGAGATGCTTCCACCCTTGGCCTGAAAGCTAATGATTATGCCCTTTCTCCCCTGGCATGCTTTATGTACCCTCCACTGTTAGTGCTGCCAACTACCATGTGAGAATGATTATTGCATGTTGATGTCATACATTCATGGTGGTCACATTAGTGTGAGTGGACCATGCATGGTCTGAACTTTGTCTACAGCAAACGTGCCACTTCATAACAGACAGGATTCATCATTCTTACTGGGGGCAGGAGTGGGTGCCAGGGCCTGAGCAGGCTGTCAGGATTTAGTGGGCATCTGAGTGAGTGGTTGAAATAAGGCATGGTTGCAAATAGAAAACTGACTGACTTGTCAGCGTTGTTGCCAGCCAGAAGCGATACATCACAGCCTGGGGAGGCCATCCACAAACAATATGGTCGTAGTGTCCTAGAGGATCAGGAGGGTGCATCTGATCGGGACGAGGGCTGGCTGCCAAGAGAGGATGAGAGATCTGCTGGACAGCACTTTCCAGTCTGCTCCACGGCCCTCATGTGACCTTTTCTAACCCTCTGATTGGTGGGCTAACACCACAAATGCTATTTCTAAAGTGTCACGTCATAAGCAGTGCCACTCGTAAGAATGGTGTTCACCAAGCAGCATGTGAACAGGGCATGGGTTGGCATTGGCATTCGGTGCCTGGTCAGCTGAGGTCAAGCCACAGCTCACAAGAAAACTTAGTTACATCAAATAACGAATAAAGAATCTGCTTTAAAATATTGATGTCCTATACACTCTGCCAGTCCACCTGTACATATGCTAATGTACTCACCCACTTTATACACTGATCAGCCACAACATTATGAGCACCTCCCTAATAGCTGATAATGTCCATCTTTGGTGATGTGTCATGGCATGGAAGTAGTGGTGCCTTGATAGGTCACTAGAGGTAGTTGACATACTCCTGGCCTTGTGACTTGGTGCAGTATATTGCTGAAAAATGCCACTGACATCAGGAAACATGATCGTCATGAAGGGGCATACGTGGTTTGCAATTGGTGTATGATACTCCTTGGTCCTCATGGTACTTTGCATGAGCTCCACTGGACCCATGGATACCTGTGTAAATGTTCCCCGGATCATGTTGGAGCTGCCACCAATTTGTCTCCATCTCACAGTACAGGTGTCAAGGAGCTGTTCCCCTGGAAGATAAGAGATTTGTGCCCTCTTATCGGCATGATAAAGAAGGTATTGGTATTGATCAGACCATGCAACACGCTACCAATGTGTCTTCGTCCATGTCTGTGGTCATGTGCTCATTTCAGTCATAGTCGCCAATGTTGTAGTGTTAACATTGGCATATGCATGGGACATTTGCTGCGAAGGCCCAGTGTTACCAGTGTCCGGTGCACGGTGTGTTCAGACACGATTCTACTCTGCCCATCATTAAAGTTTGATGTTAGTTCTGCCACAGTTCACCACCTGTCCTCTTTTACCAGTCTGCCCAGTCTGTGACATCCGACACTGTAATGATGGGTGGTCACCCAACCCCATGACACCTGGACGTGGTTCCATGTCAGTTTCACTATGTTTTGAAGACACCACAGCACTCCTATTACACCCAGCAAGTTGTGCAGTTTCCAAAATGCTCATGCTGAGCCTCCAGGATGTCACAAGCTGCCCTCAGTAGACTCAGATTGATCGCGTGCCTTCGCAATTCTACACACAGACAGCATGGTCATTGATACTACATGCTGCATGCGTGTGTCTGAGTAGCAGTCATTCCTCGCCAGGTGACGCTGCTATCGCCTGGATGGGTTTATACAGATGGTTGGTGGTCATAATGTTATGCCTGATCTGTGTATATTAACAACTGTGGCACCCCCCCCCCCCCCCCCCCCCCCCAGGGGGTCCACAACTCTTTTGTGGATACGTGCGTAGCGAGCATGGGACCCCGAGCTAATGTGGCCCTCCTTCCTTTCCGGGCTGCATACCTTCCTTTTCCACATCCTTCCCTCTCCCCCATCTTCGCCCCTCCTCCCCTCACCTCCGGCTCTTTCCTTCCCTTTCTCCCCCTCTGGGAGTATGGTTTGTGCCTACGTCCGGAGACGGACGCTCATGAATGTACCGCATTCTTCACCTTCTCTGCTTGTATGTCTTCATCCTTACTTTGTCCTTCTCTTTTCCTTACCTCTTCTCTTTACCCTTTTCTCCGCTGCGGCGTTTGAGACCTCTCCTCTTTCCTTTCTCTTTCTTTGTTTTTCCCTTTCTCTTTCTTCCTCCCTGTGTGTGTCTGAAGGCCGACCCACGCATTTTTGTGCGTAGCTGGTGACGGGGTAATGCGTAATTCCCCACCCCGGGTAGACAGGTAGGACACGTACGTTCCCCCTGGTAACGGCCAGGCCCAGGGAGGGGTGATTACCTGAGCTGATACCTTCTGAAAGTGCCGATTGGTCCCTCCATCTGTTTGTCGGGAGGTGTGACCTGAGGTGTGAACAATCACCTAAGGCGGGAGTGCCCTCAGAGAGGGCCCCCACAAGGGAGGAGCGCGCCATCGGAGACGCCGGTAATCATGGGGGATTCTTCCGCAATGGTTTCCTCACCTTCCACTATGTCTGCTCACAAGCGTAAGTTCACTGAGTCTCTGCCACAGACAGTTCTTCCATCGTTGCCACAGTTCCTTGTTTCTCGGTCTGACGAAGGTCAGGACTTCTCCACGGTCAACCCTTTCATTATTCAGAAAGGTGTCGACGCAATTGCAGGTCCTGCAAAGTCTTGTTCCAGATAACGGAATGGCACCTTGTTGTTAGAGACAGTCAGTGCCCTCCAGGCACAAAAATTGCTGCGTACTTCACTGCTCCACACCTTCCCTGTCCGGGTTGAAGCACACCGCACTTTAAATTCCTCGCGTGGAGTCGTTTATACACACTCCGTCGATGGATTGTCTGACGAAGAAATTCAGCACTACCTGTCTGACCAGGGCGTAACGGCTGTTCATAGAGTTATGAAAAGGGTTGACATGAACATCATTCCAACCTGCACTGTCTTCTTGACATTTGACAAAGTTCAACTCCCATCGAAAATCAAAGCAGGCTATGAGATAATTTCCGTTCGCCCTTACGTCCCAAACCCTATGCATTGCTATCGGTGTCAGCAGTTCAATCACACCAGCCAGTCCTGTTCCAATCCGGCCAAATGTGTTACGTGTGGCAAGGATGCCCATGAGGGTGCTTGTCCACCTCCATCCCCTCGCTGCATCAACTGTATGGGTGACCACGCTGCTTCCTCTCGAGATTGCCCCATTTTTAAGGACGAAAAGCTCATCCGGGAAATCAGAGTGAAGGAAAAGGTGTCGACCTTTGCTGCTCGAAAATTATTCGCCAGTCGACAGCCCACCGTGCCTCAGACAGGAAAATACAGCACTGTCCTTGCTTCTTCTCGGCCAACAAAGGAGGCGGCCACGCAGACTTGCGACCTCAAAGATCGCCCGTTCAACCTCACCACTTTCGCCTGCCCACTCTATGGCTCACCCTTCATCGGGTTCTGCTAAATCTCGAGCCCAAAAGTCAGACACCAAGACTTCGAAAAAAGAGCATACTCGTGAAGATTTTTTACGTACCCCAACTTCACAACCATCGGTTCCACCTTCTTCTAAACATCATATTTCCAAGAAGGCTACAAAGAAACCCAGTTCATCTCCTTCTCCGCCAAGGCGTGTCCCATCTACAGCACCACCTGGCGGAAATCGCCCTCAGCCGTCTTCTGTGTCGCCGAGGCGCACTGCTGGCAGCCGATCAACCAGCCGATCGCTGGTGGCAGGAGCTGCTCCTGAACAACCTATGGATCAGGATCTTCTGCCTTCGGCTGAATGCCATTCCATGCTGTCGGTCGCAAGCTCTGAGCAGTCGATGAGTTGACAGCAACCTTGGTCACATTCCTCCATTTTCTGTTCACCCTATGTCCATTAGCCACTGGAATATCCGCGGCATTCGAGCCAATCGGGATGAATTGTCGATCCTCTTACGATCCTACTCGCCGGTCATCTTCTGTCTTCAGGAAACAAAGCTGCGTCCCCATGACCGCTTTGTTCTCCCTCATTTTCAGTCCGTCCGCTATGATCTCCCCTCTGTTGAAGGCACTCCAGCCCATGGAGGACTCATGATTCTTCTCCATGATACTCTCCATTATCACCCAATCTACTTAAACACTTCCTTCCAAGCTGTCGCCGTCCGCCTTTCCCTTTCTGGATACACGTTCTCTCTTTGTACTGTATACATTCCATCGTCCACACCAATGGCACGAACTGATCTCCTTCATCTTCTTGGTCAGCTTCCACCCCCCTATTTGCTGGTTGGGGACTTCAGTGCCCACCATCCGCTTTGGGGATCTCCACATCCTTGTCCATGTGGCTCACTATTGCTAGAAGTCTTCCACCAAGCGGATGTAGTTTGCCTCAACACTGGGGTCCCTACATTTTTTTCTGCCTCCACGACAAATTTATCTCATTTGGACCTTGCAGTCGGTACTGTTCCGCTAGCTCGGCGCTCCGAATGGTTCGCCCTTGCTGATACACACTCGAGTGACCACTTTCCATGTGTCCTTCGACTGCAGCCTCAACTGCCATATATGCGCCCGCAATGCTGGAAGTTTGCTCAAGCCGATTGGACACTTTTTTCGTCTCTGGCGACATTCGATGACCGTCACGTTCCCAGCGTCGACGATGAGGTCACACATATTACCGACGTTATTCTTACAGCTGCAGAACGTTCAATACCACGCACCTACGAATTGCCCCGGCGCCCCCCAGTTCCTTGGTGGAACGAGGCATGCCGTGACGCAATACGTGAGTGGCGAAGTGCTCTTCGCGTTTTCCGCCACCATCCTACTTTGGCCAACTGTATCCATTATAAGCAGTTCCGTGCGCAATGCCATCGTGTCATCCGTGATAGCAAGAAGGCAAGCTGGAAATTCTTTATTAGCTCATTTAACACCTTCACTCCCTCCTCGGAAGTTTGGAGTCGGCTTAGACGGTTCTCAGGCGCGCCTAGTTTCTCCCCGGTCTCTGGGCTCACTGTCGCGCATGATACATTAGTGGACCCCGTCGCAATTTCTAACTCATTGGGTCAGCACTTTGCTGAGATTCCGAGCTCTTCAAATTACCCGCCAGCATTTCTCCCGAAGAAACGTGCAGCGGAAGTGCGACATCTTGCTTTCTCCTCTCAAAATCGTGAAAGCTACAATACTGTTTTCTCCATGCGGGAACTCCAACATGCACTCTCTTCTTCTCGCGCCTCCGCCCCAGGACCAGATGGTATCAACGTCCAAATGTTGCTGCATTTATCAACCCATAGTCCGCGTTACCTCCTTCGCCTTTATAATCGAATTTGGACCGACAGTACTTTTCCCAGACGATGGCGGGAAGCTATCGTCGTTCCTGTTCTGAAACCTGGAAAGGACAAACATCTCCCCTCTAGCTATCGCCCCATTTCTCTCACGGTAGTGTCTGTAAGGCTTTGGAGCGTATGGTGAATTACCGTTTAGCTTGGTGGCTGGAATCCCGCAGTCTTTTAACACCTGCCCAATGCGGATTCCGAAAGCACCGTTCTGCAGTTGACCATTTTGTTGCTCTCTCCACTTATATCATGAACAATTTTCTCCAGAAACGCCAAACAGTAGCAATATTTTTTGATCTGGAGAGAGCATACGATACCTGTTGGAGGACAGGCATCCTCCGCACACTGTTCTCTTGGGGCTTTCGAGGTCGGCTGTCCCTTTTTCTTCGCGAATTTATGGCAGAGCGCAAATTTAGGGTGCGGGTGGACACTACTCTCTCCCGTACTTTCTCCCAAGAAAACGGGGTACCCCAGGGCTCCGTGCTGAGTGTTGTACTGTTTGCCATTGCCATAAATCCAATTATGGATTGTCTCCTTCCTGATGTCTCGGGCTCCCTCTTTGTGGATGATTTTGCGATCTACTACAGCTCTCAACGGACCAGCCTTCTTGAACGACGTCTTCAAGGATGTCTCGATTGCCTCCACTCTTGGAGCATCGAAACCGGCTTCCGTTTTTCTCCCAGTAAGACAGTTTGTGGTAATTTTTGGCGACGTAAGGAGTTTCTTCCACCCTCCTTACATCTAGGACCTGTCAACCTTCCGTTTTCAGACGTCGCTAAATTCTTGTGTCTTATGTTTGACAGAAAACTGTGCTGGTCCTCCCACGTTTCCTATCTTTTGGCTCGCTGTCTGCGATCCCTCAACACCCCCCATGTCCTGAATGGTACCTCCTGGGGAGCGGACTGTGTGGTCCTTCTCCGCCTCTATCGCGCCTTAGTGCGCCCGAAATTGGGCTATGGAAGCATAGTCTACTCCTCTGCTCGGCCGTCTATTCTTCAGCGTCTCGACTCTATCCACCACCGTGGATTACGTTTAGTGTCTGGAGCTTTTTACACCAGCCCTGTGGAAAGCCTTTATGCTGAGACTGCTGAACCTCCGCTGTCCAATCGGCAAGCAGTCCTGAGTCGTTATGCTAGCCGTCTGTCTTCCATGCCTGCTAATCCAGCCCATGACATTTTTTTCGACGCCTCCTTTGATGTAGGGTATGCAGACCACCCTTCCTCCCTACTACCACCGGGAGTCCACTTCCATCAACTGCTCCATTCTCTTTCCTTCCGCTTTCCTAAAACCTTCAGGACAACTTCGGGTACAGCACCGCCTTGGCTCTGTCCCCAGATCTGCCTGCTCCGTGACCTTTGTCGATTTCCCAAGGATCGTACACCTTCACTTGTTTATCATCGGGCATTTGTTGCTCTATGTGCACAAATGATGGAAGCCACATTTATTTACACCGATGGCTCGAAAACATCGTTAGGTGTAGGGAGTGCCTATATTGTTGGCGACACCCCAAATCGATTTCGGCTTCCCGAGCAGTGTTCGGTTTATACTGTGGAGCTTTACGCTGTTCTCCAGGCTGTCCACTACATCCGCCGCCATCAGCGGATACAGTACGTTATCTGCTCAGATTCTCTCAGCTCTCGCCTCAGTCTCCAAGCTCTTTACTCTGTGCACCCTCTGGTCCACCGGATTCAGGACTGTCTGCGCTTGCTCCACCTGTGGGGCGTCTCGGTGGCGTTCCTCTGGCTCCCGGGACACGTTGGTATCTGTGGAAATGAGGCGGCCGATATAGCAGCCAAGGCTGCAGTCTCTCTTCTTCGGCCAGCTATTCAATCGATTCCCTTCGCCGATCTACGGAGCGTTTTATGTCGTCGTGTTGTTTTTTTATGGCCCGCACGTTGGTCGACACTTCCCCATAATAAATTGCGGGACGTGAAAGCTCTTCCTTGTGCTTGGACCTCTTCCTCCCGAACGCGTCGTCGGGAGGAGGTAATTTTAACTAGACTCCGGATAGGGCACTGTCTTTTTAGCCATCGACATCTTTTAAGTGGCGATCCTCCCCCACTCTGTCCCCACTGCTCTCAGCTGTGGACGGTAAGACACCTTTTAATTGAGTGCCCCTATTTTAATCTGTTACGCTCCCGTCTACAGCTGTCGCCTGATATATCGTCGATTTTAGCAGATGACACGCGCTCAGCCGATCGCGTTATCGAGTTTATTAGTGCCAGTGAAATGATGTCAGTCATTTGAAGCTTTTTTTGGGGACAACCAACCCCTTTCTGTAGTGGATTTTTAAGCCTTCCTTCTGCTTTTAGTTTCTCCAATTTTATGACTTTCGTTCCCATTGCTGCTGGTTTCCATTTTCGGTTTTTTACAGTTTCTTAAATCACAGACCAGGCGCTAATGACCATAGCAGTTTTGCGCCCTAAAAAAAAAAACATATTTTTCTATATTAATCGAGTCATCCACATAGCATATAAAATGGCACTAACCACTCAGATATTCATCATCATACATACATACATACATACATACTCTGCAAGTCATGGTCTATGGTAGAAGGTAATTTGTAAACTACTAGTGGTTTCCTTTCCTGTTCCACCTGCAAATGGAGTGAGGGAATAGTGATCATCTGTATGCCTCGATATGAGCCCAAATTTCTCTACTATTTTTGTAATGGTCCTCATGTGAAGTGTGCATTGGTGGCACTAGAATTGTTCCACAGGCAGCCACAAATTCCGGTTCTCTAAATTTTATCAATAGTACCTTGCAAACAAAATACCTTTTTCCCTCCAGGGATCTCCATTGAAGTTCACA